>NC_083292.1:14623868-14923868 GCF_963506605.1 Zootoca vivipara | reverse complement strand
GGATTTGCCAAGCGTGCCTTCCTCTTAGCACGTTTCTCCCTTGCGTCCTGAGATCGAGTCTCTTCAAAGCCCATGGCACCTTTGGTAAAGGCTGTTCTCCAACTGGAGCTCAGTGCAATTGTGGGACTGACATCAAAATCAAAAGTCGAGGAATCATCAAAGGTCGTTTTGTACCATAAAACAGAGAAAAGGTTGGGTGGCTCGTATATAAAAACCCAACAAATCTAGCAATGAAAGGAAAGGAAATCTGAAGGCAGAGGAGGCACAAGCAAGAGTTATTTGAGGTAGTTACTGCTCTGAGTGAATTGAGGAGGAGAAATTATTCTAAGTGGCCACATGGGAGCACTACAGGCACGGCTACCGCTCAGAGAACTTGAGGACGCAGTTAAAGCAAGATAGGCCTGTCCAACCAGCAGGAGGATCCAGCCCATGTAACATCTATCAGGGCACAACAGGGAAATTTCTAGAAAGAGAAAATAAAGTAGCTCCCCCCCCCCAGTCCCTTGGCAAAGCTCGGGGGTGGGGTGGGGGGCACTGGCAAAGTAGCTCAAGCAAACTCAAAGGAGGGAAATCTGCCACGATCGCTTAAAAAATAATCCAGCGCACGGTGGAAGTTCTTTCAAGGTTCCGTATTAATTCACTTTTTAAACTCTGAGTGAAGTAGCCAGGACTTTTCTCAGAAGGATCTCTATCAGGGATTGTGGAATAGTTTCTATATTTTAACACACTTTCCATCAAAAAAAAGATGCCCCAACCATGTTAACCCATGTTAAAAAGGCAACCCATTCATAGGTCGGGGTGTGTGTGGGCGGGTTGTAGGTTTCTCCTAAACAAAACTTCTCAATACATTCGGTTATCAACACATTTGGGCATCGATTAAAGCGCAGGTGGGTTTTCCTTCCTCGTGAATCAATTTCACGTTTAGAAAATGGTCCCCAAAGCAACACCCTGGAATAGTGCATTGCTCCCCCTAACTGACCAAGCCTGGCAGCTGATGGTCAGAAACGACATTTTAGGGTTCAAATTCCGGACTCCGGGCATTATTTCTTATACAATGTAAAAAGCCGTTCTAAAACTGAAAACCCACTAAAAATCTTGGGAGCGGACATTTCCATACAGGACCTTTTACGCACAAATCAGTGTTTGAGAAACAGAGGAAAGGTTCCATGCCAATCACCCCCCACTCTAAGCTGCCTTTTACCCCGTACTGGGAATTTGGAGTGTGTGTGTGTGTGTGTGTGTGTGTGTGTGTGTGTGTGTGTGTGTGTAGGGATAGATCTGCCTGGTGGCACAAAGCCAACTTTCCCTCCCTGTGTCCCTGTCGTTCTCCTCCATCCTTTGGGGGCTACAACATGGTGGACTTTGTTTCCTCGGAAAGTCTCCTGGACTCCTCATGAGTCTGCACTTTGAAGTTCCGCTTGTTGAATTCCGCCGAGATTTCCAGAAAGGATTTCCCTTTTGTCTCGGGGAGGAAGAAAGCGACATAGAGGGCAGCAGAGACGCAGACGATGAAGAAGGGGACGTAGCAGTAATGGCCAAGGCCTTCCTGAGGGGAGAGAGAAGAACAGGCCTTCAGTTTGTCCGTGATGCACACAGAGCGAGCCCCGTACTCAAACTTTTCTGAACAGTCCCCTCTGGTGCTCCTCACATTGCTCTGGGGCTCCCTCCCACCCAAAGTAGCTGCTCCCACCAAAGCAAGGATAGCTGCTTAAGGATTCGCTTTTGGGGTCCTGATGGCCACCAACTTAGAGGTAAAGGGACCCCTGACCATTAGGTCCAGTCGTGACCGACTCTGGGGTTGCGGCGCTCATCTCGCATTACAGTGGAACCTCGGTTTATGAACACCTCGGTTTATGAATTTTCGGTTTATGAACGCCGCGGACCCATCTGGAACGGATTAATTCATTTTCCATTACTTTCAATGGGAAAGTTTGCTTCAGTTTATGAACGCTTCAGTTTATGAACAGACTTCCGGAACCAATTACACCCATGCTTCAGTTTATGAACGCTTCAGTTTAAGTACTCCGCGGACCCGTCTGGAACGGATTAATCCACTTTCCATTACTTTCAATGGGAAAGTTTGCTTCAGTTTATGAACGCTTACTCCGCGGACCGTCTGGAACGGATTAATTCACTTTCCATTACTTTCAATGGGAAAGTTCGCTTCAGTTTATGAATGCTTCAGTTTATGAACAGACTTCTGGAACCAATTGTGTTCATAAACCAAGGTACCACTGTATTGGCCGAGGGAGCCGGTGTACAGCTTCCAGGTCATGTAGCCAGCATGACAAAGCCGCTTCTGGCGAACCAGAGCAGCACACGGAAATGCCGTTTACCTTCCCGCTGTAGTGGTACCTATTTATCTACTTGCACTTTGGCATGCTTTCGAACTGCTAGGTTGGCAGGAGCTGGGACCGAGCAACGGGAGCTCACCCTGTCGCGGGGATTCGAACCGCAGACCTTCTGATCGGCAAGCCCTAGGCTCTGTGGTTTAACCCACAGCGCCACCCACGTCCCGGCCACCAACTTAGACTGCTTCAAAAGAGGATTAGGTTTAGACCATGTACCCCCAACCTGCGGCCCTCCAGATGTTTTGGCCTACAACTCCCATGATCCCTAGCTAACAGGACCAGTGGTCAGGGATGATGGGAATTGTAATCCAAAACATCTGGAGGGCCGAAGGTTGGGGATGCCTGAGTTAGACAGTCCTTTTTGTTGGGGATAATTCAGACTGAAATTCCCAGGTGTCAAAAAAGGTTATTTATGTGTGCCACTACTGCGGCCCGTGTTTTGTTAGCCCCAAAACGGAAAATGAGCCAGGTCCCAACCAAAGAAGAATGGCAACTTAAACTGACAGAATATGCGCAGCTTGCAGACTTAACATATAGAAACTGTGTACACTTTAAAACGTTGGCAGCATAAAGATGAAATTATAAATAGGTTTTGATGGATGCATACTGAATGGTTTAGTTTTTGTAAAATATGCAGGGATTTATGGTATGCAAAATGAACCATGGAAAGAGAAGGGAAGTCATTGATATTTTAAGGATGTTTAAATTGTAAAAACAGAAAATTATATTTATAGGCATATTAAAAAACCGGTTTCGACAAATTCATGGAGGAGGAGGCTGTCAAATCCGCTTAGTAGGATTGTAATGCAAATCGAAATTGGACAGAAAAGAGGAGTGGTGGCTTCAAATGGGTCTCTCCCACTTCCTATCCTGCCCCAACAGCATTGACCCATGGTTCAACCCAGCATGACAGTCGGACGGACAGAGTTCACTTACCACAAGGAAAGGAAACACCATGCCCACCAGGAACAAGTTGGCCCACAGCAGAGCACCACAGATCATGCAGGCAGCCGGGCGAGATACCTGGTCGAAAATCTCCATGGGCATAATCACCGTCACGCCAGCTAGGCAAATCAAACATATTTTTCATCACTTTCTCTCTGGGTCAAAATGCAACCCCAGGACACTAACACCTATCCAGATTGTGCGGGTGTGTTAATGGCAAGAGGCTTTAAACCAGGCTTCCTCAAACTCAGCCCTCCAGATGTTTTTGGCCTACAACTCCCATGATCCCTAGCTAGCAGGACCAGTGGTCAGGGATGATGGGAATTGTAGTCTCAAAACGTGTGGAGGGCCGAGTTTGAGGAAGCCTGCTTTAAAGAAATAAATCTCCACCGGGAGGGTGTTGAGCAGAACAGAGTGGAGGGAAATGAGGCTCCTCCAATATCACCTGCTCGATTTCTGCTGCACCCGCCTTCTCTTTGGAATGTCTCCATAGCAATTGCTTTAGGCATCAAGGTGAGAATCTCCATCGGCAAGCATCTAGTCCTCATGGATGCCAAAGCTTCCAAACAAAACACCCACGTCATGTTACGTGCCTGCTCATGTTTCAGGTTGGATGTGAGCGCTCCAAGGGACAGCACAGCTTTCCAGGGAGGGAGTCCGCTCCGTTCTGACTCACCTGGACCAATTCCAAAGCTCAGGATGTAGGCAAAGATGCAGGACATGCTAAGGTAAGGCATCCAGCTGTATTGATCCTGTAAGTCCAAGGAGGCAAAGGCAAAGGGGAAACTGTGTGGGAAATTGCAGTCAAAATCTAACAATGCATATTCTTGCTAGTTCATAAGCAAAGAACCACAGAGCTGTATTGCTGATAGGCGAAGACTCAGACCATAGAGATGTACCGTAATTGGTAGAGAGGGTTCTGTGTGATGTCATTTCCCCTCCTCTCCTGGGAGGGCTATGTAATTTCCTGTTTCTCTCCAACCCTCTCTTTCTTTGACCAGCCATGCCTGAGACTGTTTCTACTGTAAATGTAAGTATTTTACCTGCACAATTTTACTGCTTTTCTGTATGAGAACCAGTGCAAGACTATGAGTAAGTAAATCCTATTTTAAGCTTACTTCCACAGTCGGTTGTCTGATTTCTTTGTTAAGCGGGGCAAATGAGAAGGGGGAGCCAGCTAGCTTCATAGCTGGGCGTAATTAAAAGAAGACTTCACAGCCTATTCTGACATACTTCAATTTTTCTCCCAAGTGTGGAACTTTTTATTATTAACATTTTATTTAGAGGGATAAATTGTGATTAATATATCCTCTCCTCTGAAAACTCAGCAATGGCCAGAGGATTGGAGAAGATCAGTCTACATCCCAATTCCAAAGAAGGGCAGTGCCAAAGAATGCTCCAACTACCGCACAATTGCGCTCATTTCACACGCTAGCAAGGTTATGCTTAAAATTCTACAAGGCAGGCTTAGGCAGTATGTGGACCGAGAACTCCCAGAAGTGCAAGCTGGATTTCGAAAGGGCAGAGGAACCAGAGACCAAATAGCAAACATGCGCTGGATTATGGAGAAAGCTAGAGAGTTCCAGAAAAACGTCTACTTTTGCTTCATTGACTATGCAAAAGCCTTTGACTGCGTCGACCACAGCAAACTATGGCAAGTTCTTAAAGAAATGGGAGTGCCTGATCACCTCATCTGTCTCCTGAGAAATCTCTATGTGGGACAAGAAGCTACAGTTAGAACTGGATATGGAACAACTGATTGGTTCAAAATTGGGAAAGGAGTACGACAAGGTTGTATATTGTCTCCCTGCTTATTTAACTTATATGCAGAATTCATCATGCGAAAGGCTGGACTAGATGAATCCCAAGCCGGAATTAAGATTGCCGGAAGAAATATCAACAACCTCAGATATGCAGATGACACAACCTTGATGGCAGAAAGCGAGGAGGAATTAAAGAACCTTTTAATGAGGGTGAAAGAGGAGAGCGCAAAATATGGTCTGAAGCTCAACATCACAAAAACCAAGATCATGGCCACTGGTCCCATCACCTCCTGGCAAATAGAAGGGGAAGAAATGGAGGCAGTGAGAGATTTCACCTTCTTGGGCTCCTTGATCACTGCAGATGGTGACAGCAGTCACGAAATTAAAAGACGCCTGCTTCTTGGGAGAAAAGCAATGACAAACCTAGACAGCATCTTAAAAAGCAGAGACATCACCTTGCCGACAAAGGTCCGTATAGTTAAAGCTATGGTTTTCCCAGTAGTGATGTATGGAAGTGAGAGCTGGACCATAAAGAAGGCTGATCGCCGAAGAATTGATGCTTTTGAATTATGGTGCTGGAGGAGACTCTTGAGAGTCCCATGGACTGCTAGAAGATCAAACCTATCCATTCTTAAGGAAATCAGCCCTGAGTGCTCCCTGGAAGGACAGATCGTGAAGCTGAGGCTCCAATACTTTGGCCACCTCATGAGAAGAGAAGAATCCTTGGAAAAGACCCTGATGTTCGGAAAGATTGAGGGCACTAGGAGAAGGGGACGACAGAGGACAAGATGGTTGGACAGTGTTCTCGAAGCTACGAACATGAGTTTGACCAAACTACGGGAGGCAGTGCAAGACAGGAGTGCCTGGCGTGCTATGGTCCATGGGGTCACGAAGAGTCGGACACGACTAAACGACTAAACAACAACAATATCCTCTCCTATCCATTAAAACCCATTGCCCCTCCTTCAAGAGCTCAGTTACCTGCAGAGACAGGGCCACCATGAAGACAATGGCCCACACAGACATGAGACTGTATCCGCCCATCACCAGCTTCCTTCGCCCGACATGCTCAATGATCAGATTCTGGAGCAAAGCAACACAGGAAAGTTTCAGCCAGGAGGACTCTCACGCCAAGCCTGCCCCAAAGCAACAGGGAGTTGGACTCATGGCAGGTCTAATTATTATTAGTAGTATTATTGAGTTTATATACCGCCCTGTACCAGGAGGTCTCAGGGCGGTTCACAGAAACTCCAGCGGGTGCAGAATGCTGCGGCGAGGCTCCTTACGGGGTCCCGCCCGTGGGATCACATTCATCCAGTGCTTCACCAGCTGCACTGGCTCCCGGTGGAGTACAGGATCAGGTTTAAGGTGCTGGTTTTGACCTTTAAAGCCCTATGCAGCTTGGGACCCTCGTACCTATGGGACCGCCTCTCCTGGTATGCCCCGCGGAGGACCTTAAGGTCCACAAGCAACAATATTCTGGAGATCCCGGGCCATAGGGTGGCTAGATTGTCCTCAACTAGGGACAGGGCCTTTTCGGTATTGGCCCCAACTTGGTGGAACGCTCTTTCACAGGAGACCAGGGCCCTGCGGGATTTGTCATCTTTCCGCAGGGCCTGCAAGACAGAGCTGTTACGCCTGGCCTCTGGGTTGGATTCAGGCTGACCCCTGTGTTTTCCTCCCTCATGGTTTGGATTTATGGACTACTTAAAATGAGGCTGCATTTTAAATTTTAATATTTTATTTTAACCTGTATTTTAATTAATTGTTTTCTTTTCTTTTATGTCTTATTGTAATTTTATTGGTGTTAGCCGCCCTGAGCCTGGTTTTGACTGGGGAGGGCGGGGTATAAATAAAAATTTATTATTATTATTAAAAGATCACAACATACATGATCAGAATAAAAACAACAACCTAATAACACCCCTCCCCAGAAAAGAGCCACATTTTAAAAGGGTATAGGATGTCAAACAGATCAACCAAAGGCCTGGTTAAAAAGGAACGTTTTTGCTTGGCGCCTAAAGGTATGTAATGAAGGGGCCAGGCGAACGCTCCTGGGGAGAGTATTCCACAGACAGGGAGCCACTGCAGAGAAGCCCGTTCTCATGTTGCCACCCTCCGGACCTCTCAAGGAGGCGGCACACAAAGGAGGGCCTCAGAAGATGATCTCAGGGTCCGGGTAGATTGATATGGAAAGAGGTGGTCCTTGAGGAATTGAGGTCCTGAGCCGTTTAAGGCTTTATAGGTCAAAACTAGCACTTTGAATTGGGCCTGGAAACTCATTGGTAGCCAGTGCAGTCAGACCAGGCTCAGACTCAAATCCTGGTTAACACTCTTCATTGTAAGAAATAAAAGGAGGGAGGGCAGGCCATTTGATGGCTCTGAAGGCAGACCCTGCACCCCCCCACGAGCACCCCTGCTTTCTGCTAGCAGGATGGAGTCAAAGTTCTTACCTTTGTCTGCCCTGAGTTTCACAACTAGCTATGCACAAGAGAGTCACATTACTGTATCTCTCCCTCTTTCCATTCCCCCCATACCACGTGAAACTTACGCAGTTCCTTTATGTCCCTCTTCTCAGCCTTGTCTCTAAAAAGCGCTGCAACCTTTTATCACTCCACCCCCTTCATCACCCTGGCTGCCCTTTTCTGAACATTTCCCAGCTCAACAGTACCCATTTTGAGGTGAGGCAAACAGAGCTGGGCGTGAGAGAGAAGGCAGACTCCCACCCCTGTCCGGAAGCTCCACCTCCCCCAGAAATGGCTCCCCACTTCATCACTCAGAGACACACACACCCCTCACAAAGCAAAAGGTCCATGCGCTCTCCGTCACTGCCTATCGGACAACCCAGTATTTTTTTCGGGTGGGGGGCGCAGCAGAAGGAAGCGGGTTGCTGCCGAAGGGCAGCAGAGATTCTCACACAAGTCATGGCGGTGATCAGCTCGCAGCTGCCCGTGCCGATTATGCTGTACTGGATCTTGTCGTAAGGGATCCCGGCCTCTTGGAAAACGTTGGAGGCGTAGGAGTACATCTGGGGAACACAAACGGAGATGGAGGAAGGATGAATGAATGAAGAGCTGCAAGGCTCTGGTTTCGCTGCAGACACACGCAGGAAGGAGGGGAAGAAGGGACAGCGGGTGGTGGTATGGGTGAGCATATTTTTGCAAGAACAGTTTGCACCTCTCCAAAGAGCACCTCCTGTTCTTACACAACCCCCAGACCTGTGCTGTGTTGGTCAAGGACAGCCAAATCCCCACAGAGACCAGCCTGGCTCATAACGCCTTTGACAAGCCCACCAGAAGGGTCTCTCTCTTCTTCTGGAGCCTGGCACATTTGGGTAGCTCCTGCCTGGCCCCAGCCGAAGACCTGAACTGGCACCCCCCCACACACCAGTGGCATAGCGTAGGTTGCCAGTGCCCGGGGCCACGTGGAGGAAAACAGTTGGAGTATGCATGCACATTCCGGTGTCTGCCTCGCCCAGGAGATCTCAGCTGCAGAGATGAGTTGTTCCATTGTCTGGAGAGGTCACTTCCTGGTTGAAATGTTGCATCCCTAACAATTTTGCACCCGGGGCAACCGCCTCTGTAGCCCCCCATGCTACGCCACTGCCGCCAACCCTGCCAATACACAAGCTGATCCCCCCACCTTCTCCTCCCTGCCCCCAACCACTCACGGAGTCGTTGCCACAGAGCTGCATGGCGCTGGTGAGGAAGATGACGGTGATGAGCTGCCACCGTACGGCTGGATCCCTGAAGAGCTCCCAGGGGGCCTTGGCTGTCATCCCTTGGAGGGCCGCCTGCTCGGCCAGCAGCTCCTTCATCTCCCCGCCCAGGTCGTCGCTGCCCCGCAGCTTCTGCAAAGCTGGAAGAAGCAAGAGAGGCAACATCAGGGCTACAAGCATGAAGATGGAGCGGTCAAACTCCAGGAGATGCTCAGAGTTTTATTAGGGATTCCAAACATACTCTGAGCTCCTGGAGCTTGGAGTGAGCTTGAAAGCAAATTAGGAAGGCAACCCACAAACGGCATGCGATAGCAGGGGTACGGGAAACCGCTCAAGGTGCTCTTGTTGTGAATCTACCGTACTTTCCCCTACGAGAGGAACCATGCACCATCCCCTATGGATCTTCCCTTAAACCAGGGTTTCCCAGACTTGGGTCTCCAGCTGCTTTTGGACTACAACTCCCATCATCCCTAGCTAGCAGGTCATGGATGATGGGAGTTGTAGTCCAAAATTAGATGGCGACCCAAGTTTGGGAAACCTTGCCTTAAACATACACACGAGTAGTGATTATTTATGCAGGGTGAAGCCTGCTCTTTTGGATCAAGACCAGGCCAGACTGGAACCCAGAGCCTTTGGAATGGAAGCAACCGAGGAACTCGACGCAACAGGAGAACCTGAAGGCAGTTTTGTCTTGAGCTGTATTTTTTTTTTTTAAAGAAGCAATGAGAAGCACTGAGCACACCCACCACAGATGCAAGATTCCTCATCTCCTCGGTCGATCAATAGGTACCGGGGGCTTTCTGGGGCCCAGGGCAGCAAGACCAGCTGGATTAGAGCAGGCACTGCGTTGCTGGCCAGGAGGAGAGGCCAGTTTTCCTCTGCTCCTAAAATTTCTCTGCATTAAAAATACAGGTTACAGGTAGGTAGCCGTGTTGGTCTGGGTCGAAGTAAAATAAAAAAATTCCTTCAGTAGCACCTTAAAGACCAACTAAGTTTTTATTTTGGTATGAGCTTTCGTGTGCATGCACACTTCTTCAGGTACAGTGAAATAGGAGTCCCCAGGCACTTATGTAGAGAAGGGGTGGGGAGGGGGTGGGGATGGGGAGGGGAGGGGGGATCACTCAGAAGGGTGGTGGAAGTGGGTGATTGACTGACTGATAGCTGTTGATGACCGAAAACGACTGCAAATGGTTTTGCATGAAAAAGCAAGGGTTGAGATGGCTGAAGATCGCTTATCATGTATAATGAGATAAGAATCCGATATCTCTGTTCAAACCAGGTCCCTCCATGGTTTTGAGCTTGGTGATAAGTTGTAATTCAGCAACTTCTGAATTACTGGAATAATAGACTGGAAAGAGAAGTTGCTGAATTACAACTTATCACCAGTGCTACTGAAGGAAATTTTTTTATTAAAAATACAGAATTGTGTGAGCAGAACCTTTCTGAGCCGGCAGTTTGGGCCTCGCCGAGTCAAATGTGCATATTTACTTTTTTCTGTTTATGTCTGTTTGTCACTTTTCGCACACAGAACAGTGGCCCAGAAGCAACTGAACACATTAAAACCCCATACAAAGAAATAATAAAATGCAAGAGCTGCAGCTCAGAGGAAGAAGGCCCCAAATCCATCCCGAATGGCATGTCCAGGTAGGGTTTGAGAGAGACTCTCTGCCTGAAACCCTGGAAAGCTGCTGCCAGTCCGTGGAGACAATGCTGAGCTAGATGGAGCAAGGGTCAGACTCAGCAGAAAGCAGCCCCTTATATTCCTAATACTAGCCCTTCCCCAGCTTCTTTCTCTGTGCCCTAGGAAGGGCATCAGCATCCAAGTAGTTTTCTGGGCAAAGATGCTGCAGATCATTATGGGACCAAGTAGCCGGGATTGCTGTGCTTGGAGTAAACCCTTTGCTGCAAGAGATGCAGAGGTTTGCTGTGGCCTTGCTGATTTCTTTCTTCTTTTTTAGGGGGGTGGAAAGAGGATGGTACCCGGCCCCCCTAACAGCTTCCCCAGGATGCCCCTTGAAGCCTCACCTCAGTCCAACCACCTGTCCCATCACCAACCCCAGGGCCGTGAAGGATGCAGACGTCAGGGCTACGGCTCCACGGAGCTCTTTTGGGGCGCTTTCTCCCAGGTACATGGGCTGGATGTTCATGCCCACACCTGGCCAGGAGGAGAGACAAACAAGGATCTCAGGCTCAGGAATGTGACAGTGCTCCAATCTATAGTTCTTCGCCCCCCAGCCCCCCCCCCCCCGGCCACAGACTGGCTGGGACTTGCTCAGATGACATTGCTCAGATGACCTGCAGAAACAACAGTAACTTTCTCCAAGTTCTAAGCTTTGCCTAAACTCGCCTGTCATCTCCTCCTCCCCACCAGCCTCGCATCTCGTCCTAATGTTTCCCCCTCTCGTGTCCCTAAACTATCGACTTTGTTTATTGCTCTAGGAATGTTCGAAGGTGAGGGAGCCACTTGCCTCCCAGCCCCCTGCTTGCTTTCCTTACATTCAGCCAATTAATCATGCCCCTTCCGTCGTCTCTGCTCCAGGCTAAACAATAACCAACTCCTTCAACTGTTCCTCATAAGGTCTGGTTTCCAGACCCTTGATCATCTTGGTAGCCCCTCGGCTACACACCTTCCCACTTGTCAATACCCTTCTTAAATGGTGGTATCCAGAACGGGACATGGTACTCCACGTGTGGTTTGACCAAGGCAGAATAGAGCGGGACTATTACTTCCCTGGATCTGGACACTATACTTCTGTTGATGCAGCCTAGAATAGCATTTGCTTTTTCCCCTGCTGCACCACACTGTTGACTCACGTTAAGCTGGTGGTCTACTAAGACCCCTAGATCGTGCACGGCTGTGTAGCCAGCTGTCCCCCATCCTATATTTGTGTCTCTGGTTATTCTTTGCTAAGTGTAGAACTTGTCCCTATTGAAATTAATTTTGTTACTTTTGGCCCAGTTCTCCAATCTGTTTTCAGGTAATATCGAATCCCAATTCTGTCTTCTGCGGCATGAGCTGCCCTTCCCAGTTTGGCGCCATCTGCAAATTTGATAAGCATCCCCTCAATTCCTTAATCCAAGTCATTTATTATGATGTTGAAAAACGCCAGGCCTAGGACAGAACCCCGCAGCACCCCAGTTGGCCCTGTTTCTCGGGATGACAAAGAACCGGCCGAGAAGGATCTTCTGACATGGATCCCTTGCCTGAAGACTTAAGGGCTGCCTGATTACCCTTCAGTTGGTTAGATGCTTGCCAGATTCGCACACAGTCCCCATTTTCAGTGGTGTGGCCTGCAGGGAACCTTGAAACTCACCCGCTCCTCCTTACCTACCAGAATTGATTCCTGCAAGAAATCGGCTCAGCAAGATCATTTCAAAGGATCTGGCCATTTGGCTGAATCCCACCAACACCGCAGCCAAGACCACAAACAAGTTGTTCAGCAGCAAAGATTTCTTCCTTCGGAGAAAGAAAGAGGGATAAAAGGACTCAGGCATAATGAGGATGCACATCACACCCCTGTGTGCTTCCCCCTTCGTGCGCCGGTTTTGGCACAGTGACTTTCCTTGGTCAACACCGAGTTCCGATGCCCCCTGCCTTGACCAACCCTAACAGCCCCTTCTCCCTTCAGGATCACTGCCAAGGCCCAGGGAAGCGGCTCCTGGCCCTGCCCTTCCCTTGCTCATAAAGCCAGCTGCACCCACATGCACACACCCCCCCCCAGCAGGAGGAAAAGCTGACTGGAACGCCCAGCTCTTCCCAGGGAGATGAATGTCAGTCTTGGCAGGAGGAGATAATGAGGGTGGGAATGGTTCTTGGACTTTGGGTGAACTCCACAGCTACCGTCCAAAGCAAGCAGAGGCAGCCTCAGTGAGTGGGCTATACTGGGACCAGCACCCAGATATCTCACCTGGGCTTTGCCAATACTCCCCCCCCAGGGTGGATTTGATTTAAATCAAACTGATTTAAATCACGAGTCAGTAAGGCTTGATTTAAATCATAGTTTTCTACATAAAGACTAATTCTTGCTGGTATAACTTTAATATGCAAGTAGATGAAGATTTTTAGAATAACAACTTTTCATATTAGTTTTTTATCCCCAGTTTAATAGGTTAATCATTCATATTTGGACAACTTTACTGTTATACTTAGGAAGGAGAAAAATAATCATTACCTTAATAATAACAATTTAAATAGATTTATTCAACTGAAACAATAACATTACAGCATATGTTATTTGCTTAAACAAACATCCATGTTTGTTAACTAATTTGGCTAAACAAAAACAAAACATATATATTTTAAGAAACTTAGACTGTCAGCCCAGCCTACACATGAAAAACTTAAATACTGTCCACTCCAAACAATCAGAAAAATATTGTTTCTATTCTATTCACTGAACTTCTTGAAACTTAGCACTGAAGGGGTTGCTTCTGTATTCATAGGTTTGTAGAACAATAGGATTAAGGTCTTTTTCTCAACTCTGTTCATGTTAGAACATTTTTGCTGGGAAGAAGAGGCATGTGATCTCTGTTGAGTCAAATTCAGTTTTGAGAACTGCAAAAGTAAACCAAGCACCTGTGATAATATCTTGTAGGCAGAGAGACTGCCCAATAATCTTACAAAAAACCTCTGGAAGAGCATGACATTGTGAATGGATCAATGGAATTTATTTACCCCCCAAATTAAACATATACAACCTTATTCTACATAATTAAAAAACTAATCTTTATTTCATGATGGAATAACCTTTGGGTGGTAATATATTTTCCTCAAAAAGCATTTTATTTAAAAAAATCCAATTTAAATAAAAAAAATCCAATTTAAAGCAAAAAAAATCCGATTTTTTTGATTTTTTTTAAAAAATCATTGATTTTTATCCACCCTGCTCCCCCCCCAACAAAAAAAATCAACAACAACAACCCAGGTCACTTGGAATCAGGTTAGGTTGATTGGAACAAGATTCGTTTCAGTTTCATATCAAGTTGTAACTGGTTTAATTAAATGTAACTGATAAATTGAGGCACTGAGATGCTGGCAGTAAAAAGTTCAATGTCTAAAACACAGGCTGCGTGAGTTCTGCAATAGCCACCCCCACCCCTCCACCAGTGCCACCAAGCTATAGCCAAGGGTTCCACTCTCTTGGGTGCCCCCCAAAAATTTAAAGGAAAAAAGCAAAACCTGGATGTACATTTCCAAAATTCTTAATTGTATTTCAGTTCAACAATTACTTTGATAAAATATGTATTTTGTTAAGTGCAAATGGCTTTAGATACCCATTAGGTCCATAAATTACCATATAACATATATTCAACACAAAAAAGGTGACAATTTGTTGTTGACAAAGGACAGCTGGACATATGAAGGGCCCCATTATCTTCAGTAGCTTAGGGCCTCATCAAACCTAAATCCGGCCCTGCCCTCCACCAACAGACTGACAGAGGGCCAGGTCTCCCATGGGACATCAGCAGCTGAAAACGGTTGCGAGTCTTAGCCCACTGAAGCAGAAATCTACAAGGTGCCTCCTCACCTTCCCAGCTTAATGGCCATGGGGCCCGCGAGGAGGGCTCCCACGAGCCCCCCCAAAGGATAGATGGAGACCACAAAGGACCAGATCAGGGTGATCACCTTCCCGTCCAGAGGGCTGCCCGTCCGCTCCAGCCACGTCTCATTTGTGAAGCTCTGGATGTACTGCAATGTGCAAAGGCTGAAGTCACGTTGGGAGAAAACAGACTACGGTCTTTCTACAGGTGCTGCATGCGACATATCATTTTTACAAGGACCTAATGTGGTGAGTATTGGACGGGGAGGAGGGACCTCCAGGTTCAAACCCCACTCACGGTCACCTTGCACCAGTTGCTCTCGCTGAGCCTGGTCTACCTCGTAGGGCTGTCGCCATGGCAAAACCAGGGTGGGGAAGCCACATATGCCGCCCCGAGGAAAGTGAGGATGCAGACCCGGCCAACACACTGCAAAATACTCAGGAGGGGAGGTGTGCAAAACCCACAAGAGCAAAGGAGCCTTCACGAAAAATTACATTCACCCCTAAGGAAAAAACCCCTCTCTCTGTCCAGCTTCTGTCCTGTGTTTCCGTTGACGGCACCCTGAAAGAAAAAATACTGAGAGAGGGGGCCAGCCGTCTCAGTCTATGAAGCCGTGGCAAGTTAACAGGATCACAGGGCAAGTACAGTGGTACCTTGGTTCTCAAACGGCTTGGTTCTCAAACGCCGAAAACCTGGAAGTAAGTGTTCCGGTTTTCAAATGTTTTTCGGAAGCCGAACGTCCAATGTGGTTGTTGGCTATTGTTTCCAGGGCGCCTGCACCAATCAGAAGCTGCGCCTTGGTTTTTGAACATTTCAGAAGTCAAACAGACTTCCGGAATGGATTAAGTTTGGCGCTTTTGTTTTTGCTACTTATTTTGCGTTTTTGTTTTTGAGGCTTTTTCGGTTAATTTGTTTTTGTGACTGTGGGGAACCCAGTCCAGCTACTGATTGATTGATTGATTGATTGAGTGACTGCGGAAATGGATAGGAGCCCCCCCTTCCAAAAAATGACTATCATCAGTGCAGGTAAGAAAAAAAATTAGTTTTAATTTTTACCATCTACAATGCTGTCTTATTTATTTTATAGTACAATACATTGATTATTGCTTTTCATTTTATGGATCAATGGTCTCGTTAGATAGTAAAATGCATGCTAAATTGCTGCTTTAGGTGTTGTTATTAAAAGTCTGGAATGGATGAATCCATTTTGCATTGCTTTCTATGGGAAAGTGCGGCTTGGTTTTGGAGCGGATTTCTGGAACGGATTAAGTTTGAGAATCAAGGTACCACTGTAAATATAACCCCAGGAAACAAAAATACTTCATTGACTGACGTGACGACCTTAGGACCCTCTGAACAGAGATGGCCTGGTCTCTGCTAACAGTCGGGGAAACTGGGGTAAGTGTTGTCAGGTAATAAGGACTTACTGTGGTTGGGGCATTGATGATGGTGAGGTTGTATCCATATTGGAATGTGCCCCCAATTCCAGCAGCACAGACCGTCAGGATCAAGACCCGGCCTTGAAGCTGAGGGAAGACCCAGAAACATTCAGAGAATAAGGACGTTTCTTTCTTTCTTTGGTTTTCAACCAGTAACATTCTGCATGCAACACACAACTGAGGAGCATCAAATAGAATAATATAAATTTCCTAATATAGCAATGATTTATAAAACAATACTGTACATTTCACGGTAGGTTCCTGGTCACTGAAAGTCACCTATGCAACACAGTGGTTCATCTTAGAACATGGTTGTGCTAAGACTCCACTGGCAATAATTACTTCCAAGGTACAAAAGAATACAAAGGAAATTGATCGACAGCAAGGCAAACGCACTGAACTGGTCTGGGGTGATTGAAAGAATATAATACCAAGGGCAGATTTTTCCTTTAATCCTTTATTTTTAATGAGGAATTTAAGATTGTTGGTCAAGTGGCAAATCGGGTAGGATAAGAACATGATTATACTTTATAATCACCCTGAGTGAAGTTTTTGAAATGGATCCAACCCAACGACAGGCAAAAAGTCAGAGAGAAGAAAACATGAGAAGGAATAACAATCAGGGGCGTAGCCGTACACCCCGACTCCCCAAATCAAGTAAAGTAATAAAAATACTTAACTAAAAGTAGAAACTGTAGAAAGATTTTTCTGAGCACTTGGGGTCAAAAGAAAGTAACTTTCTGTCGCTGAGAGATTTCATTCCGAATCTGCTAGAGAGAGCCAAACAAAGGATGGGTGGGTATTCTGCCCCCCTCCCCAACATAAATCCTGGCTACGCCCATGATAACAATGGAAGGCACACGAATGGCATTTGAAGAACAAATATGACTGTGTTTGGGATACTGTGTCATAGAATCATAGAACTGTAGATTTGGAAGGGACCCAAAGGGCCTTTT
The DNA here is from genome assembly GCF_963506605.1 of Zootoca vivipara. NCBI lineage: Eukaryota > Metazoa > Chordata > Lepidosauria > Squamata > Lacertidae > Zootoca > Zootoca vivipara. Next base: position 14,907,155 of record NC_083292.1, on the reverse strand, counting down.
AGCCACAGATATTGTGGAGTAGGAAAAGGTTGACCAGAATGATCAAGGCGCTGGAGCAACTACCCTGTGAAAAGGGTTGCAACGTTTGTGGCTTTTCAGTTCAGAGAAAAGTAAGAGGCGACATGATAGGAATTTAAAATTATGCCTGACACGGAGAAAGCAGATAGAGCAGGGGTAGGCAACCTGCGGCCCACGGGGGTCGTTTAACCGGCCCACGAGCCGCCCCTGAACCGAACTACTCTCTCGGTGAGTCCCCTCGCGCTGCGCTAAACTGCCACAGCGTGGCGCGGGGACTCGCTTCTGCGGCGCTGAAAATCGTGTCTGCACCGGAAATTATGTCTGCGCAGAAGCCGGAAATTGCACGCGCATTCGCACTCGCTGACAATCCTCCCACAGAGGGATCTCCACTGGAGTGAACTGGCCCAGGCGAGGTAAACCTTGCCAACCCCTGAGATAGAGAAAAGTCTTTCTCCTACTGTGGCCCATGTTTTGTTAGCCCCAAAATGGAAAATGAGCGAAGTCCCAACCAAAGAAGAATGACAAGTTGACAAAATAGGGACAACTTGCAGACTTAACATACAGAATAAGAGAACAAGAAGAACATACATTTAGAGAAGACTGGAAAATGTTTATTGAATATATGGGGGGGATTGTCTACACTTGAAAACGTACACTTGGCAGCATTAAGATCAATTCAATAGTGTAAATAAGTTTTGATGGATGTAATAATGGACCCAGGTGGCGCTGTGGGTTAAACCACAGAGCCTAGGGCTTGCTGATCAGAAGGTCGGCGGTTCGAATCCCTGCAACGGGGTGAGCTCCCGTTGCTCGGTCCCAGCTCCTGCCCACCTAGCAGTTCGAAAGCACATCAAAGTGCAAGTAGATAAATAGGGACCGGTCCGACGGGAAGGTAAACGGTGTTTCTGTGCGCTGCTGTGGTTCGCCAGAAGCAGCTTTGTCATGCTGGCCACATGACACGGAAGCTGTCTGCGGACAAACGCCGGCTCCCTTGGCCTATAGAGCCAGATGAGCGCCGCAACCCCAGAGTTGGACACGACTGGACCTGATGGTCAGGGGCCCTTTAATAATGGAATACTGAATGGTTTAGTTTATATAAAATATGCAGGGATTTATGATATGCAAAATGAACCATGGAAAGAGAAGAAAAGTCATTGATATTTTAAGGATGTAAAATGATCATTCTAAACTGTAAAACAGAAAATCTAATAAAATAATGTGAGAGAGAGAGAGAGAGAGAGAGAGAGGTCTTTCTCCTTCTCTTGGAGAAAGAACTCTGAAACATCCAACGAAGCTCAATGTTGGACGTTTCAGGACAAATACAGTAAAAGAAAGACCTTCTTCATGCAGTCTATAGACTGTGGAACTTGCTCCCAAAGGATGCAGTGACTGCCACAAACCTTACATGGCTTTAAAAGAGAATTAGGCAAATCTGTGCGAGGGCTAGCGGTGGCTACTAGTCATAATAGCTCAACTCTGCCTTCATGGTCAGAGCAGTAAATGCTTGCTGGGAATTACAGATGGGCAGAGTTGAGCTCAGGTCCTGCTTGTAACAGTTGGCTTCCCACAGGAATCTGGATTGCCCCCCCCCCCCCCAAGAATAGGATGCTGGACTAGATGAGTCCCCATTGGCTTGTGATATCCAGCAGGCTGGTTGTTGTTTTTTTTTTACATTTTTTAAAAGTGTTTTCTTCTATCCCAAGATTATGTACCTTAAATCTACAACACGGTACAAATTTTTGAGAGAAATGGAACAAAAGTTGGGCAGGGAATCTTTAATTTGGGACCATTGCAATTCCTCAGCATAAACATAAGATAAAATCGTTCTAAACTGCTTTTACCATTGGGACATGAGACATCACAGAGACTGAATAAAATGTATACCATATGAGATAGTAAATGTTGGGAGTTGTGGGTAACGAAAGGCATACACCCATTAAATTAAAGATTTTGGGAAAAGAGATTAACAATTTCAGATCAGATCAGATTTATTACAGCTATAAGCTCACACAGCATAAAATAAATACCGTACAACAAGACATGCTTGCTTTACAGTCAGTAAAAAAAGAGATACAATCAATACAAATAAATATAAGGTTGAAAATATAGTACTTCAGGTAATATAAGAATAAAAGAAGCCATGTGATAAAAGATTTCAGGATTCATATAACAGTCCATTTCGCCTCTTATAGGACAGAACAGCAGTTAGAAATCTTGCCACTTGCAAGGTTACAAAAGAATCAGTGTCTTGCAGTAATAGGGCGAGGAGAGTCTCTGCTGGAAGTCCAGAGAATTTTTGGATTAATGGACTCAGTAGATTTCTCCTGACAGCACTATACAGGGGGCAAGTAAAAACTATGTGCTGGTGGGATTCTATCGACTGGTTGTTACAGGAACATAATACTGAGACTCGGCCCTTGGAGGGAAAGGTATTGAACCTTGCTTTGATAAACGCAAAGCGGTGGCTGGCAATAAGATTAACAATTTCATTGGTAACTCTTTAAAAAGAGTTTTTAAATCATTATTTTATTTATCCTTTTCAGGTTTATTATACATTTCACTAGTTTTACAATCATCTTAACATTTCAAATCTTGACTTTCTTCCCCCTCTTTCTTCGGTTCCTTAAATTTATTTTTAATATCTTCTACATATCCAAATTAACTTAATTTGCTCATTTATTCATCTACTTTGAATATATAAAACTGCAGGTTATTCCAGCAATCCTGCCAATACGCTTTTTAAGAGTTTTATTGGAACATTTGGTTTTATTGAAACAAATCAAGAATAAGGAATTCATACAGAATTTAATAGTTATTGCCAATATGTTAATTGGCCCAAAAATGGAAAAAACAAACGTGCCAGTAATTAGAAAAGAGTGCTGAGCAAAATTTGGAAGTTAAGTCTTGATGCAGACGCTTCCTGGAGTGATTAGTTAAAGAGATGGTCCAGATAGAAGGGAAAAATTATACATTAATTGAATTTAGAAAAAAAAAGCAGATACAACAACAATATTGGTGGATAACAGCTTTTCTAAGTGGAAGATAAAAATATTTAATCTTTATAATCTTCTGCGATTCATGATATTCTGCAATTATATTTGTTTACAGATTCCTGCATTTGGGCATGTTTCCAAATTTAATTTGTTGAGCGGCCGGTAGCTCCAGCCAGCCTGGCTGGGCAGGGCAAAAAGCATGGAAGGAAACCCCCCCCCCGCTTGTCCCCGGAGCCAGAGCTGCAGGCATGCCGGTTAGAGACGGAAAGACTGCAGGCATGCCGGTTAGAGTCGGAAGAGTCTCCGCTTCACCTGTCGCTGCCACTCGGCCGGGCACGCTGTGCCGGACTCTCCGGTCACCTCCCGGGCCGTGCGGCTGGCGGGGCCACCCAGCGAGCCAAAGGCTCCCTCCCCGCCGCAGGGGACCTGTCCCTGGAGAGATGGGCTGCCGGTCTGGGCAGGAGGCGAGAGGGTCGGGAGGAAGGACCCTTGGAAATATCCGATCGCCGGGGGTTGCTCGCTGTCGCCTCCCCCGCACAGGAGCCCCGGAAGCGTGACGCAGCCCCCGCAGGAGCACCCGCCCCGCCCCCGAGCGGTCCTGGCCAGGTGTGCGAGCGGGGCGGGGCCTCACCTGGCGGCGCGGTGGCTGCTGAGGCTGCGGGGCTCCGTCTGGCATCCTGCTCGACCCGGCTCGGCTTCCCTCCTCGGCTCTCCCGGCAGGTGCCGGCCGGCTAGGAGGAGGGTGGGCGGGGACTCCGCTCTGGGCAGGGCTTCTTGGCTGGAGCTGAGCCCGGAGGCTCATTGCGCAACGGGCGACTCTGAGCCATAGCTGTCAAGCTTTCCCTTTTCTCGCGAGGAAGCCTATTCAGCATAAGGGAATTTCCCTTAAAAAAAGGGAGCATTTGACAGCTATGCTCTGAGCATGTAACAGAGTGCCTCTGGGAGAGAGGCCAGCGGGGCTAGCCTAGTGGGAGCCGGGATCCCTTCGCGGGGGACGGTGTGGCCGGATGGCCTGTAGCCTGGTCCCACCCACTACAGCATCTTTTGGGTCACCCAGCACCTTTTCCTCTGAATCCGACCGAGAGGGTCGTGTGGCCGTGTGGGGAGGGCTGGGTCGGCCACTCGGTCCTTCTGCGACTGAGGATCGCTCCCCAGGTGCCTTTTCCTGAAGCCACCTCCCCCCACCCCCAAGCCAGGCCACCCCAGCCCCAGAAGTGCGACAGCCCCCATTTGGCAGCTCTGGCTTTTGGGGGAGGGGTCCTAAAAGGAACTGCCGAAGCTCAGCAACAGAGCATTTGCTCTGCATGCAGAAGGCCCCCACAGGCAGCATCTCCCGTGGAGAGCTAGTGCTGCTGCCGGCCTGTGTAGACAATACCGCGCTAGATAGACCATGGCATTATGAGTCAGTCTAAGGCAGCTTCCTTTGTCAGCAGCAAGACAATTGCATTTTGATTGTGGTGGGGTGCTGCACAGATCTCTGCTTTTTTTTGGAAGACGGGGATCTGCCAAACTACATCGACTACTGCGATACTTGACAGTTGGGATAGCTCAGTGGGTAGAGCATGAGGCTCTTCATCTCAGGGCCGTGGGTTCAAGTCCCAGTTGGGCAAAAGTTTCCTGCATTGCAAGGGGTTGAACTAGGTGACCCTGGTGGCCCGTTCCAGCTCTACAATTCTGATATTCTATGCTACTCAGCACCTCCAAGCCGGAGGGGGCCACACTTCTCTGCTCGGCCTCCTGCAGGCAACCGGCTCAGCCTCAGACCCTCCCTGTCTCCAAGCAGCTCCGGGGCATCCTCATATCTGACGTTTGGACCTCCCCGTGTTCCTGGACCCAGAAAACCCCTCGATAAACAACCCATTTGCTTCCCGCGCCACGAAGGCGCCCCCAGCCCCCCATCTTATCTCTTGTTGGATTCCCCCTCCAGGAATCGCTGGAAGAAATCAGTGGATCGCGAAAGTGAGAAGCGCCAAGCGGTACCATCTTCTGCAGTGCCTTCATTCTGCTGGAAGTCCAGCCGGCCGAGGAGGAGGCGACTGGGGCTGGGAGGGAAAGTCCTGCAGGGTCGGCCTGGGCTTTTGGCGGCAGGAATGCAGCTATTTAGTCACCCATTACCCCGGGAAGCGAAGAAGCGGCTCATTTACAATGCTTGCTCCGTATTTCTTTATTCATCCCTTCTCATTCGGGGACTGATCATTGCACAGGACACCAAGAACCTCCCAGTCACTCACTGATAGCCAGCTGCATCGCCACTGGGGTGTGACTTCTCCCGCTCCTGTTGACCTTCGCACCTTTCCAGCCTGTGAATTTTACACGTCTGTTTCCTGCGCTGTCTGTTGCACACCATTAAACACGTGAAGTGTAAAAGAGAGGTCTGGTCCACTCTGGCCTGGAGGAGGAGCAGACACTGCCTTCCGAAGCAGATGGGCTGGGCCTGAGTGTTGGAGACTGAGCATCTCTCTCATAAAGATCACTCACACACACAGATACACACACAGATACACACACACACTCCTGGGCTGGGTGAACCTGGAATGATTTCCTACCACTGAGGCTCTAGTTACAGGTAGGTAGCCGTGTTGGTCTGCCATAGTCCAAACAAAATTTTAAAAAATCCTTCCAATAGCACCTTAGAAACCAACTAAGTTTGTCAATGAGCTTTCGTGTGCACGCACACTTCTTCAGATACACTGAAACAGAAGTCACCAGACCCTCATATATAGTGAGAGGGTGGGGAGGGGTATTACTCAGAAGGGTGGTGGGAATGGGTGATTGGCTGATAGGAGTGGTAAACCTGTTGACGACTGTTAAGGACTGCAATTGGTCTTACAGGAAAAAGCAAGGGGTGAGATGGCTAAAAAAGCTTTATCACAAGACAGAGAAACCAGTAGGAGAACACTTCAATCTCCCAGCACATTCTATATCAGATATCAAAGTAGCTGTCTTATTACAAAAGAATTTCAGAAATAGACTGGAAAGAGAAGTTGCTGAATTGCAACTTATTACCAAACTTAAAACCATGGAGAGACCTGGTCTGAACAGAGACATTGGGTTCTTATCTTATTATACTGTACTTATTATATCTTATTATACCTAGAGCCGGCCCTGGGTACGGACCTGCCTTCAGTCTTTGCTGCTCTCGGGAGCCACCTGGTGCGAGAGTTGAGGCCCGCTAGGGTCAGGTTGGAAGAAAGGAGCAGACTGCGGCGGCTGTCCTAAGGGGGTCGGGAGCATCTGCAGGTGGAGGGTTGGCCTGGCCGCTAAAGACCCGGTGGCTGGGGAAAAGCCACCGGGACTGCAGAGCCGCCTCCCTCTTCTGATACTGCTTAGTGCCTCTGGCAGGCAGGATGCGCTCCTTTCCCACATCAACTCTGGGGCGCCTACCTGGGCTTTACATAGGCCTCCCTTTGGGAGGTTGTGCCTCCGCCTGGTGCTGCTGGATGAGGGGTGAGCATCCCAGCATGTGGCCGCCCTTCAGGCCTCCACCCCGCAGCAAATAATCGGAGGCTGCGGATATGCCATACGTTGAAAGCCTACCAGCCGGCCCCTTCTTGGCCCTCTCCGCTCCCTTCCCTTTGAGGGAGGGCAGGATCCAGACAGTGCCAGCAGACAGACGCAGCAGCTGGAGAGCCGGATCGCCTCCCCCGGGAACCCTCTGGGGGCCATATCCCAATGGCGGGCGGGGTTGGATGGGAAGTGGGCTGCACTGCCTGCACACTTTACATTTGAAGCAAGCCTTCCTCCCCACAAAAAAGCTCCTGGGAACTGATCACCCCTTACAGAACTACAATTCCCAGCACCCTGTACAAACCATAGTTCTCAGAATTCTTTGGCACCTAAGCCACGTGCTTTGCATGTCTAGCGTGTGCGCGCAGCATTCCATTCCTCCAGCGAAATTCCGAGAGTTTCTCCATTAGAGGTTAGGCCCGGAAATCTCCTATCCGTTCCATGAAACGCCTCTTCCACTTTATGTCTCCGTGGCCCTACGGAGAGGCAGCCATAGCAACGGATGAGTCTAGCAAATAGACGCCTCCTTGCTGATTGGCCGATCGTCCGCCGGCCACGGACACGTGGCTTTTTCTTTCCCCGACACAACAACACAACTCGCGCAATGCCATTGGCTTCAAAACCTGTCACTCCTTACTTGCCCTGCCCCGCTCCATAGAGAGTGGCATCCCTCCAGCCCTTTCCTGGTTGGTGCGCCTGTGAGTGCTCCTGAGTGGCTGCGCTCTGTTTCCGCCACGCCCCTGCGCCCTCTCCCCGCCCTATCAATGGCTTGACAAGCGAAGGGGCTTGGCCGCTCCGGGAGCGCCGACCTTAAAGGGCGCGCAGCCCTTTCCGCTCTTGCCCCGGTTCTCCTCGTTCTCCCGCCATGGCCTACCAAGGATTCGCCGCGGAGTACCTGGGCATCCCCCCCGTGACGCGCGCCTACACCACCGCCTGCGTCATCACCACCGCTGCCGTGGTAATCGCTGGGGAGTGAGGGGAGAGAAAGGGAGGCAGGCGGAGATCCAACAGGGAGAGCCACAGCCCGCCCGGTGCGATGCCCGCCTGCCTTGTATGGAACGCATTTTCCTTCTGGCCCGAGGGTGGCTCTGGGGCGGCGGAGGCAGCCCCATCGCCCTTGCCTCGGGCCTGGGGTGGCGGTTTCCCTTCCCTCGCTTGCCAGCAACCCTTGGGCTCTGCTGCCCCGAGTGGGGATTGCACGAGAACGGCATTGCACGCCTCTCCTCCTCCTGGGAACCAGCTGGGATGAAGGGCGGACGAGGGCTGCCTGGAAAGCCCCTCTGAGTGGTGGCAGCCTCAGAGCCAGGCAGGCGCTGCCTTTGCTGTGCGCCCAGGATCCCGGCTCAGCCCGCCATCGCCTGCCTTTTTGTATTTTCCAGCAACTGGAGTTCATCACGCCTTTCCAGCTGTATTTCAATCCGGATCTCATTTTCAGGAAGTTCCAGGTGAGGCCTGCCCCTGCCCCGTTTGCTTACCAGCCTCAGGGCAGGATGTGTTTGCAGTGGCTGTTTGGCAGACCCATGCTCACCTTAGAAAGGACCCATTTCTGGGGACAGGAAGTGTTGGTGGAAGCGAGCAACAGGCAAGAAGACTTGTGTGTGCATCTGGTGGAGGAGGCTGGGGTTGGTGCTGTATTTGGCCACCTGATGCTCTTATCTTTCTCCCTTTTCTTGCAGATCTGGCGGCTCATCACCAACTTCCTGTTTTTCGGGCCGCTGGGATTCAGCTTCTTCTTCAACATGATATTCCTGTATCCTTTGACCCTGACTACTTTTTTTTTGCTCTCTCTCTGCCCCTTTCAAAAAGTGTTCTTGGCTTATCCTGACAGCAGCATGACCTGCCCTTTGCCTCTGCAGGTCTGCATGGGTAAACAACAACAACGACAAAAAAGCAGCTGGAGAGCAGAATCCTAAATGTAACAAGTGCCAAAATTCTTATGGTCTCTTAGCTGCAGCTCTCACAGCAGTTTCTGACCATGTGGCCCACCTAGAACATGTGAGCAAGGACTATACCCCAGTTCATAGACTTGGAGGGAAACGAGGGCTGCATATGTTAAATAGCAGCACACAAGCTACCACATTAAACTGTAGTGCAAAGTATCAAATCTGGTCCAAGATGTAAAATTAAACACTCAGAATTTGGGTTTTGGTGGGAATTTTCTTCCCAGGCCTAGGAAACCCACCTAGCTGCACAGCTCAGATGGGAAACAAGGCAAATCTCAGCTTGCTAGAAGGAAGCCTGGCCCAAGTCAGGAACTGGAATAGATGGAGAGCATTTGATCTGTGCCACAGTAATAGGGGTATTCAGACCCCACCTCCCTCATACTTTTGGAGCAGGGCGTTGCTGAGATGAATGGATGATGATGAGATCACCCCAAAAAGGAGGAGTTCCACGTATGTCCTGCTGCCCTCTAGCCAAGGTCTGCTCAGGGTTAGGGTTAGGGTATGCAAGTTGCTATTGTTTTCAAATGAATCTCCAGTCCTTCTGAAGCCAAATCCCTGGCGAACTTCACACTGTGCTGCAGCAGGGCCAGAGGTGTTGCCTCTATGGACTTAGTCTCTGCAGATTGCTGGGCAACCTTCTGCCCTCAAGGTAAAAGGCTCTGTGGTTTGGTTCGGATCTGCCTCCCTTGCCCTTGCCCAAGTGGCTGTTTTTGCGGTGAAATGACTTGTGTCTGCATTAGCCCTAGGGCCATCATTCTGCCTAGTAATCCATCCATCTGTTAGTTTCCTTTACTACCTTCCTCCATTGCTGCCTGCTGACAGGTATAGATACTGCCGGATGCTGGAAGAAGGCTCTTTCCGCGGAAGGACTGCAGATTTCATCTTCATGTTCCTCTTTGGAGGGTTTCTCATGACAGTATCCTTTCCCGTTGATTTGCTCACTGTTCTGCTTCCGGATTGGTTTTGCTCTCACCTGGGACCATGGCAAAGGGGGCTGCCACCCTGTCCATTCTGAAGGATTATGGGTTCCTTTTAGAACACACACAATCTGTTTTTAAAACTGCTGCATTGGGTGCCAGTTTGCTTCTAGACTAGGGCTGGGCGATACATGGTTTTTCAACATTGTGATATATCACCAGCTAAACATCGCGAAATACCTATATATCACAATGTCTGGAATAAGGATGAAGCTATCTAGAGGCATCGGCTGGCTTCATGGTTTTTCCTGCATCCTGATTTTTGCATAGCACACACACACAATTCACGATATATTGCCAGGGCAAATTTTTTGAAACAGATTGCCACAATATGGACTTCAAACTGGTTTTGGATGATATATCAATATATCGCCCAGCCTTATTCTGGACCTAATTCCAAGGTGCTCTCATTACTGTTTAGAGCTCAAAACGAGTATCTGCAGGATCGCAAGATCTGCAGAGGGAGTGTTTCTGGTAGTTCCACTGCCAAGAGGTTAGGGTGGTAATTTGTTTTAATACTGTATTTTTAAATTGTTGTGACCCCTCGGACCTTAAACTGAAGGGCAGGTAATAAATCAAATAAATAATAGTAAGCTGCTTTAGGGGAGTTTTTTTGGCCTTTGTTGAGCCAATGAAATCTCTCCCCCCGCCCCCCGCCTTGACTCTGTAGCTCTCAGCTTTTTGGACTCTTTGCCAGCCTCTTCTTCCTGGGCCAAGCCTTCACCATCATGCTGGTTTACGTGTGGAGCCGGAGGAATCCCTATATCCGCATGAACTTCTTTGGGCTGCTGAACTTCCAGGCGCCTTTCCTGCCCTGGGTCCTGATGGGCTTCTCACTGCTGCTGGGCAATTCCATCATCATTGACCTCTTAGGTGAGGGCAGGTGCTTCCTCTTCTTGCATAGCTTCTCGGTATATCTGTGAGGAGCTGGTTCTCACAAACAGTGGCATAGCATGGGGCTGGGGCTACCGGGGTAATTGCCCATGTGCAATTTTTTTTAGGGGCTCACCGCTACAGCTGCCACCCCAACTGGAGGAGCTCCCCGTCCTGCCCGCCTGCCTCACCCGAGCAGCACACCAAGCAGGAGGTGGGAGAGGACGGGCCTTTGCATCCCTTGGCCAGGCAGCATCCCCCCACTGGCGGGGGAGGCGGGCAGGGGGTAAGACTTGCGGTGATGTCCCGCCGCTGCTCCGCAGCTTTGTCCGATGGCAGCAGCAGCAAAGGCTGCATGGAGACACCAGTTTGGGGTGCAATACTTTCCTTGCCCTGAGCACTGGCAAACCATGCTACGCCACTGCTCACCAAAGCTTTGCCAGGTGAGGGCTGTGCTGCCTCTGCAGCTCCCTTGCAGATAGTTGCTTTGCTGCCTTGAGGACTATTCAGATGCTGTGAAAGGTAGCACTCGGTCAGTGCCTGGAGGTGGCTTCTCCAAGGCTTGCAGCTAGCTATGGCTGTATCCACAGGATCAGGGCCTGGTTTGGGAAGCAGTTAGAAAAAGGGGATATCCAGGCAAGGCAGTACAGTTCCTGGGGACAGTCTAGGACAGGCATGGCCAAACTTGGCCCTCCAGCTGTTTTGGGACTACAGTTCCCATCATCCCTGACCACTGGTCCTGTTAGCTAGGGATGATGGGAGTCGCAGTCCCAAAACAGCTAGAGGGCCAAGTTTGGCCATGCCTGGTCTAGGAGATGTGCTGCTGTGGAGAAGAGTCCTAAGACCGGATGGAGGTGGCTGGCTTGTGGGGGGGGGGGTAGGGAGAAAAAGGAGGATGGGTTTGTGCAGTGATAGCACATAGTAAAGTCCCATGGTGCTCCTGCTTTCGAAAGGTTTCTCCCCAAGCTTTGACAGCACACGCTAGTGACCCAACAGATGCCGTCATCCTGAGGTGGAAGGAGAGAGGCAGAGGTTCTGTTTCCTATTGGCCAGAGGCTACGCTGCTGGGTCAACGACCCTAAGGGCGTCATCCTATCCTAAACAGTTGTCAAATGCAGGTGGTCTTTACTGCAGGGTTCCCCAAACTAAGGCCCAGGGGCCGGATGTGGCCCAACCGCCTTCTCAATCCGGCCCGCGGACAGTCCGGGAATCAGCATGTTTTTACACGAGTAGAATGTGTCCTTTTATTTAAAATGCATCTCTAGGTTATTTGTGGGGCATAGGAATTTGTTTCAAAATATAGTCCGGCCCCCCACAAGGTCTGAGGGACAGTGGACCAGCCCCCTGCTGAAAAAGTTTGCTGACCCCTGATTTTACAGTATTGAAATCAGTGTCTGTACCTGCAGGGTTTAAGAAGAGTCTCAGGCTTATGCCTCATCTTCTCTTTGAACTGCTGCTACGCTGCAGAAAATTATGGTGGCAAATTGTCACAAACCAGCAGTGCACCAAGGGAAATGTATTTGGGTGGTGTGCTATGGAAATGAAGCCATTGCCTCTAGCTATACTGGCAAGAGAGATCTAGATAGCTTCTCAGACCTTTGTTTCTCCTGTAGGGATAGCCGTGGGTCACGTCTATTACTTCCTTGAGGATGTCTTTCCCAACCAACCCGGAGGGAAAAAGTTGTTACTAACACCAGGATTCCTGTAAGTAAACAACCAACTTTTATCAGGCAGTCCTACAAAGCAGGTTGAAGAATGGCCGCCCTCATAGAAGCACCTGAAGAGGCAGTATTATGATGGACACAGATGTGGTGTTTTTCTCCTGCCTTGACTAGAAGATGGGGAGAGGGAGGATATTCAGTGTTTGAAGGAATAGAGCAGGCGTAAAAGAGAAATGGAAAAGGACTACACATACGTTTTGGTTGTATACACCTAAGAACATTAACAGGTGAATGAGGTAAATACACCACCAATGAGCCTTGTTGGTTCCTCATTGAGTGTATACGTGGTGCCATTCAACATTTGGCAAGGCAAAGCAGGTCCCAGCAAGCTCCCCCCACCCTGTGTTACAAGTAAGGCAGACTGCTCCCTACACAGACTGCTCCCTACACAGGTTGCCAATCACAGACCCTTCCTTTCCTCATAGGTCCATCCTGTTAAGTTAAATGTTTCTGGTCCTGCTTAGGAGATTTAGAGCATGTTTAGAGATCTTGATGTGCTTTTCGGTGCTGTGTTGTCTCAGAACAGGGACCTGTTTTTGCATAACAGCCTCCCACAAAAACAAAAAACAAGCAAGCTCATTTGACAACGCTCCTCTTCCAAGGGTAGGAAAAGTGTGTTTTGTCTTTGCGGCATGGATCTCATTTTGTGGTTGGCGTTTTCCATCGTAGGAAGCTGGTATTTGACCCTCCTGAAGAGGACCCCAACTACAATCCGCTCCCGGAAGACCACCCTACGCCTGCTCCAGACCAAAACCTGCCACAGGAGCCCCAATAGTGACGGCACAGCAGGTACCTTCTGCCTGCTAAGACTGAGACTGCTCTGCACGGACTGGTGTGCGGATGGCCCCCTGAGCAGCACCACAGCTTGGTGGGTTGCATTCCCCTGCCACTCCAATTCCCTTCTGCTGCTAAGCTGTCCTCTAGTGGTGTGGATAGGATGGGGGGAGAGTCTGTTTATGTGCCAGATGCTGTAAAGGACTAGAAGATGATGAATTTGCACTGGACAAACTACAGGCAGAAGGCAACTGGGCAGATGCTGAGCCTTGCACCCCGTCAACTTCCACGTTAAACCAAAAAACCCAATCTCCTGTTGCTGGCCTGTTTGGGTACTGAGAAGATAGGCTGTTGGTGGAACTGCCTCCCTGTCTTCCTTGCCTCAACTCTGGATCTGACCCAGAATTGGGCCTAGCATGTTTCAGCATTCTCGGGCCGTCCTTGTGCAGCCAGTACTAATTCCATGAGAAGTCTGCCTGACCACCTGCCTCTCCAGCATCCCCCCACTGTTTTGCCAATTTATTTCAACCTCTGTAAAAATAATAAATGTGAGAAGCAGAATAGAGTGCATAGCCACTGTGTCCTTTAAAGTTACAGCTCTGGATCTCAGGAGCAAGCCTCTCCTGTTTTGCAGCTGTAGCTGCAAATATACAAGCCAACGCCTCAAGAAACTCTGGGTGAGTGGGGCTAATTAAAGCGAGACCTGAATCCAAAATCTATTTGTCTCTTGACTACATCTTTTGCTTCTTTCTGGGTCCTGAGCCTTGACATTATTCTCAGGCAGCAATTAAAGTGCCGGAGATCACGTTTTATAAAACTCGGTTTAATATAAAGGCTCCTGCCTGAGGTTCTGGTCCTGTAGTCTCAGAAACCCAGGGCATGCTTTGAAACTCCTGATGGACCTTGGCTGGGCTCTGCAGCCTCCAAGGGAGCCTTCCTCATGTTGTGTCCTGTTTTCCTGCCACGTTGGGCTTCCCCCAGCCAGCAGCAGCTCAAGTGGAAGAATCAGAGAAGGAAAAGGATGCAGATGCTCACCCAGAAGCCATTCTGAATACTCCTGGCAAGGGGGCTGTGGGAGAGAAGCCCAGGTTGGCTTCATCCCATGGCAAGCCAGTGTTGGAGGCCAAAGCCATGGGTCAACACTGGGCTGCTCCACAGAAGCAGATTCTGCAATGGGATACTGGCAACATAACAATAGCCTTAGTGCTGAATGAGTATCAGGATGTGCTGGTCCTGGAAAGGGATGGTGTGTTCATGCAGCAGCTGCTTTCCAGGGAGCAGGAGGCGACCTGTCATTTTTGTTATGTAACATGATCCAACTCGCATTAATTTTTTTTTTAAGGTAGCACACAAACAGCGGCGCCTTCAAAACAGTACAAAAAAGTATCAGCGTACAGAGGGGAGAGAAATACCTGTGTTTCGCTGTGAAGCCAACAATCCAAATCGCTGAATAGCCAACCATTAGACTCGGGCACATCACTCTGGATTAGTCCTCTTGTAGTGATCTGTGGCTCTTGTTAATGTTTAAAAGACAGGTGTTGGAAACAGAAGATGCTCCTGGTGGGGGGAATGTACAAAGTACCAGCCTGCAGGCACTGCCTGTGACAAATTGCTTACGTAATTCATTCAAGCCCTGCCTTAACCCAGTGGATTGTCCAGCTGCAGCGTCTGTTGGTGCTGCTTGGCTGGGCTTGCATGCAGCTGCATTCACTGGAGACCCACACTGCCAGTTCACTGTTCTGGCAATAAGCATGACCTGCCCTGGTAGTATTCTGCTGCAGTGTGTGTGTGTGTGCAATGGGATTGGGGAGGGAGAGCGAAGGCAGCCTCCACCCCATGCCAAATTCAAATGCTTTGTTAACACTTAACAGGCAACAGTCCCAACACAGACTGGTCCCGTTGTTGCTTATAAGACATATTCAGAAACCACAATGGGCTCATTCTGCTAAGAGCAGGTAGAGCAGATTGACTCCTGTACAGACACATTTTAAGAGTTAAAAACAACTCTAACCTTGCTGCTTTAACATCAAGTACTAAAACAAAGCTGAGCAGATTTGCTGACTTCCTTTGTGAAAGATGCCACAAGCTGCTAGCTACCGCTGTACCTTTTCGAGAAACAACACCCCTCTCTAACAGCACCCCTCCTCTTTGTACAGAAGGATGGTTTGCAGAAAAAGAAAGAAGCCGCTGCTGTGTGAAATAATAATAATTTGGGGCGCAGGATGTGGTTGAACTACAACTCCCATCATGCTTGGCCCATTTACTGTGCTTGTTAGGACTGATGGAAGCTGTAGTTCAACAACATCTGGGAAGCCAAGGCTGCCCCACCCGTGGTGTAGACTTGGAAGGCAAAGGCAGGAAAGAAAACTGGGAATGCACATCAGAGAAGGCCTGACAAACAAAAATTATTATTCATTTCATTTATTTAAAAACTTGTCCTAAGGTTTTTTGGGGGGGGGGGAGAGAAGGGCTCAGACAGCTGCCACAGGTCTTTATTGGACCCCTTGTTTGACAGGTACCCACGAGGTGGAGAGGTCACCATCCCTCTGGTCTGCTGGGCCAGCCAATGCAAGTACCGCCAGTCCCCAGGTGGGCATAGAAAGCAAAACAAATGCTTGCCCTTTGCTTGGCTCCTCATGGACACAGCCTGGAAGCTGAATCCTCTTGTCCGCTTCAGGAGGGTTACCAAGCTGGAGCTGTGTTAGCCAAACGTCTCATCCGCCTGCAAGGAAGAAAACAAACCGTCATGAACAGCGATGGCGGCAGCAGCAGCAAATGTGGGGGATTGTTTTAGCTTAGACCGGAGCGACCGCAGGTGGGTGTGGAAACACATCCCCCCAAACCTCAACGCCGCCCCATAATATCTATAAGGAAACGTTTCCAAGAAGTCCCACTTTGACCAACCAGCAGCATTTGCTGCAGTGGGAAGTTGTAATGGCCGAGTAACCTAATGAGACCTCTGTGCTTCTTGCTGAGATCTGGAGTTCAGCTTGCATAGTAAACGAGAGATGCTTGCAAAGTCACAAGAGGCAAAACAAAACAAAGCAACACAAAACAAAACCTTCCCCTTCTCAGCTCATGTCTTTGACAAAAAGGGCAGTACAAAACCCACAGGGGAAAGCGCACCTTGTGTTTCTGTCTTGGTCTCGAATTTTCTTCTCCATCTCCGCATCCGTCAGGGTTTCAAGTAGAGGGCACCATTGGTCGGCATCCCCAGTGTTACGAATGGCGATCTCCACCGTTGGCAGGGGGTTCTCACTGGAAGAGGGGGGAAGAAACACAGCTCAGCCCCAAAGCCTGGAGAACTTGGGGGCATGTGCTTTAATTTGAAGCCAGATCCATCATGGGGCACCACACGAAGAACCAGCAGCACGCCCGAAGCCAAACAGGCAGTAGACTATGGAGGACACACCACCAAGCAGATGAGCCTCTGTAACACACTGGCTGGAGCCTTGTAGTCAGGACATCCAAACAATGTAGGATTTGCTACCCCCCCCCCCCATTTTGCGACCATACAGAAGCCTTACAGTTCGTAAGGCTGTATGAACTGTATGAAGATCGTACAGTTGGACCCCTTACCTGAACGCGTACGTCTTCTGATGCCAGCTCAGCTGCCCCCGGATACTGTAAGCGATGGTGGTGACGAACTCGCCGCCCAGCCCGAGTTCTGAGCACAGCTTCAGGGCAAACTTCTCCGGGGAGTTCTCCTTTTCAGACATGTCCCACTCAAACTGGTCTACCAGGGAGATGTTCCCCACATGGATGTTGAGCTAGATGCAAATGCCACAACTGAGTATCCTATATTTCAAATGCCCTTAAGCCAACCCCTTGCCCCCACCCCGCCTTGGTGTGGACTAATGAGGAAAGTGGAAATGGCTTCCTCGTTTTCCTCCCTTGTAAGTGCTAAGCATATAGCTCCACTGGCAGGTCCTCCTTTACTTTGGGTACAACACAGCACATCACTGGGAAATCCATCGTAGTGTGCCTCAAGCAAGAGTGTCACCTTCAGAACCAACTGTGTCTAGCTCTCCTTGCCTTAATAATGACGCGCTGATCTGACTGGTCCTCCAGGATACTGTCTGTAGGGTAAGATTCGATCTGCTGCCGTATTGCTGATGCGATCGCCGGGACAAAGGTCAGGGGATTCAAATCCAGATCATCGCAGAGAATCTCCGAAAACATTTCCGGGGTCATTAGTTTTTCTGATGGAAGCAAAGAAATCCAGATTATTGCCATGGTGCTTGTCTAATATCCAGCAGCTTACTTACTGCACCCTAAAACGATGGATCTTAAGCAGCCTACAAAAGGGGACTTGTTAAGATACCTTTCAGTGAATCTGCCTCTGCCCCCCTGCTCTCTGCCTCTTCTTGGCTCAGCATTGCTCCCATCTACTCCCTTAACAGACAAATACATGAATAATTAGCCAGTGGCAGCCACTCCCCTTTTCCTCTGTACAAGAGCAAAGAATCATAGAATTGTGGAGTTGGGAGGATCCATGAGGATAATCTAGTCTAACCTCTTGCAGTGCAGGAATCAACCCTGAGATTAAGAGTCTCATGCTCTACTGTCTGAGCTGCTGGATCAGGCCAAAGGGGCCCACATAGTCCAGCATCCAGAGAGTAGCCTCCAGATGCCTGTTAACAGCAACATCTTTCCTGCAGCTGTTTCCTTGCTCATCTCTGCTGTGCCAGACCAGGGACGGGTGAACAAGCAGCCTGTAATGGTGTCGAGGAGGTCCTGGGGGTTCTTGGCGGTGCACATTTGACCAGGATGCAGCCCACAGCATTTGCCCAACCCCTAAAACTAGTCCCCTAATTCAACTCCTCCTCAAACTGCTGCCTCGTCAGCAACTTCTACAACCACTGGATTTTGCTCCTGCTATTTTTCAGAAGTGGAGCAGCTGAACTGTAAGGCATTAGGAAAGGTCACACTTTATATAACGTTGGATTGTCCACTTCTTCCCCCTCTACACACCATTCATGTTCCATGTAAAAGCGTCTCTCAGTTTCTGCCCGTCAATTTCCATGTCGAGGCGGATGGGAACCAGCACCTCTGGCTGGGAGGCGTTCTCGTGGATCACGGCTGGGTCGTGGTCATCAAAGCTAAAAGACAAAAGGGGGGCAGGACAGAGCCATTTGGGGAGGCAGGAACAGTGCTGTTCATTGCATGTGGGTGGGTGGGGGAAAGAAGCACAAGAGTTCCAAGGCCAAGAGCTTCTTTTCACCAGAAGAGCCAGGAAACAAAAGAACATGCACAGAGTGCATGCCACATCGAGGATAGGGAGGACTCTTCCCGGGGGGAGAGCAGGGCTTCCTAGACAAATTTGAGCTCACAAAATCAAGCCTTGCCCCAATGTTCAACTGAAGGATGGAGTATATGAAGGAAGAATTGCAGTCACATCCTGGTTCCCTGCTAGGTGGTGATGATTAGCCCCATTCTGAAGAGGAGGACCAATGCTGGGAAACTCAGGGTTGCATCCAACCAAGCTCCACTTGGGAGTAGACCAACTGAAGTGAATGGACTGAAAGTTAGTCATGTTCACTCATTTCAGTGGGTCCACTCTATGACAGCCCCAGACCTCAGATCTGCACTTTGGCTTCCTCTGTCCACACGCTCAGCAGCATTACCTTGTGTGTCAATGTTCCCTCACTTCTTCCTAAGAGCCAGCAACAAACTTACCAGAGGGGAAAGGTTCTCTTCTTGTCTCTGCCCATCCGATTTCTGTTAATGGTGGTCGAGCATGGCACAGCGTCAAGGTGGTGGGAGCTGTTGGGAAGGGTCGGAACCCACTGACTGTTCCTTTTTGCCTTCTGTTCTCTAGGAGGAGGAGACCACTGGTGAACGGGGAACAATCTTCAGAACCTAAGCATTTGTATGTGTGTGAGAGTGCATGTATACAAACCTCGATGCCATGATCCTTCATCTGCAGCACGCTGCAAATATAGTGACTCAAATAACAGACTAGACGTGTTGCTAATACAACCCACGATCCCACTGACAGGAAAATCAAGAGCTGTTGGTTAAAGTGAGTAACTTTTAGAACTTTACATTGTGCTGTAAGTCTCCTGAGGGAACTGAGGGTCTTTCTTCACACAGTTTCTTTCTTTCCGCCTTGTTTGGCTTTTCCTTTCCCAGAAAGGAGAGCCATTGTGGTATAGTGCTTAGAGCATCAGACTAAGACTGGGGAGACCCTGGTTCAAATCACTACTTGCCCATGAAGCGCACTAGGTGATCTTGGCCAGTCACCAACTCTTAGCCTAACCTACAGGGTTGTTGTAAGGATGAAATGTGGGAGCAGCAGCACCATGTACATAACCTCAAGCTCCTTCGGGGGGGAAAGGCAATATATAAATATGCAACTACCTAAGGTAGGTGGGAGGCTCAGTGCTGATGGAGACTGCCTTGTATTTCTCATCATTTCCATCCAGGATCTCTTCTACTTCAGAGGCTTTCAAGAGAGTCACACTTGTGGCCAGTGTGGTATAACCGTGATCTAAAAGAGGAGAGGGAGGAAGAGAAAGTGGTGTGGATCATGAGGGGTATCATCTGCTAGGGGAGGAGATTCCCCCCCCCCCCCGCTAAGAGATGCAGTCACCCATTTCATGGTCCCTTCAATTGTCTGCATGGGCTGGAGCCAGACTGCCCATAGAATAAAGTGAGCTTTCCTGGCACCCTTTCTCCTGAGTTTCTGACAAGTAGCTTTCACAAAACGGAGCCAAAAACTCTCCCTTTGAAAACACTTGAAGGACACAAGTCACTTTCAGGTTAGGCAGAATATAGCACATCGCTGCCCTTCAAAAATCTTTTAAGAGACCTATGCTGTCCAGTCCCTGAGGCAAACTCCAGACACACTCTTGGAAGGATATTCTGTAGAGTTCACAGGGCTGATACAAAGAAATCAGAACAAGCCCAAAGTCTATACTCAGGGAATGTAAAGGTGGCGGGGATTTATCCCTTTCCTGTTCTGAGCTGAGCGAGGATTTAGCACCAGCAGAGTGGCAGGTGCATCCCTCTCCCCACTTAGCTTGCATACTAGATTGCTAAAGATGAGCAGAGATGAGCAAGATCGTTCGTTTCCACCTCTACACCAGGCATCCCCAAACTTCGGCCCTCCAGATGTTTTGTACTACAATTCCCATCATCACCAACCACTGGT
The DNA here is from genome assembly GCF_963506605.1 of Zootoca vivipara. NCBI lineage: Eukaryota > Metazoa > Chordata > Lepidosauria > Squamata > Lacertidae > Zootoca > Zootoca vivipara. Next base: position 14,887,193 of record NC_083292.1, on the reverse strand, counting down.
CCTGTTAGCTAGGGATCATGGGAGTTGTAGGCCAAAACATCTGGAGGGCCGCAGTTTGGGGATGCCTGCTCTACACCCTCAAGAAGAAAAAAAGCTGCATATCTAAGAGCTACCAGAAATGCTAACAAGCGTTTGGGCACAGTGCTGGAATCCAAGGCCCTGCAGGAAGAGGAAGATGTTCTTCTCCAGGGAAGACATCCCTGCTAGTCAAAAAGCAACGTGACGCTCCCCGACCCCTACCCTGGGCTCCACAGATAAGACCAGAAAATCTTAAAATCAAGGAGGCGGCAAAGCGAATTCAGTATATAATGGGTAGCCCTTCGGACACTGCAGGAAGACTCGGCGCGAGCGGAGCCCCAGTAAGAAGAAGAGACCCCCGAGCCTCGACTTACATCTTCTGGGACTGTGACTCCGTTGGTTTTCTGTGGGGAAGAGAGAAGAAAATGTCAAGGGGGCAGATGCCTATGCCTGGGATCTTGCAATGCTGGCTGGTGGGGTGGGGAGTTAGGGATGGGAGAGATGACAACAGCACAACCTTCCCCCCCCCCTGGAAGGACTGCAACCTCCTCCCCCCCCAAACCCCTTCCACTGCTTGAGGCTGCATAGCCAACGGGGGGGGGGGGGCTCTGAAAAAGGGCTGGCCAGGTCGGGGTGGTGTGTGTGGGCAGGGCCTGGTTTAGGTTTGATGAGGCCCTAAGCTACTGAAGGTAATGAGGCCCTTTATATATCCACCTGTCCTTTGTCAACAACAAATTGTCACTGTTTTGTGTGTTGAATATATGCTATATGTCAATGTATGGACCTAATAAGTATCTAAAGCCATTTGCACATAACGGAATATGTCTTTTATCAAAGTAATTGTTGAACTGAAATACAATTAAGAAGAAGTATATTAATAGTGAAATACAATTAAAGAAGTATATCAATAGTAAAATAATTATAAAACTCTTAACTTAAAATGATTTATTCATAACCAACTTAATAATGCAAACACCCTAGCATTTGGCAATAACAAAAGTTCCTTTAGAAACACAATTGACAAAGACTCATATTTTTTTGGGGGGGGGGCCCCAAGAGGGTGGGGCCCTAAGCTATTGCTTGTTTAGTTTATAGGTAAACCCGGCACTTTGTGTGGGGTGGGGTTGGGGGTCTACCCCCCCTGCTCACCCACCGTGGGAAGAGGCGACGATCTTCTTGCGCTCCTCCACCGTGGCCAGGCGCCTCCAGAGCGACGGGTAGCGCTTGTACAGGGAGCCCCGGAACATCCGCAGGTAGTTGCCCACCTGCAAGGGGACGCAGCCACAGGACCCTCCTCGTCAGGCGCCGCCGCCCGCTCGACCGGGACCCCCCCCACCTACCCCAGCCCCCCAAGGAGCGCGGGAGGCGACGCTCCAGCCCCTCCGCCTCCCTCGGCCGCCGCGCCCCGGTCCCTCCTCACCTCGGAGCCGATCATGAAGAACTCGCCGTCCTCCTCCAGCTGGAACTTGACGGGCTTCTGCCCGAAGGTCTTGCTCAGCGCCATCATCATCATCTCGGCGGCGGCGGCGGCGGGGGTGAGGCAAGGCCGGGAGGGATGAAGCAGGCCGGGCCGGGAAAAAGCGACGGGAGGCGGCCGCGGCCTAACTGGGAGGGCTAGTGCGCACGCGCGGCCACGGCAGCCGGGCTCCTTGCGGGAGGGCGGTGGTGGCCACGCCCCACTCCCCTCCCTCCTCCCTGCTGTGCTTCCCGCTCCTCCCTGCACCTGCGCGAGGGGAAGGGCGTGTTTCCCTTTATTTCTTTACTCCGCCCACCCCGGCGTGGGGGAAGGTTATGAAAAAGAAGCCCTGCCCCTTCCTTCCCTCCCCCGGAGGACGGGATTGGCTCAGCTCTAGGGGCGGAGCCTGTTCGCCGGCCTTTGGCTGTGCCGCGCAAAAAGCCCTCTAGAGGGCGTATGCACAGGAAAGCTCATACCAACGACAAGCTTAGTTGGCCTCTAAGCTAAGGTGCTACTGGAAGGAATTTTTAAAATTTTGTTTCGACGTCAGACCAACACGGCTACCTACCTGTAACATGGACCACTTATAAAAAAAATTCCTTCAGTAGCACCTTAAAGACCAACTAAGTTTTTATTTTGGTATGAGCTTTTTTGTGCATGCACACTTCATCAGATCTGATGAAGTGTGCATGCACACAAAAGCTCATACCAAAATAAAAATTCAGTTGGTCTTTAAGGTGCTACTGAAGGAATTTTTTTATTTTGTTTTGACTCAGACCAACACGGCTACCTACCTGTAAATGGACCACTTATGAATGCCATCTCCAACTCCTCGAAAGATTCCATCAATGGTGTTTCCGAAATATTCCATACATCACTTGGGAAGATAGGCGAACTAATACCAGTGTACTGGAAGAAGCAAAGATCACCAGTGTTGAAGCAATGATTCTTCAACACCAGCTTCGTTAGACTGGTCATATTGTGTGGATGCCTGATCATCATCTTCCAAAGCAACTACTGTACTCTATTCAGAACTTAAAAATGGAAAGCGTAATGCTGGTGGTCAACAAAAGAGGTTTAAAGACTGTCTCAAGGCAATTTTTTAAAAATGTACTATAAAAACCAACAATTGGGAAACATTTGCCTGCGAGCGCTCCAGTTGAAGAACAGCCTTTTGAACTCAGGACGCAAGGGAGAAACGTGCTAAGAGGAAGGCAAATCTGGCAAATCCACAAGGTGATCAACTCCCGCCCAGAAACCAATGTCCCCACTGTGGAAGCATGTGTGGATCCAGAATTGGCTTCCACAGTCACTTACGGACTCACTTTTAAAACTATGTTTATGGAAGACAATCTTACGCGGCTATGAGTGATCGCCAAAGAAGAAAAAAGACTTCCCTCCTGACTGGCCCGGCAGGTGTTCCCAGGAGCCCGGACTGTCTGAGCTGGGATGAGCAAGTTACGCCAGTCTATCTTCAGCTGGGGAGTTAAACTGGCGGAGCCTGGAGATCTGCTGCATCCGAAACTGCTGCTCCTGGAGGATCCTGCCCTGGGACTGCCCCTTAAACTAGCCTTTTGTTAGGTGGCAACCTGGCAGAACCTAACAACTTAGGAGGGTGGAGAAATCCAAGTCATTTTGCATTTCGAGTACCTGACTCACTCTCTCTGAAATGGAGGCACAGCAAGAGGCAGTGAGCTAATGAGACGCCCCTTTCAAAGTGTGCAAGAACAAAGGCTGGATGTGATGAGATTTAAACAACAACAACTAATATCTAGCCTGTAATAAGCAAAAATCTGCTCTTATTCCCTTATGGGGTACACAAGAGCCCTTATTGGGTTCTCCATCAGAGAATATAACAGAGGCCAACCAGAGAATTTCGAGAAGCAAAGCCTTTATTTTTGCTGTTGCAACAGGGTCCTTCCCCTCACAAAAGAGATCAAGGAAGGAACCCAGACCAAAAGAGAACCTCCACTTTTATCAGTTTTCCCATCACCAAGAAACACCCCCAAAATACATCATTCCTACATCACAGCTACGTAATCAATACCTCACAAAAAGGGAGGGTTCAAGGTAGAAATCTGAGCAACTTTGACACCTCTCCTAGTCCTCCTCTTACCCCTCCCAGGTGTGAATTCCTAAACACAAAGAGAAATTAACAGTTTCTTAAAAGTTGATCACTATCTTTTGTTCGGAGGAGTCTTCCATTGTGAATGAGATGGCTAGTAGTCTGGCACCATTTATGGGGAAATGTCCAGTTGGCAGAGCCTCTGGTTTACAGGATTATGGCTCCCAAGTTGATAGTCATGTGGAAATGTGTGTGTGATTCTGGTCAGAGAGAGTCAAAATGGTGTCAGTCAGGCCTGCATTCATGTACATGTTTATGAACAATATATAAACCTTAACATTTACAACAGTTCTTAACTGTTGTCTTCAGACCCCTGGAAACCAAGATCAGTTATTTCTGTTGCACCTTTCATTTCCTCCCAAGAGGACCTGAAAGAACATGTAAGTTATTCAAGCTGAAGATAGCTAAAAACAAAACAGAACAAAACAAAACGAACACAAAACCATATCGATTTGCAGTTAACCAACTGCACAATTCATACATCTTGCCACCAGATGGAGATATTGTATGTGTCTGAGCTGGTTTTTCGTGTGTGTGTGTGTGGAAGAGAACTGCAACCACAATATTGTACCTATTCATCAGGGGGCTTGGGGGGGGGGGGATGCAATGAAGATCTAGGAAAGTTTTGAGTCACAAGAGGGTGTAGCTGCTTCCTTTTTAGCAAAGCTGCTGGCCTCCTCCTGCACCCTGAGACAGTTATTAAGAGGCTGACATATTTGCATACAATGGCTGTTCTCTTGACTTCTGAGGGCTTAAGAGGTTCTGGGAGGGTGCCAAGGAGAGGTGTCTTTTGGGAAGGTCCTCTGCATCTCCCCATGATGGTGTGTTGCCTGCTCCTTGCCACAGTCCTGGTCTCCATTGGTAAGGGGAAACTAGTTTGAGACAGACCCAGGTGTTTCTCATCCTCTCATTCCCAGATGTGCAGATTTTGCTACACTGTGGGATATAGTTCAATAAGCTTGCCCTTGCCTTGTTCCTTTCCAGGTCTCAGCACCCAGCAACTACAGTCCCTGAAACCCTCAGAGGCTGTTCCTCTAGGTGGGACCATCAGCATGTCTTGCACATTTGATAGCGGAAGCATTGCTGATAACAACTACCCTCTCTGGATCCAGCACAAATTGGGCAAAGCGCCGTGGCTGTTGCTTTACCACACCAGCAAAAGAGCATCCGGTGTCCCGGACCGTTTCTCGGGGTCTAGGTCAGGGAATACGATGTCTTTGGCCATCACTGGGGCCTTGCAGGAAGATGAAACTGATTATTTCTGTTCCGTATGGACAGGGACTCAGCAGCACAGACGTTCATTCAAATGGGGAAGCGAGAATAAACTGTTTTTTGCCGTTTTTCTTTCTGGCCTCCCTTCCTTTTCATTTGTAGATGCTAAACTGATGGTATAATAGTGTCCATGGACCACTCAATGAGCTTGCTTGAATAGCTAAAAGAGGCTCCTGGGAGGCCGAAGGGACATTGCTGGAACAACACTCGGGTTGGGGCAACTGGCTAAAATGTGTTAAAATGGTTAAAATGGTTTAAATTTTGGTTCCCCTGTCAAATTCACTTTTTGAATGTGAAATTCAATTTGAAGATTCATGTGCTTTAGACGCTTGTGGCAGGAGCTGCTCTGTCATTACTGTATTTACCACAGTGGTACCTCGGTTTTCGAACGTCTCCGTTGACGAACATTTTGGTTTTCAAATGTTGTAAACCCGAAGCAAATGCTTCGGTTTTCGAACACGCCCCGGAAGTTGAACATGCCACACGGCCTCTGCTGAGTGCAAGAACTTGAGGCTTAGCTGTTGAGTTTTCGGTTTTCGAACGTTTCAGAACTTGAACGATCTTCCAGAACGGATTACGTTCAAAAACCGAGGTACCACTGTATTTGCATTCATTCATTGCACGGCAACCGGCCACCTTCTTCTGCCTCAGCTGTGGCAAAACATGTCTCTCCTGTATCCTGTAGCCACAGCAGACACTGCAACCTTGCAACAGTTTGACTTCACTCCCAAAGGTGCACACCTCCATTGTTTCCCTGGACAGAGGGATCCCAACCAGTCATTGCTCACTACAATATTTTTTTCTCAAAACAACATATACAGTTATAAAAAGCATACATTATTCAAAATTAAAAAGGTGTCATTAAATGCATTCCAGGGCCTCTGAATCTGGAACAGATGAGCAAAATTTGTCTGCATCTAGTTTTTCCTTTTTTCCTTTCTTTTTTTCTTTTTTTAACGGGGCTTCCTTCCCGTTTATTTTATTTTTTTAAAGCAATTTATTAAATTTTCCAAATAAACACATTAAACACAACAAAACATTCAAACACAACACACACAAATTTTCTCTTTTTAACATCTATTCCCCTATCTTGAATTCCCAATGCTCTGCCGAGCTTTGACTTCCCTCCCTCCCCTCATTTGGTTTTCTTTCCAACTCTTATCTCACACTTCCTTTACTCCTTATTTAAAGTCATTTCGTAGGATTTATTTCAGTCTTTTTTTTCAACCAGATCTCCACTCACCCTCTTTATTGCAGCATATGTTTGCAGTTGTTGACATGCTATAAATTACAACTCGGAGAGGCACTCCCACCATAACATCCTGCCAGAAATTGCAATTCCACGCCTCGGGCTGTTTTTAAAGGAAACATGGCTGCTGGAGGCAATCTCGGCCAGGAAGAAATGACTTGCCCCGTTTGCCACCAACCTTTCTTGGACCCAGTGATTACTGACTGTGGGCACACTTTCTGCCACGCCTGCCTCATCCAGAGTTGGAGGGACTCTGATGCAGCAGGTTGCTGCCCTCAGTGCGAAAAACCTTTTAAAGAAGGCAGCTACAAGCGGAACCATGAGCCAGCAGGGCCTGCAGGGGAATCCACGAAATCTAAAAAAGGGGAAGATGAGAAAAGCAAGAGGGGAAGGTGCGATGAACACCTGGAACTCGCCTGTGAGGGTGATGATCGAATGGTTCGAGAGAAAAAGGTAGGAAACTAGGGAGGGAAAGGAATTTGGTTTGTCTACTTTTTTATAAATAAAGTTCAATTGATTGACATGTATCTATTCCACAAAATTTATGCATACAAACCTAAAAGCAGTTTACAAAAATAATAAAACAAAGTTATCGATAAAAGCAGTTAAACAGCATTTAAAACGCTAAAAAAAGTAATTAAAATCTGCAATAAGTTGAAAACAGAATAAAGCATATGCCACCCTCTGCTTGCTCATAATTTACCTGCCATGGGCCCACACTTTTCCTGGGTCTTTTAGGAACACAGAGTGACACTGTACAATGTTATAACTGTCTACTTGGAGGTAAATCTTAGCTTATTCCTAGTTACAGTCCAAAATAAAACTATTTGAAATATTACATGTTTTTTTAAAAAAACCTGCATAAGCTGAAATAAAAATACACGATCGAGTCGCAGAATTTCAGACCATTTTCTGTGAAAAATACAGCAGAAGAACATTGCCTTAGAATGATATAAATGTACAGGCTTTAAGAACCCTTGGTATGTTGACTGTTGTAAGAACCTGGTCTCAACAAAGACATTGGATTCTTATCTCATTATACATGATAAAGCTATCTTTAGCCATCTCCCCCCTTGCCTTTTTCTGTGGGACCAATTTGCAGTCATAAACAGTCGTAAATTCTTCCTGCACGACCGAATGTGGCCATAAACAGTCCGGTTTCCCACCCCCCTTCTGAGTGGTGCCCCCCCACCCTCTCACTATATGTGGGGATCTGTTTCAGTGTATCTGAAGAAGTGTGCATGCACACGAAAGCTCATACCAATGACAAACTTAGTTGGTCTCTAAGGTGCTACTGGAAGAATTTTTCTTAATTAATTTTTTAAATTTTGTTTCGACTGATGACTTCATAACTTATAAAGTAGCACTATATGGGTTGGCAGCTAAGAAGATCAGGAGAAAAGAACTAGATAAAATAGCGGTCAATTGCAAAGGTGATTCGGACATTTAAGCTGGCACATTCTACCTGAGAACCTCTTGCTATCCTATCGTATGCAACAAATAATTTTCAGGAGAAGTGATCGTGGTTTATTGTATAGCTGCCAAGTTCCGAATTGAAAAATCCGGGACCAGCAGTGGTGCGGCACCGGAAGTCGCTTCTAACATGCGTAGAAGCAACTTCTGGTGCCACTCTGCCCATTTCCAAAATGGCCGCAGCTCCAGAAGTCACTTCTACGCATGTCCGGAAGTGCATAGAAGCAACTTCCGGCGCCGCTCTGCCCATTTCCAAAATGTCTGCAGTGCCAGAAGTTGCTTCTACGCACTTCCGGACATGCGTAGAAGTGACTTCTGATGCCGGCTCCGCCCAATTTCCGGTGCCCATACACCAGAAACATGGCCCCCGGAAGGAGCTGCTTTCCGGGGGATTTACAAGATATAAATCCATTCTGAAGACCAGCGGGAAACGGTAAGAAAATACGGGGGTTTCCCGGGAAAAACGGGGTACTTGGCAGCTATGTTATTGTATCTGCAGTGCCTGATGTTTTTATGGTTATTGTTGCTTTTCTTTTTGTTCCCTTTGTGAATGATGCTATGGCCTTTGGCTAGTGCAGGCATCCCCAAACTGCGGCCCTCCAGATGTTTTGGCCTACAACTCCCATGATCCCTAGCTAACAGGACCAGTGGTCGGGGAAGATGGGAATTGTAGTCCAAAACATCTGGAGGGCCGAAGTTTGGGGATGCTTGGGCTAGTGCAATAAAGTTGATGGTTACAGGTAGGTAGCCGTGTTGGTCTGAGTCGAAGCAAAATAAAAAAATTCCTTCAGTAGCACCTTAAAGACCAACTAAGTTTATATTTTGGTATGAGCTTTCGTGTGCATGCACACTTCTTCAGATACACTAGAATGATGGTGATGGTGATGATGATTAGCTTGGGGGCATATTATATGACAGGGAGAGAGAACTTCAGGGCAAAACCTATTTTTATCTGGCTCCAGGGATGGCTCAGCATGTTTTGCCACTGCAGGCAAATTTTCTCCCACCCTCTGCAGATCTGGGCCTCCTCTGGAGAGCTTCATTTACAGCCTCACTTTCAAGGAGCCTGGGAGTGAAGACTAGCCACCACCCTTCCTTGCAATTCAATAATTCTCACATTTATTCAGTAGATTATTAAAGTAGATTATTCATCTACTTTAAATATATACTCTTATAAAACGGCAGGTTATTACAATAATCTTGCCAATGTTCTTATACCATTTGCCCTATTTTAAGACGTAGCCATAAAATAAGCCGTAGCAGGATTTTTAAGCATTCAAGGAATATAAGCCATACCCCCAAAATAAGGCATAGTGATAGGTGCAGCAGCAATGTCGGCCGCGGCAGGAGGAGGAGGAGGAAAAAATAAGACATCCCCTGAAAATAAGCCATAGTGTTTTTTTTTTTAGGAAAAATAAATATAAGACGGTGTCTTATTTTTGGAGAAACACGGGTATGTTTACAGTTTGTTTGTTTGCAAATATTTCATAAACCATTTCCATTCTTTTATAAAAAGTTTGTTATCTTGATTTCTTATTTTTCCTGTAAGTTTTGCCATTTCTGCTTATTCCATAAGTTTTTCGATCCGTTCTTCTTTTGTTGGGACTTCTTCCCACTTTTGGGCAAGTAACATTCTTGGTGCCGTGGTTGCATACATGAATAAATTTCTGTACAGTTTGGTTAGTTCTGTCCCTATAATTCCCAAAAGGAAAGCTTCTGTTTTTTTTTTAAACATACATTATTTTAAACATCTTTTTTCAATTCATTATCATTTCCCAGTAAGCTTTAACCTTACTACCGGTACAAGACCACCACATATGATAGAAATAACCTTCTTTCTCTTTACATTTCCAACACTTATTTGATTTGGATTTATACATTTTTGCCAATTTACTTGGTGTTAGGTACCATCAATATATCATTTTCATATAATTTTCTCTTAGACCGTAACATGCTGTAAATCAGGCATCCCCAAACTGCGGCCCTCCAGATGTTTTGGCCTACAACTCCCATCATCCTTAGATAACAGGACCAGTGGTCAGGGATGATGGGAATTGTAGTCCCAAAACATCTGGAGGGCCGAAGTTTGGGGATGCCTGCTGTAAATTTTATATCCATATTCCGCAATCGTTCCCATGCTTCCATATCTATATTATGACCAATATCTATTGCCCACTATCTATTCAACATTCATGCTGATTTGTCTTGCAAAAACTCATCTGTTTGCAAATACACAGCTGCTTGTTTGTGACATGAACTGCAGTGTGACAACAGCTTTACAATTTTATTTATTTTAAAAAAGGAAGCAAACCCAGGACAATAACTCAGTGACATGACATATGCCTTGCACTCAGAAACCTTGAGAAACGAGACTCTCCCCTACTGATGGGCTTGGAAATTATTTGCCACCAAATCAACTAGGGTTGCTACGGTAGGTCAGGAGCATCTCAGACCCTGAAATTTCAAGGCCCAGACCTGAGACTAAGGGAGCCCCCTGTTGATGTCATGCGGGAAGGCCCTGGAGATGGAGGTTAATTGGGAGAAGGGATTGGAGGACAGCCTCCTCACCGAGTATCTGCGCTATGATTTGCAACTGGGTTGAAGCTTGCAAGCTAATAATAATAATAATAATAATAATAATAATAATAATAATAATAATAATAATAATATTTTATTATTTATACCCCGTCCATCTGGCTGGGTTTCCCCAGCCACTCTGGGTGGCTTACAACAGAAAAATGAAATAAAATAATTAAACATTAAAAGCCTCCCTAAACAGGGCTGCCTTCAGATGTCTTCTAAAAATCTGGTAGCTGTTTTTCTCTTTGACATCTGATGGGAGGGCGTTCCACAGGGCAGGTGCCACCACCGAGAAGGCCCTCTGCCTGGTTCCCTGCACCTTGGCTTCTCGCAACAAGGGAACCGCCAGAAGGCCCTCGGCGCTGGACCTCAGTGTCCAGGCAGAACAATGGGGTTGGAGACGCTACTTCAGGTATACTGGACCGAGGCCATTTAGGGCTTTAAAGGTCAGCACCAACACTTTGAACTGTGCTCAGAAACGTACTGGGAGCCAATGTAGATCTTTCTACTGGGCGGCCGCTCCCAGTCACCAGTCTAGCCGCCGCATTTTGGATTAGTTGTAGTTTCCGGGTCACCTTCAAAGGTAGTCCCATGTAGAGTGCATTGCAATAGTCCATCTAGATGCACAAAATTCTTAAACACTATTAATAATACATAGTAGAGGAAATTGCATACACAAGTATGTATATTGGGGAAAATGTGCTGTGAAATGCTGGTGAATTTTCATGAGCTGCTCCTTTTTATTTATTTAATAAATTGGCAAACTGGTGCAGAAATGTGACAAATTGAACATAAGATTAGGAAAAAAAGAAAAGAAAAACACCAGAATGCACAGATTCATTCATCCCTACTTCTAGATCAGGCACCCCCAAACTGCGGCCCTCCAGATGTTTTGGCCTACAACTCCCATGATCCCTAGTTAACAGGACCAGTGGTCAGGGATGATGGGAATTGTAGTCCAAGACATCTGGAGGGCCGAAGTTTGGGGATGCCTGTTCTAGAGCAAGTGATATCTTGGCTTACAAAGCCTCATTGGTGGTATTGTATCTTTCTGGTAAATTACTCTGGTTGTGTAGAAGAACTCAGCTGTTATGGAGGTGGGGCGAGGAAATGAAGGAGTGGATGGAGTTGTACTTCTAAATCAAGAACTTTACTAAGAAACATCTGATATTTTTTATATTTATAAGGGAAGCATGATACCGAAAGGGACATCCACACCGCTTGTAGTTACGGATGAAGACATTATGTGCCCTATTTGCAGAGATTATTTAACAGACCTTGTGACTCTGGATTGTGGCCACAATTTTTGTAAGGCCTGCATCAACCATCACTGCGAGACATGGGAGAAAATAGGTCCACTGACATGTCCTACCTGCCAAACCAACATCCAGAGAGGGAATTACCGGCCAAACTGGCAGCTGACCAACATTGTAGAAAAGTACAAACGCTACAAAGGAACACTGTGTGAAAGGCACAAGGAAAAACTTCTACTGTTCTGCAAAGAAGACAGAGAATTGCTATGTTCCAAGTGTGAACATTTGCCACAGCACAGACAGCATTCAGTGGTTCTCCTGGAGGATATTGAACAGGTAGGAACTAGTCTAGATAAGCCCCAACCAGCATTGTGTCCTCCGGATGTTTTGCAATGCAGATCTCCGACCAAAAACAAAATAGGTTACAGAATGCATATATATGAGGGGGAAATGCAGTGCATTTATTGGTGAAAATAAAATGCAGAATTATGTTGTATTAGGGCAGGCATCCCCAAACTTCGGCCCTCCAGAACGAGTTACAAAAAAAATCCTATATGGAGAGCAGTTCTGTCCATCCCACCCACCAGTTTAGATATTTGTACTTTAAATCTTTTTACACTCCAGGTTCCATGGAAATCTTTGCCACTCTAATGGTGATAGGAAGGGGGTTGAATCCATTGTTGTAGCTGTTACCCCCTGCCCAACCCCCATGGCTCAAGTTTGACAAGTGGGTAGGATAACCCACTTGTCAGTCACCTGACATCATTAGGAGCTGCTAGACCCATACCTGAACCTCAGCTGACTCCTATCAAGGCTCTTCTCTCCAGATGTCTCCCTTGAGAGGAGGATTTTACTCCTGAGGAGTCCTTACCAGTAAATGACTGCTTATCTGAATGGGCTGGCTTTGTATCTGGCATAGGGTTGCCAGACTCAATAGTGGACAGGACTTCTGTGCCTTTAATTGCCCTGCTCTCTTTTGAGTCTGGAAACCTTAAAGAGAAACCAGCAGGCCCTTTGTTTAATTTCCAAGCAAAGGGTCTGTGGTGGGAAGGTAAATGGTGTTTCCATGCGCTCTGGTTTCCTTTACAGTATCACGTTGCGTCATTCTGACCACATGACCTGGAAAGCTGTCTGTGGACAAACGCCGGCTCCCTCAGTCTGAAAGCGAGATGAGCGCTGCACCGCATAGTCACCTTTGACTGGACTTAACTGTCCAGGGGTCCTTTACCTTTACCTTTTTACCTGCCTGTTTACAGATTCCCTTCCACTAGAAAGCTCTGACGGGGTAGCAAGGGAGACTTTGGGATCTGTCTCTTTTCAAGCATTTAATGCAGGCATCCCCAAACTGCAGCCCTCCAGATGTTTTGGCCTACAACTCCCATGATTCCTTGCTAACAGAACCAGTGGTCAGGGAAGATGGGAATTGTAGTCCAAAACATTGGGGTGGGGCGAAGTTTGGGGATGCCTGATTTAAGGCAACACCGAAGGGTTGTTACAGGACAAACTAAACAGGATTGACAAAGTACGGTTCCTATATACCAGCCATGTAAATAAAAGTGATGTTAATGACAGACCTCCAACTGCTTGTGTTTACTTACAGAGAATCTGTCACAGATTGGTGAACCGTTGAGGATACATTCAATGATTCAGTTATTTGGCTCTATTTTCCTTATAATATGTGACTGAAGTATTCACATAACACTGCACAGGTTTGGTTGGAGGTGATCAATGTCATTTTATTATAAAACCAATAAAATATTCCACTAAAAAGGGACACATACTAGGAAAGGAGAAGGGTAGTGGAGGGTTTGTCCTGGGGCCAAATAGAGCTTCCCGGAGGCATCCATTTGGCCCCTGGGCCTGCATGTCCCCACACTTGCCCCAGGACCTAGGGCAGTGGTTCCCAACAGGTGGTCCGCGAGCTATGCCAGAGGGGTCCACAAGATGCTATTAGAATAAAAAATATATTAAATATATTTCGTATGATAACAGATTTTTTGTTTTGGCCGCTTCCTGCATGAGCAGAGTCTAGCGCAAAACTAGAATTAGATAGAGGCAGTAGTTCTGTTGTATGCCGTTAGGTGGTGCTTTACAAACACTACTGTTTTGAAAAGAGGCAGCGCGCGCATTCTACTAACGCTCACCTCCCCAAGATGCTTTGCGCGCGTCGGCTTCATTTGTGCGCTACTGCGCAGGTACCCTGTCTTCTCCATTCCCCTCCCTCCTCCCTGACGCGCGCTGCCTCTTTGCAAAACAGTAGTGTTTGTAAACAAAGTGTTGTTTTTCGCGGAAGCTACAGTTCGCGTAGTTAAAAATGGACCGTTGGTTAAAAAGTGGTTCGTTAAAACGACAAAGGCCTACAGATGAAGAGGAAGATAATGCATTTGATGTTCAAGCAAGTAAGTCAGTGACTCTCAAACCGATCTTGTCAGTGTCCATTGAACCTAAATCGCCGGCGTCCCTTGAACCTAACCCTTCCAAGATCAGTGTTAAGCTTACTGGAAAAATTAGATTAGGAATTAGGAATTAGATTTAGGATTAGGAATTAATGGGGGTCCTTGTCACTGAAATATACTCGGAGTCAAGAGTGAATTTCATGCTCTTTATTCAGCTCATAGTCATCAAGGAGGAGAAGAGAAGACGAATGGCTCTTTTCCCAAAACCATCTGCTTATATACATTATTTACACAATGGGCCTTGCGTGATTGGCTACTTCAGGGCTACACCTGTGGGCCAATTATATTGTGGATTGACTTTTGCCTGCAGCCTGATTGGCTGCTCCTACAGGCCAATCAGGTAGCAGATTCACTTCTGCCAGCCGCCTGATTGGCTGCTCCAGCAGGCCAATCAGGTTGCGGATTCACTTCCACCTGGAGTTGGATTGGGTAGCTCCCGCTGATTCTGAATCCTATTGTTCTAGGATTCAGCTCAGTACATAACACCCCTCCCCTCTAAGTTCCAGTCCTGCCCGGGAAGTTGCATTCGTAGTCCCCAAGGTCTGCTGGCCGCCTCCGTGTGCGTTGTGGCCTGGGGTGTTCCTTGGTCAGGGGTTCTGGTTCTGGCTCGTGTTCCGAGGCTGCTGGCTGTGCCGGGGCTGTCTGGTCTGGCGCCACTGAACCACTAGGTTGTAGCTCTGGTTCCGGTGTCCTTCCAGCCTCGGGGCGCCCCTCTGTGCCTACTGCTTCTGCTTCCTCTGCCCACCCCTCTCGCTCTACAGGCCTCACTGCCCTGCTGTCCCCTTGGGACCCCTCTGTCCCGCTCTCCTCCCGGGTTCCTCCTGGGAATCGTCGCCGTATCTGGTCGCAGTGGCGGCGCCAACATTGCCCCCCTTCCGTTAGTACCTCGTACGACACGGGACCGGTCACCTTGGTGACTGTGGCGGGTACCCATGCTGGGCCTGCCCCAAAATTCTTTGCATACACTGGGTCCTGGGCCACAAATGTCCGGGGGTTCCTGCCTTTCCCCACCACTACCTCATCCTGAGCTCTGTCGGGGTGAAGTCGGTCCAGTCTAGTTGCAAGGCGCCGGCCCATTAGTAATTCAGCTGGGCTCCGGCCCGTCGTTGTGCTTGGGGTGCTGTGCTGTGCTAGAAGAAATGCGGCAAGGCGGTATTCCCAGTCCCCTTGTGTCATGCGGCGGAGGCTGTCCTTGGTGGTCCGCACCATGCGCTCCGCTTGGCCATTGGTGGCAGGGTGGAATGGTGCTGAGCGGATGTGGCGGATGGCGTTCTGCGCTGTGAAGGTCTGGAACTCCTCTGACGTGAATGCGGTTCCATTGTCCGAGACGAGGGTGTCAGGGAGCCCGTGGGTCGCAAACAGCTTACGTAGTACCCGGATGGCTGCCGCCGTAGAAGTGGATGGTACCAGTGCGACCTCCAGCCATTTGGTGTAGGAATCCACCACTATGAAGAATGTTTTTCCCTGGAAGGGGCCAGCGAAGTCCACGTGCAAGCGTGACCATGGATGTCGGGCGGACTCCCAGGGCTGGACTGGGGCCCTTGGGGGATCCGGGCGGGATTCTTGGCAGGTCTGGCAGTGTTGGACCCAGGCCTCTATCTCTCTGTCAATCCCCGGCCACCACACGTGGTGTGTGTGCTGCTTGAGTGCGCCGCTGTACTCGGTGTACTTCCTCCCTGTCAGATTCGGATTCGTCGGTGAGGTCTTCGTGGTAGACCCTCGGCTGGGATGGCGGGGCCGGTCGTGCCTCTTGCGTTGACCTCTCGGCGGCTTCGGTTGCCAGGGCTTCCTCCAGAGCAATCTGGAACGTGAGGTCTTTTTTGGCGTAGAGGCGTCGTTGCAACATCTCGTCCCTCAGGCCACCGACGAGGCGGTCACGAAGCATGTTCTCCAATTCTGAGAAGTTGCATAACCGGGCGGCTTGGCGGAGGGAGGTCACAAACCCAGTTATGGTTTCCCCCGGGGCTTGCCGTTTTGCGTAGAAGGCATTTCGGCAAGCTACCACCGAGGGCTGTGGTGAGAAGTGCTCCTTCAGCCGTTCCATTATTGTTTTGTAAGAGACGGTAGCGACATCTCTAGGTGCAAGGAGAGCCCGGGCGATTTCAAACGTCTCCTCTCCACAGACGCTGAAGAATGTCGCCCTCTTCATGGCATCGTTGGTGACTTCTTTCGCTTGCAGGAGGAAGTTGAAACGGGCGGCGTACCCTTCCCAGTCTCCTGATGCTGGTTTGAATGGCGAGAAGCTGCTGTCGGTTGCCATTCTGGGTTCCTTGGGTCCTGGAGCTGAAGCCTGGATGCACGGTGCGATGCAGCGGTGCAGCAGGTGGCGGTGCTGCGGTGCAGTGCGTGGTGGCGGTCAGCTCAGCAGGATCCCACCTTCGTCGCCAGTGAAATATACTCGGAGTCAAGAGTGAATTTCATGCTCTTTATTCAGCTCATAGTCATCAAGGAGGAGAAGAGAAGACGAATGGCTCTTTTCCCAAAACCATCTGCTTATATACATTATTTACACAATGGGCCTTGCGTGATTGGCTACTTCAGGGCTACACCTGTGGGCCAATTATATTGTGGATTGACTTTTGCCTGCAGCCTGATTGGCTGCTCCTACAGGCCAATCAGGTAGCAGATTCACTTCTGCCAGCCGCCTGATTGGCTGCTCCAGCAGGCCAATCAGGTTGCGGATTCACTTCCACCTGGAGTTGGATTGGGTAGCTCCCGCTGATTCTGAATCCTATTGTTCTAGGATTCAGCTCAGTACATAACAGTCACAATAGCGGTTCGATGAGGGGTCCTCGAGAAAATTTTGTTGGGAACCCCTGACCTAGGGAATAAAGAAGAGAAGATCCCTCAAGACTGGTGAATTATTCACTGCTTAGCTCATAATGTGAAGTTTAGGAGTGTTCCCATGTTCCCTGGCTAGCAGAAGCGTCACACATCCAGGATTTTCATCTGAGCCAGAGAACAATTTTGTGGTTCTACGTGTTCTTTCCTGAGCCTGAGAAGAAATTCACTAGTATCCCCATACAAGGAAGCGACAAAAAACAACAACCATCACCAGGACAAACTCGTATGTTCTGTCCATGTGAGACCTCATTTATCTTGTTCTCTCTTTCAGGAGATCAGAAGGACCTTGAACAGGTGTGTAACTCTTTCTTGTCACACACACACACACACACAACTACAGAACAGATTCTCTTTCATTGAAAATATGTTCTTACAAGTACGACAACAAATTCCGCTATGTACAATCAACATTTAAAGCAAGGGTGGGAAATATTTCTCTAATACCCTTTTAACCTTGACAACATTGATTTACCCTACAACCTTTTACATGTAAAACATGAATTTGGAAATTGAGTAATGGGTCTGTGCCTTCTGACGGTACCAGTCCCTCTCCTCACTTTTCTGCTTTTCCCATCACTTAACCCACAAATTGGGCCAAATGAATTGCTGCAGGACTCCTTAGTCCTTAGTAGGACTAGGGCACCCTGGAAAGTGGTTTTTTCTGCCTGCTCTCTGTGAATTTGGACACCTCTTAAGATCTTGTAGTCAATTTTGCATGGTCTGAAGATCAAGAAACAGGTTATTGTCTATGTCTGGATAGAACTGGAGCCCATTTTTAATCAAGATGGTGGACTGAATCTTTCTTTCCTTCTTTTAATAATCTTTATTGATTCAAATTAAAAACATATAAACTCGACGAGAAGAAGAATTTGTGTTGTACTTGTTTCACATGTATGTTATGTTTTGTATTGTTTTAAACAATAAAGTATTTTAAATTAAAAAAATAAAGCCACAATTCTGTAACACAACAGGTACTATAGTATAAAATGAACAATAAAAGTTGGGATAGATGCATTGGCATTATAACCAGTACAATTAACACAATAAACCCACATATAGTTATTATAATATTAGTAAATAAAAAATAAAAAATAAAATAAAAACATATATACATAACAACGTTTAGTACAAGAACAGAAAAAGGAAAAAGAAGAAAGAAAAGGAAAAAAGAAATATAAGGCATTAGACATTTCTTCTACGTCAATACAATAACATATTAACATATTATTTATAATATAATATAATATAATATAATATAATATAATATAATATAATATAATATAAATCTTTCAACACTGCACTGATTTTGTGACTTCTTAGAATTCCCGAGCAGTACCAGGAAATCTTCCTCAAATGCAACCCCTGCTTTCTCCTCCAGTCAATTTCACTCTGAAGTGTGAGGCATGGGGAATGATATTGAGTTGGGCAACCTTTGAATCTCCAGATGTTCTTAGACTACAGCTATCATCATCTCTGACCACTGGCAGGGCAACTGGGGCTAATAAGAGTTGGACAGAGTGATGGGTTGCTCATTCCTGGTCTAGAGGGTTCACTAAATTGAAATGTTATTGGGAGAGAGACCTCCAGGCTCAAAATGTCAGACTGGGACTCTTATCTGTGAATGCATCTGTGGGAAATTGCAGTCAAGCATAACTAGCAAGCATAGGGCTAGTTAGTGCATGAAGGGGTTAAAACCACAGAGTTAGATTCCTACACTCAGCTAGGTCACGCCCCCTCTCCCCAGGAGAGGAAGGAAGTGAAGCCTTCCCCCCCTTTGAATACGTAAATAATACGTAAATAATTTTAAATTTAGCAGTGTGTGGTGTGTTCAATGTCTGTTGCTTCAGCAGACTAAACAGAACTTTTAAACAGGATTAACAGTCTATTGATTCCTATGCTGTATTGCTGCACAAGTTGTGACTTGATTTTAAATTCTGCTGGGGCTTTCTGTGTGGTGGCCCCGTGTTTTGAATCTAGGCACCTAGTCAGTTCTTTTGTTGTTCACCCACACATGTTAGTCCACAGGGATTCATATATTAATTCCCCCACAGCACTTGCTCTTCTTATTTTCTTACTACACATTTGTATTTGGGGGGGGGGGCAAGGGGATTGTTCAGTACTGAAAGCTGTCCATCTTCCCTTCCAGGTCCAATAAGTTGGTTAATCACCCCAACTTCGAAGAGAGTATCAACAATTGCCCACAGAAAAACACTCCTCTGATCAAGATTACAGAAAAATGGGAAGGTATTTGGGGCAAACAAGGGGCAGGGAAAATACATTGAACTCAGAGACTTGCTAGTGCTCAGGGACATGGCAAGGGGTTTGTGGGGAGGCTGTGGTCCACCCTGGGTGTCATGCCTAGGGTGTGTGTGACAAAATCCGCCCCAGGTGGATCGGTGTGGTAGCGCTCGCATCCCCGGTGGGCGGATTTTCATGATTGGCACGAGGGGTGACAAAACAAAATTCCGCACCGGGTACCACCTGACCTTGCTACGCCTCTGCTAGTGCTAAGTTGCTTGAGGGACCTGAGAAACATTAAACTATTTCTGGTTCGCACAGAGTTGCACATATCATAGTATCAATGTGGGTTTTTAAAAGGTAAAGGGGCCCCTGACCATTAGGTCCAGTCGTGACCGACTCTGGGGTTGCGCGCTCATCTCGCATTATTGGCCGAGGGAGCCGGCGTATAGCTTCCAGGTCATGTGGCCAGCATGACAAAGCCGCTTCTGGCAAACCAGAGCAGCACATGGAAACACCGTTTACCTTCCCGCTGTAGCGGTTCCTATTTATCTACTTGCATTTTTGACGTGCTTTCGAACTGCTAGGTTGGCAGGAGCTGGGACCAAGCAACGGGAGCTCACCCCGTCGCAGGGATTCGAACCGCCGACCTTCTGATCAGCAAGCCCTAGGCTCAGTGGTTTAACCACAGCGCCACCTGGGTCCCTACAATGTGGGTTTTTACAGACCCATAAAAAACTTTTCTTGTGCCAGCCCTGCAAGCAGCAGATCTCACAGATCCAGTCCCAGATCAACTGCAATAGCATTCCCTGTTTGTTCTTCAAGTAAAGTACAATGAGCTTCTGAATCTAAAAGAGTTATTTGCAGCTCATATCCCAACTAGGGACACGGGTAGCGCGGTGGTTTAAACCACTGAGCCTCTTGGGCTTGCCGATCAGAAGGTCGGCGGTTCGAATCCCCACGAGAGGATGAGCTCCCATTGCACTGCCCCAGCTCCTGCTAACCATATTTAGCTGATACATAAGCTCCTCTACTGTAAAGTGACTGTAACACGGCTGAAATAGTATAATTCCTCCGGGGTCCACTTCCCTGTTCATCAGCTTGTCATACTGAGTCACAGCAAGTTTTTCACCTTGAGCCTGCAATTCAGAATTAAGAGGAAAATCTCTGTGCATTTGCAACAGCCACATTCTTATCAGAGATCATCTTCTGAGCCCTCCTTCGTGTGCCTCCACCTCGAGAGGTCCAGAGGGTGGCAACACAAGAATGGCCTTCTCTGCAGTGGCTCCCCGTCTGTGGAATGCTTTCCCCAAGGAAGATTGCCTGGCCCCTTCATTATACTGTTGAACTTCTTCATCAACACAGAGTGTGCGCAGCGAATGGAGCGTAGAAATAAAAAGCTGCCCACAGTATCTTTTCTTAGTTTTATTTTTGAAAACAACAACCGAACTCTGTAAGCCATCACTCCTCCTTGCCAGCAGCTTACAAGACATTTGAACACAGGTGTTACAGCTAAGTAGGTCAAACTGCAAACACACACCTCTCAGAACCAACCTTGTTCCTGGGTAGCATTACTGACCACTCTAAGATAAAGAAAACCCAACATATACACCTTTAGGAGCCAGGCAAAAACATTCCTTTTTAACCAGGCCTTTGGTTGATCTGTTTGACATCCCGTGCCCTTTTAAAATGTGGCTCTTTTCTGTGTGGTGTTATTGGGTTCTTGTTTTTATTCTGATTTTATATGTTGTTATCTTTTCTGTGAACTGCCCTGAGACCTCTGGGTATAGGGCAATATATAGATTCAATAATAATAATAATAATAATAATAATAATAATAATAATAATAGATCAGGTGAAGGTGGCCAAGACCTCTGGTCTGGATCAGGTCATCATGCACCAAACTGTGGTGCATTACAATAGGCACTCTAGACTCCCTTCTGTTATTAAGGCTAGCCAATGGATCAATCAATTCCTGCAAAGGGACTCCATCCAGTTGCTCCATTTGACATCCAGCTTCTAGCAAATGATGCCCCAAACTGATCCCTAATACCAAATCCATCTAGTCCTGTTCTCACAATGGTTAATTAGGAGCCTAGTTAGGGGAAGAACCATAGCTCAGAGCTAGAGCATCTGCCTTGAATGCAGAAGGTTACAGGTTCAATTCTCAGCATCTCAAGGTAGAGCTGGGGAAGAGCTGTTTGGAACTCTAGAGAACTGCTGAATAGACAAGACTGTGCTGTATAGACCAAGGTATAAGGCAGCTTCCTCTGTTTCCATCCATGCACGTCTCCTTCCAGGAACTCCTTCCGGGGGTGTGGCCTGGGGAGGAGGCGTGGCCTAGAGAGAACCTTGAGGACCACTTCAAGAGGACCTTGGGTCTCAGTTCTGCACCTGTAAGATAGGTCTCTGATTAGATCGAGCTGGGCTTGTTTTTACGTTCATCAAATCTCCACTTTCCTTCTTTCCCTCTGTCCTGCAGAAAGTATATCTCTGGATCCAGGTACAGCATATCCATACCTCATTGTGTCTGATGACCGGAAAAGTGTGAGATGGGGAGATGGAAAGCAGGACGTGCCCACGAGCCCTGAGAGGTTTCACTTTGATCCCTGTGTCCTGGCCTGCAAGGGTTTTGTTTCAGGAAGACATGGGTGGGAGGTGGAGGTGGGGATGGAGGTTAAGGAGGAAGAGGCGGAATGGGCTGTGGGGGTTGTACGAGAATCTTTCCAGAGGAATGCGAAGAACAGCCTTAGTCCTTATTGTGGGATCTGGGCTGTGGGAAAGGAGAGGAATTCTGGCCAAGGCTCATTGAATGACTCTCCTCCGCCCTGTTACCTCTGGGCTTTTACTTCTCCCAAGTGGACCATGTTGAGACTGGCACTTCTGCCCAGGAAGATCAAGGTGTCCCTGGATTATGAAAAGGAAGATGTGGAATTTTTCGATGCTGATTTGGACAAACAGATCTTCAAATTCTGCCCAGCCTTTTTCAATAGGGAGATGATAATCCCCTATTTGTGGGTAGGTCGTGGTGTCATCCTGAAATTCTGCGGCAATGGGGCACATGGTTCTCACGAATGACTACTGGTTCCTGAACATGCATTGCTGAAACTTTGATCTGCGGGCCAAGAGTTGGGATGTGTCTTGCCAAAGGCAAGGCGGTTCTTTTAAAATTCAGAAGCAATACAAAATACACAAGTGAGTGTGATGATTAAAGGTTTTATTCCAAAACAGCAAGTGATGTAGACATACCAAGCAAGCGCTTCAATCTGCCACTTGGAAGCCCTCAAGAAGCAGTGAAGCGGCCCCTCCAGGTAGCCTCAGTTGACACAGCCCCGCAGCCAATCTGTCCGTGCACAAGCTTCAGAGAAATTCTGCCCAAACCGTCAGATTTTATAGACAAACCTGTGCAGCTTTCAAGACTGGCTGCGTGCAGACTATCCATTAGCCACCCCCTCTCAATGCCTCACTTTCTCAAAACATGTCAAACATGAAAGAAGGTACCCAGCACTATCCTCCCAAACTGATAAGGCAACTAGAGGGGGGGATCACCTCCTCCCAATGGTCCCAAAACATTTAAGACTGTTCTCAAAACATTCAAGAAAGAGGAAGGGGGAAGGAACACTTAACTCATTGATACATTTTGCCTTCCTGATGCATTTCGCATACAGGATGTTGGAGGAATCCGTTGAAAAGGGACTATCAAACGGATTACCTTCGTTCTGCTTCCTTGACCTCTATCACAACACAGTTTCTCTATCAAACACATTTTTTTTTTAAAAAAAGAACTCTAATGGATAGAAAGCAGCTTCCCATGGCTAATTTTTGTTAATAATCGCATAAAAAGTAGCATATATGAAGCTTAAGGTTCATAATTATGTAAGAAAAGATATGTTTTTTTTTCATTTTTTGTGTACATGATTGAAATTTCAATTTACTTTAAGAGATGTACTATATTTATGTAATGTATTGTAAGACTATTAATAAAGCTTGTTACATTTTTTTAATTAAAAAACACACTTTCCACCTCTGAGTGATTTATTGGTTTTGGGTCACCCCAGTCCTAGGGGGTCTTCAACCATTTCACTAGTTTAAAACATATAAAAGTTAAATAACTTAAGCAGATAAAAAAAAATCCCTCAACTTTCTAAGCATCTGGATAGGCTTGTCTAAACAGGAAAGTTTTTAGCAGGCACCGAAAAGTCACCTGCTTGATCTCAGTAGGCAAGGAGTTCCAAAGTGTGAGAGCTGCCACACTAAACAATCGAGTTCTTATAAATGTGGAGTGGGCATTATGTGGCAACTGTAGTAGGGCCAATTCTGCTGATCAAAATGGTCAAGTGCAGACCCTCCAAGCGTTCATATTTTCCAGGGACGTCCCTGATTTAGAGAAGCTGTCCCCGTTTCTGATTTGATCCCGAAATTTCTTGCTTTTCCTTAGAAGAGTTTGGATTTGATATCCCGCTTTATCACTACCCGAAGGAGTCTAAAAGCAGCTAACAATCTCCTTTCCCTTCCTCCCCCACAACAAACACTCTGTGAGGTGAGTGGGGCTGAGAGACTTCAGAGAAGTGTGACTAGCCCAAGGTCACACAGCAGCTGCATGTAGAGGAGCGGAGATGCGAACCCGGTTCCCCAGATTACTAGTCTACCGCTCTTAACCACTACACCACACTGGTTCCCTTAGGATGTTCCTGTTTTCATCAGAGAAATGATGGAGGACATGGAGTTATGTAATCCCGAGCCAAGAAGATAATTACCTTTAGAAGACATCTGAAGGCAGCCCTATATTATTATTATTATTATTATTATTATTATTATTATTATTATTATTATTTATACCCCATCCTTCCCAGTCAAGACCGGGCTCAGGGCGGCTAACAACAAGAATATCAAAGCAAGCATAAAAGAAACAATTCAATTAAAATGCAGATTAAATACAATGTTAAAATTCCATTTTAAAATTAGGAATCTACAAGTGCAACCTCATTTAAATATATGTATGGAGAAGTTGTTCAATGTTCAATGTTTTATTATGCTTTTATATAGGTTGGAAGCTGCCCAGAGTAGCTGGGACAACCCAATCAGAGCAACGAGATACAAATAAAATAATAATAATAATAATAATAATAATAATAATAATAATAATAATAATAATGGAATAGGACGTCCCTATTTCAATCAAAGAATTGTTGTAGTTCATTGGTACAACATCTGTTCTGCATGTAGAAGGTCCCAGGTTCAATTCCTAGCATTTTCATGTAGACTCTGGAAGGACTCCCTGTCTGAAAAACTAGAAAGCCACTACCACTCGGTATAGACCACCCTGAGCTAGTTGAACCAGTGGTCTGACTCGGAATAAGGCAGCTTCTTATGTTTCTGGCTAGGAAACGAACATTTGTATGCCCACAACCCCGAGGGACTCATTTGCATCCAGACTTTGCCTCTGGCCCACCTCTGAAATTCTACCCCTTAAATGTGCTTAAAGATTTCAGTGGGGTTGGGAGTTTTACTAGGGTTGAAAAGGCTGGTTTGCTCCGTAAATGCTGCTAGACCATGGTTCTGCTAGCACCACCATCTCTATGCTTTCTGGGTCTTTTCTTTGCAGGTACTGGCAATCTCCTGGAATCTACAGACTCAGTTCTAAACTCCTAGACAGAGACATAGGTCTTATTGCCTTTCCACATGGAGAATTACACACGGACAAGGACTGCAAATTGGATCTGCGGTTGGATAGGGGACAGTTTCTGCAATCCCCTCCTTGCTACTCAGATGGAGATATTGGGCTGGAGCCAGACTTTTCCGTTGAAATCAGTGGAACTTAAGTTGAACTTCTCCCATTGATTAATTGTACTGGAATTACGTTGAAATGTTTTATTGCTTGTGTGTTTGCCGCCCTTTGAGAGGGTGGGCGGGCTACAAATCAAATAGATTTCAGCGGGGCATATGTTCAGCTAACTTAACATGGATCCAACCCCTAATGTTTGCAGACAGCTGCATCTCTGCGGACAGCGGCACGACCCACCTCAGGATTATGGAATGAAAGACTCAAAAGTTCACAGGCTGGGGGTCACCAACATGCTCTGTGCCTGCTGTTCTGGTTTAAAAACAGCCTGCTGATGTCTCCGTGTTGTGTTTGTGTCTTCTAACCATAGGCAATGCAGAAGCGATGCTGAACCAGCCTAGCTCTATGCTGGCACCCCCGGGAAGTGTCACTCAGCTCCCCTGCACCCTGCCTAGTGGCAGCATCGCAAGCCACACCATCGTCTGGCTCCAGCGGAAGCACCAGGGCTCTCCCAAACGCATCTTGTATTACAAAGATGAATCGAACCAACATAAAGCCTCGGGGGTTCCTGATCGCTTTTCTGCTTTCAAAGATGCCCAAAGCAGCACCTGCTACCTCACTATCTCTGGGGTCCAGGCAGAGGATGAAGGCATCTATTACTGCCTGACATCGGCAGGGGGAGAGTACCACAGTGCTTTAGCTTAAGGGAGAACCAAGACCAAAACTCCGTCCCATCCCCTTGGGGAGTAGGCTGTAGACACAGCTGATAAGGAAGTCAAGTTGGCAGATGGATTTGCATGAAGACACTTGTCAGAGTCTAGATTCTATTTTTGTACTTTGGGCAGCGAACGAAAACCCTCCAAACCACGATTGTGTTTCAGTTCCCACTTGTACAGACCAATAACAAATCCCTTCTCTCTGATTTCAGATCCTTAGGTAGCTAAATGTCACCACCTACAGAGAAGAGGGAGCTCCTTGGAGGCTTGGTGGTGGTGAGGAGGAATCGAAAGGTTTGCAGAAGTACAAAATGCGGCGAGCCAGTGTGGTTGGGTGGTTAGGGCTCAGACTAGGACCTTGGAAATCAGGGTTCAAGTCCCCCTAGGCCACTAAGTGGAGTAGGTTAGGCCAAAAGACAGAGACTGGCCCAACCTCACAGGGTTGTTGTGAGAACAAAATAGAGAGGAGAAGTGTGTATGACACTCTCAGTGCTTTAGAGCAAAGGTGGAGTGTTAATGTAATCAATACCCCAAAGAAAACAATCTTTTTTTGGAGGGGGACGCAGTATTGCTGACCTTGGGCTCGTCACACTCCTTTGAAGTCTCTCAGCCCCACTCACCTCACAGAGTGTTTGTTGTGGGGGAGGAAGGGAAAGGAGAATGTTAGCCGCTTTGAGACTCCTTCGGGTAGTGATAAAGCGGGATATCAAATCCAAACTCCTCCTCCTCCTCCTCCTCTTCCTCCTCCTTCTTTGGGAGAGGAACAGAATGGAGTAGCTTTGGAAAGGTTGTGGCTGACTGGAACCCTGAACAGGAGCATTCCACACTGCAACAGATCCTCCATCATAAATTTGGTGATATAAAAGATGAGGGAATAGTACTGTTAGCAGGATCTGTCTTTGGTTGAATAGTAAACTATTGGTAGGTGACTAGGGATGGAGGAGAATTCAACTGAATTCACATTTAAAATGGGACCTACCAGATTCGGCTTTCTTGAAGCAATATGTGAACTGAAATCCAGTCATCCATTGGAATTAGCGATTCACCACTTATCCCAAGTTGGAGATGAGATGACATTTTCCAAACAAAAATGTTTACAAAAATGCATACGTTAGGAGCAAGTGTGAATAAAAATGAATATATTATTGAAAGTCCTATTATATGTAGTCCTATTATATGAGGGGAAAACACTAGCAAAAACATGTACATTAGTCAATGCTGAATACAAAAAAAATGTGTGGATTAGGAGAAATTCACATTAAATTACTGGCAAATTTTCATGACTTTCCAAAAAAACTGCAGAAAAGTGGAGAACTCAATTTAAGAATGGAAAAATGAGAAACTTTGAAAACCTGCCTGACTCCAACAGGGTCAAAGGGAAGACTATAAATTCACTTTGAGAATTCTTATGAGGTGATACATCAGTGGGATCAAAGAGTGGAACTATCTCCCTCGGGAGGTTGTGGACTCTCCCTCCTTGGAGGTTTTTAAGCAGAGGTTGGATGGCTATCTGCCATGGATGCAAAACAAAAATAAAAAAATCCTTCCAGTAGTACCTTAGAGACCAACTAAGTTTGTCATAGGTATGAGCTTTCATGTGCATGCACACTTCTTCAGATATATGGAAGGTCATACCTATGACAAACTTAGTTGGTCTCTAAACTGCTACTGGAAGGATTTTTTTAATTTTTGTTTTGACTACGTCAGACCAGCACGGCTATCTAGCCTTTAAAAAAAATAAAATAAAAATAAACTGTCATTCACAGACACCTGGAAGCCACGGTCAAATATTTCTTCCTGCACCTGTTGTGCCCATCACCTCCCAAGGGAAATTCTGCTGCTCTGAAAGGGCTTCCAGCTTACTGAAGCTGAAAACTCCCACCGGCTTTGCACTTAAAATTCTCACCATGAGATGGCCCTATGGTAGAATGGATGGCGAGAAAAACTTTTCTGAAATAGCATGGATTGGAGCCCCTTTGTGACAGTTGCACTTCATACAGCTTTCAATTGTACCTGTGGATGCAGGCGCTGCCTAACCTCACAAAGTAATCGGGATGAATCCTCATATAGTAACCAACACTGTACAATTTGCCTGCAAACCAGCCAGGAGGAATGTTTAGAAAACAGGTTGTCATTTTATTGACTGAGTTAATCCAGGAAGGAATGGCTGCTCTTAACTTGACATAGGGACGTCTTAAGGAAAAGCAGGGGATTCCGGGATCAAATCAGAAACCAGGACAGCTTCTGTAAATCCAGGTCTGTTCTTGGAAAATAGGGACACTAGGAGGGTCAGGAAGGGAAGCAAAGAAGACCATCTCAACTGAAGAGGCAGGGCAAACACTATAGAGGGAAAGCCGTTCAAGGCTGGGGTATCAGAATCCCCACCTTGGCGCTGCCATCTTGCTGCACAAAGGACACATCGCATTACAGTCATGGCAGAAGTGTCCTCCTCCATTGATTCTCACCCATGATGCAGCCACGGAAAGTATCAAGCAGGGATGAGCAACACTGTGACTCCCGAGATGCTCCTGGACTCCAACTCCCATGGGCCCCAGCTGGCGCAACCAATGATCAGGGGGGTTGGGAGTTGTTGTTCAACAACACCTGGAGCTCCACAGGTCCTCCACCCTTGAGACAGGGCCTTTTTCTATAGATGCATCCTAACGCACGAGCACACACCTGCCAGGAATCTCACATGTTCCTTCCTTACAAAGATTTGACCCTGGAAGGGAGCAGAAATGCAGATTTGCATAAGGAAGGCCTTCCTCAGGCCTCGGGAGGGTTTAAAGGAGAAGAACGTGGTCTTCTCTTGGTCAGCAGAGCTGCTAGTCTGTCTTCTCCACCATGGGATTGAACCTGCTCCTCTTCGTTTTCTCGGCTTTTTGCAATGGTGAGAAATAAGAGGTCAGGTTTGATTAGGAGGGTACCCTGATTAGGCAGCTGTTGCTCTGAGCTGCTTTTCCATTTTTGCGATAGTTTCATTGCTTAGCATGGAACCTCGATCTCCAGAGACAGATAGTGTGTGATAGTACTGCTCCCCAAAATCCTGTCTTCAGCAGTACCAATAAAATCACGGGATGCATGTCCCTTAATGACACTGGCAAGTTTCAGAGGTGAGTGATGCAATGGTTTGGTTTCCATCTTATTCTTCCCAGGTCTCAGTTCCCAGGCTGTGTTGACTCAGACAAACGGTCCCATCTCCGTGGCCCTCCGAGGGTCGACAACCCTGTCCTGCACTCTGCAAGGCGTGGAGTTTATCAGTGCAGTCCACCCGTCCTGGTACCTTCAGAGAGAAGGGAAGGCTCCTCAGTTACTAATCTCAAAGTCCAGGGAAAGAGCCTCGGGGATCCCTGAGCGTTTTTCAGGAGAGACATACGGCAACACTGCAAAGCTAACTGTCTCCAGCATTGAGTCAGGCGACGAAGGGGATTATTACTGTGCAGTGTGGCATGAAAACAAGTTGCACCGTGATGCAGTCATATGTAGAACTGGAACAACAACTCTCTGGGCCCGAAAGAGAGGCGCAGAAACAGCGGGAGAGGAGAGGAGAAAGGTGCTTGGACCTAAAATTATAGCATGTTTAATGCGCTGAAGTAGAGATTTTTGGCTACAGAAGGGTACTCTTTCAACTCCAGCTGTTAGCATCTACTTCAGTGTCTCCTACCGTTGGGTCTCCAGCTGTTTTTGGACTGCAACTCCCATCATCCTTAGCTGGCAAGACTAAGGAACCAGTGATTTACCTCATAGCTTGGGGACCGCGAGAGAGTCTTTCTTCCTCTCCTGAACCCAGCACTCACAGGCTGTCAGGACTCAGGAGAAAATTTACAAGCATTAGATAATGGTCAGCAAAATTATAATTTATCCATTCATATTATGACTTTCCTATTTTATTTTCAAAACTTCAAATGTAAATTAAAAATAAATCAAATGTGAGTGCTTGAAACTCTGTGAACTAAGTCCCCTCCTCCTCCTCCTCCTCCTTCCCCACTGAAATGAATGAACCTAAGGAAGCCATGTGTATTTAATGGATCCACTTGGAAAAGGACTAGCCCATTATACCCTGCTTTCTTTCTAATATTGTATACTTGTTAGGCAGTCCTTTCCAATATGATTTCCCCCCTCTTTAACCAACCAGTAACTGTTGATCTTTTATTGACATTCTTTATTATTATTATTATTATTATTATTGATACGTATTGTATTGTGTTGTGTTGTATTGTATTGGTTTTTGTGTTGTGAGCTGCCTCAATATATGTTCTTAAAGTGCAGCTCGTAAATATTAAATAGATAGATAAGATGATACATCTATGATCAGGCTTCAAAATCCTTCAAATTCCACGATGTCCTTCAAATTCCATTCAGCGTATTTAAAAAAGTAACCCGGCAAATTAACAAGCCGGCATCGTAGCCTAAACAGAGGGAGCCAACATTGTGCCATTGGGTCATTCCTGGACATAAATGGTCCTTTTAAAGTACTGCAAAATGCTTAGCAACATTCCTTTTATTGACACAGAAGGAAACCAGCTGTCTGGAGCAGCCAATGAGCTTTAAGGATATTTGCATGCAAGGACGCTTCTTGCATTGAAAAGGTGATCACATAATTCCTCCAACTACAGTATAAACTATAAACTATAAACCCCTTTGTCCCATGAAGCTGTGAATTCCTCACCATGGCTAGGTTCTTGAAACTCTTCCTATTTCTTGCTTGCTGTTGTTGGGGTAGGAGGGAGGATTTAAACATGCTGCTTGCAGCTGGTAGAAATAAGAGCTAACCTTGTTCTCTTAAGGGCTCATGGGACAATTCATGCCGAAACTCAGCACTTGCTGCCCACTTGGTACCAAGCCATGTTCAGGTTCCTTGTATTCATTTACACCAGCTAATATGGTGGTTACAGCTCACAATAGTATTCTATGGGGAAGATCTGAGATATGCCAACCAGCGGGATAGAGAAAAGAGGGAAGAAGACAGGACCAGGGTAAAATGTGTGGAAGAAGCTGAGTCAAAATGGCGGCGGAGGCAGGCCTAGTCAGAGCCTCCTGCCTTTAATTAGGTTTTTAAGTCCTTCTAGTCATTCTTTCATCCAAATTGTTTTATTAGCTGCTTTATGGTTGCCTTATCATTTCGTCCACTTTTGTTTTTTAGTTTATTGGTTTAGTGTTTTATGGCTCACCTCGACTTAGCGTGACCATGGATGCCCAATGAAGATTGATTGTAGTCTCTGTGACTAATTTGCAAGTTTTCGCCTACTGACAAAAAAAAAAAGGGACCTGGATTGACCCGATAAAACTTTAAATTTATCGGAATGCGTGCCAAAAGGAAAAAATGAGGTAGGAAGAGCCAAAACAGCATAAATTGGGACTCACAATTCTCCTATGATAACATCTCCCAAAGAATCCCAAGTCTCCGATAGACTGCTGAAACCCAACACCCAGGCTGTATCCGGACTTTCACCTAATCCTCCTAAAACTTACGAGGACAACCGATTTCCTCTACTGCATCCATGGTGGGATAGGACGGGTGGAGTTCCTGAGCATGAGGCTGGCTAGTGACCCCCATTTCACAGCATATGCCTCTTTAATACTCAGGGCCTTGTGGGGCTCTACTGAGGTGCTGGCAGCAGCGCAGCCGGAGCCGCCGCCGCGGCAGGAGCCAGAGCCGGAGCTGGGCTGGGCGCGCAGCTGGCTGCTAGCCTGGCCACCTTCTACATGTGCTTCCAAGCGGCCTGAGGCACCGGGGCAGCGGCAGCGGCGCCTGGAGATCAGCAGTGCTGGCAAGAAGCCTCACAGGCCATGCCGTGGCTGGCGCTCTCCTTTGCTGACAAGTGCCGGAAGGTGGGCGCTGCAGAGCGGAACAGGGTCCTAGTGCCCCTGCTACGCTTGCTTTGCCCCCTGCTCTCCCGAGCGGCGCAGCTGGCGGAGGAAAAAGGGAGGCCTCCGTGCAGCTCCCCCACTTGCTGGGGCATCCCTCAGTGCCCTGGCGCCCCGGCGCCCCACGCCACTAGAATCAATGGGCCCTGTTAATACTCCCAAAGACACAGAAAGAGTTGATAGCCCCTCGGCCATCTCATGAGGGAGGGAGGTTGGGTTTCCAGGATGACTCGGTGACACTTTGTTTTTTTAAAAAATTATATTTTATTGATTTTATAGTATAAAAAAAAGAAAAAAAGACAGACATACAAAAGAACTACTACATAACATATTTACCACTGGCTTCCGCCCACCCTTCCAGAGCCCTCTCCTCCCACCAGAGGGACCCCCGAAAGGCAGGCAGCCGGCAGTGTTTCCTTTTGTAGTTGAATTTCTCTCCCACCCCTCCCTCCCCTCGGTGACACTTTGAACTCTACAATTCGATGATTCCACAGTGTCCCCTGCATGAAATGGTTTACTACATTTTACCCCTACGTTGTTCTCTTGCAGGACCCAGCATCTGGAGTCCGCAAAACTGCAGATACACTAGAGGGACCACCACTGACACTACTTTCCCTTGGTGGTTCCAGCGCAAACTGGGGGGGATGCTCCATGGCTGTTACCTAATTTACTGCACCAGCAGCAGAACAACTGGTGTCCCAGCCCGTTTGTCTGGATCTAAGTCAGGGAACACCGTGTTCCTGACCATCATGGGATCAGGGCAGAAGATGAGGCTGAGTATTACTGTGGTCTCTAGAGTGAGAGTTCTTGGCCCAGTACAGATTGAGAAGTGAGACCAAAACCCTCATTGCTTTCTCTCATTCAACGGCTCTCTACACTTGTAGAAAGGAACTGCCTCTGCTCCTCATCTAGCACATGAGATCTAGTGGTAAAACCAGGGAAGGGCTTTAGGGCAGGTGCTCAGGGCTCCACTCATAGGAACATAGCAATTTGCCTTCTTATGAGCCAGGGCGTTGGTCCATCATGCTCAGGGCTGTCAACATTGACTGACAGCAGCTCTCCAGGGTTTCAGGAAGGGGTCTCTCCTAGACCTACCTGGTATTGTCTACCTGGTATATGTAAAAGCAAAATAATTTCCCCCCCCAGTAGCACCTTAAAGACTAACTAAGTTTTTATTTTGGTATGAGCTTTCGTGTGCATGCACACTTCTTCAGATACACTGGAAACAGAAGTGTCAGACCCTTATATATATACAGAGGGTGGTGGGGGTGGGTGGGAATGGGTGATGGGCTGATGGGAGTGGTAAACCTGTAGATGGCTGTTAACGACTGCTGATGACTGCAATTAGTCCTGGGGGAAAAAAAAGCAAGGGCTGAGGCGCTATAGAAAGCTTGATCATGCATAATGAGATAAGAATCCGATGTCTTTATTCATCCCAGGTGGCTCCATGTTTTTAAGCTTGGTAATGAGTTCCAATTCAGCAACTTCTCTTTCCAGTCTGTTCTTGAAATTTCTCTGTAATAAAACAGTTGCTTTGAGATCTTGTATAGAATGTCCTGGGAGATTGTGTTTGGTTTTTCCAATTTATTTTTAATATAATTAATAAATGGTATCCAGATTTTTATGGTCTCCTCTGAATTTTTCCCTCTGATTTCTTCATGATTTTTCGCCAAGTTATAATAATTAAATAATTTTATTTGCCAATCTTCTTTACTTGGAATTTCCGGGGTTTTCCAGTTTTTTGCAATTAATAACCTGGCGGCTGCTACTGCATAGCTAACTGTACATCTATCGCTTGGTTGGATGTCCTCAGGTATCATTCCAAGGAGGAACATTTCGGGGCTTTTCCTAAAGGTATACTTTAACACTTTCTTTAATTCCTTATACAACATTTCCCAGAATTCTCTGATTACACTACAGTTCCACCACATGTGGATAAATGTTCTGACCTCCTTTCTACACCTCCAACATAGATTGCTGGTCCCTGGGTACATTTTAGACATTTTTAGTGGGGTCAAGTACCATCTATTTTGCATTTTCAGAATGTTTTCCTTAAGATCGTAATTGGGCGTGAAATTTAAATCTTTTTCCCATAGATTTTCCCATTTCTGCATTGGGATAGCTTTTCCCAGGTCTTGACCCCACTTAATCATAAAATCCTTCGTCATTTCTTCTTCAGTTCTCCATTTTAAAATTATCTGATATAAATTTTTTATATATTTGTTCTTATTCACTATTAATATTTCCTCTAATTTTGACATTTCCCCATCGAACCCCATTTTTTTGTCAATTTGCAGTCTTTGATTTATTTCAAAATATTGCAGCCAGGTGGTCAATAAGTGTTTTATTTCTGCGTATTCTTTTAATTTTAGAATTCCCTCACTTTCTTCTAATAGAGATCTATAAGTGGGCCAATTACTATCCATGTTAGTTCTTTTAACAGCAACTAATTCTAGGGGTGAAAGCCACCAAGGGGTCTTTGGCTCAAAAAACCTTTTATATTTCTGCCACACTAAATACAGGGATTTCCTAATTATATTGAACATAAAGATGTTCTTTTTTTCTATTTTATCTTTCATTAAATAACAGTGCCAGCCGAAAGCCAATCCTTGACCTTCCAAATCTAGAAGGTCTGTATTTTTAAGCTCCATCCACTCTTTAATCCATGTGATTGCGGCCGCGTCATGGTATATCTCGAGGTCAGGGAGACCGAAGCCTCCCCTGTCTCTATGATCTATCATAATTGTGTACTTCACCCTCGGTCTCTTCCCCTCCCAGATGAATTTCGTAATATCTTTTTTCCATTCATTAAAAATTTTATCTTTCCCTAGAATCGGTAAATTTTGAAATAAATAATTCATTTTGGAGACAACACACATTTTAATTAAAGAGATTGTTAGATGTCTAACAATTCTGTCATAAATAATTTACCAAGAGAATATACAATTCTGCTAATATAATATGTATATATATTTTTCTTTTGGTGTTATGGAATGAATTAAGGTATGTAATGAAAAAGTGGAATACATAAGGATAAGCTAGAAACAGGATGAGAAGCGCAGGGGGTGGGACAGGGGAGGGGTGGGGGGAAAGGGACGAAGTGGGCTCAACAATGAGATGAGACAAATGTTTTTATTGATTTTATTGGTTTGTATTGTTTTTTCTTTTTTGATACTAATAAAGTTTCTTTATTAAAAAAAAAAGAATGTCCTGGGAGATTGAAGTGTTCTCCTACTGGTTTCTCTGTCTTATGGTTCCCGATGTCAGATTTATGTCCATTTATCCTTTGGCGTAGGGTTTGGCCTGTTTGACCAACACGGCTACCTACCTGTAACTGGTATATGTCAGTTATGGGTTTTTTCCATGGGTCCAGCACAGGAGCCTTTCTGTTTTGAATCACCAGTAGGTGCCACTGTTGCTCTTTTTTCACAGGGGAAGTGGTGGGGAGGCAGGTAGAATCTGCTACTATGACTTTATAACCTACATTGGGTCAACTCGGGGGTGACCTCCCTTGCCCCATCCCACAACTGGCCCTGAATAAGTTCAGGCATAGGGGCTAATGTTGAATTATGGTTTCAAAACCTAAAAGATTTTTGAGGGAAGTCTTCGTCTTGGGACTAGGCATAGGCAGGGATGCTGTGTGTAGAAGGAAGGCCCCAGGTTCAATCCTTAGCATTTCCAGCTAGGGACAGGTATGTATCCTGCCTGAAATAATCTGGAGAGCTTCTGCTAGGCAATCCTGAGCTAGATGAGTCCATGGTCTGACTTGGTGTAAGGCAGCTTCCTATAGTGGTGTGAACCAGTTCATAAACAGGATACAATATTTGCATGTGTTTGCATTTCCCCAGTGCTGAGAGGTTTAAGGGAGGCCATCCGGGTTCCGCTCAGAGAAACCACTGGTTCGGGAACGTGATAGTACTCCATTTCCCCTGCCATGGCCTGGACTCCTCTCTTCCTGGTCCTCTCTGCTTACTGCACTGGTTGGTAATGGGGAGCATCTGCTTTCTCTTTATGGGGGACATGGGTTCTAGCTCAGCGGTACAGCACCTTCCACAAGTTTGGCTCCCTTTGGAAGAAGTTCATGGGAGGTTTATGGATATTTTTTAAATATTTGTGCTTATTTACAAAGACTTGGGACTGCTGTCTCAGCTCACCCCGTTCCCCTGTCAGTTTGCATTTCTTGGTGCAGAAAGGATTGATCTGATGTGTAGAGATCTTTCCTATTTTGAGTCATTCCGAGAGGGTTCCGGAAGCTCCTCTGTGTGAAACAAGCAGAAGGTTCATGATGTTTGGGTTATTCCTTCAGAGAAGCTGAATACAGGTGGCTTAAACTGGTTCTGTTATCACTTCAGTCAAAGGTCATGCTCACTATAATAAGAGGCCAGAAGCATAGCTGCCAAGTCTCCCGCTGAAAAATGCGGGATCAGCAGCAGCGCGCCACCGGAAGTCACTTCTACACATGCCTGGGCATGCATAGAAGCAACTTACGGTGCCGGCGCCACCCAATTTCCGGTGCCCATACTTGGGTAGCGCGGCACCAGAAGTCGCTTCTACGCATGTCCGGACATGCGTAGAAGCAACTTACGGTGCTACTCTGCCCGATTTTCAGTGCCCAGGCATGGGCGGAGCGGCACCGGAAGTTGCTTCTATGCATGCACCGGAAATCGGGCGGCCCCAGGACCCAAAATGGAGCCTCCCTGGCAGGTAGGAAATCCAGGGGGAAACGGTTTAAAATATGGGGGTTTCCTGTGAAAAACAGAAGACTTGGCAGCTATGGCCAGAAGGAGCCTGGGTTTCACCTTTCTCTTTCTATCTCTTTTCCTTCTGGTGTGGTGTTCTGTATGTAGTGTTAAGTTTTAGTCTTATTATAAGTTATTGTAAGTTTAAGTTAAGTCTGCTGCAACTGGATTTCTTATGGACAGTGCCAATCCTGAATGCATTGGATTTGTGACCAATATGCTTATTTGCCTTCAGTAGTAGTAAAGCTCTGCTGGATGAAATATTAATTGCCTCTGGTCTATGTTTTGGGGAATCCTGGAATGTTTTAAGTTTTTGCTCTGTTGTCCATGTGTTGGAATCTGCTCTGAATCAATATGAGTAGAATTTATGGCACCCCCAACCCTGCCCACCCCACTTCCTCCACATGTGACCACCCCTTACTTTACACCTCATTTGACCCATCAGTTATCCTCCCATGGCTCACCAAAACTTTTCCTTTCTCCTCCTCTCACAGCTCACCTCATCCACTCCTCTTTTCAAAGGAGAGTGGGAGGTGCTTTGGAGAGCAGGTTGGCAAACTGCTTTCTCAAGCGCCTCCCATCCTCTGTTAAGCAGCACATCTAGGCTACCTGCCACCTGCTCTGC
Organism: Zootoca vivipara; assembly: GCF_963506605.1. Taxonomy (NCBI): domain Eukaryota; kingdom Metazoa; phylum Chordata; class Lepidosauria; order Squamata; family Lacertidae; genus Zootoca; species Zootoca vivipara. Next base: position 14,850,499 of record NC_083292.1, on the reverse strand, counting down.
TTGCTTGCTCACTTGCCTGCCATTCTGTCATCACACCAGAGTTGGCTTGGCCACCTATTGGCAGCCATGCAAACTGCAGCATGATGACAGCCTTACATTTTTCTGCATATAGGAAGATACAGGTTGAGCGTAGGTGGAGACGCACTGCTTAGAAACATTGCAACAGATAGCTATACAGTGGTACCTCGGTTCTCAAACTTAATCCATTCTGGGAGTCCATTCGACTGCCGAAACCATTAAAAAACCATGGTGCAGCTTCCGATTGGCTGCAGGAGCTTCCTGCAGTCAAGTGGAAGCCGCGTTCATAGCTGCCAAGTTTTCCCTTTTCTCGCGAGGAAGCCTATTCAGCATAAGGGAAAATCCCTTTAAAAAAGGGATAACTTGGCAGCTATGCGCATTGGATGTTCAGCTTCGAAAAACCTTAGCAAACCAGAACACTTGCTTCTGGGTTTGCGGCGTTTGAGAGCTGATTTGTTCAGGAGCCAAGCCATTGGAGAACCGAGGTACCACTGCTTCCACACCAGACCTCCAAGAGAGACAGTGGGCACCTCGGTGGATGGAACATCAATAATAATTTAAAAAACATAATAAAATGCACGCTGACAGACAGCCTAATAATAAAAGAGTTGCTAATATTCCTCTTCTCCACACTTTCACAAACTGTAGATTAATAACCATAGGCCTGGGTAAAGAGGAATGTTTTTGCCTGGTGCCTAATGATGGCACCAGGTGAGCCTCTCTGGGGAGAACATTCTACAGTCAGGGAGCCACCACAGAAAAGGCCCGTTCTCTTGTTGCTACCCTCCAAATCTCTCCGGGTTGGGGAACACAGAGAAGGGCCTCTGATGACACACACAGGTTCTGGGGAGAGGCAATCCTTAAAGTATTGAGGTCCTGAGCACCACCAAGGCAGTGCTTAATATCTCAAAGGAGAGTTGTCACCAGGCTGCCGCTGCTTGAAATGTTTGTTTATTGTAGATCCATTCCATGAACCACGCCAGGATTTTTTGAATGCCCTCCTAGGCTAAGTACAGACTAACCCACCTAGGGATTTCTATTCGAGTGGAAGGACAAGCAAGGTGGATAACAGAAAGAAGAACCCGAGTCTTACCAGAGTGGCTGTGTGCAAGGAAGGACCCCTGCCCCAAAGATTTCCCTCTGCTAACCCAAGCCTCTGGACCCAGATCCTTTCATCTATGAATCCCAGGCACCCAAACATACCATGACCAGCAGTTTGCAGCTGCTTTTTCTGTGCCAGTCCTCCAGCATCTATAGACAGCAGTTAAAGAGTTAGACATTTGCATGAAGGGGCTGCTCCCTTGACCTCTTGGGATTTAAAAGAGATTGGGCAGAGGCCATTAGGATATCCTTTGGCTTTAAATTTGCTCAGCAGATTTCAGCATCATGGCCTGGGGCTTGCTCCGCTTCACAATCCTGGTGTCCATCATTGGTGAGGGAGATTCATTAGGTGGATGGGAAACAAATCCGATACGCCGCAAAGAGAGGCACAAGCTACCCTCCCAAGCCCTGCGCTTTGCAAAGGATTTGGTGTTGTCCACTTTAAATTAACGTACTGATTCTTTTCCTAAATTCCTTCCAGGTCCCAGTGTCCAGCAGCTGCAGACTTTGAAGGACTCAGAATTTGTGGCATCAGGTGGGACAGTCACCATGTCTTGCAGGTTCGAGAGTGGATACATTGGTGATAACAACTACCCTTGGTGGGCACAGAAAAAACCTGGGAGTAGACCTCGACAGATAATGTACAGCACCAGCACCCGACCATCTGACGTTCCAGCTCGTTTCTCTGGATCTCGAGTGGGGAAGGTGATGTCCCTAACCATCACGGGGGCCCTTCCGGAAGATGAAGCTGCTTATTACTGTTGCGTGTGGGCTAGGAGTCAGAGGCACAGTGCTTCATTCAGATGGGGAAGTGAGACAAAAACCTCCTCTCCTTTGCTCTCTATGTACATCAACAGAACCTGAACTCCCTGCTGTAGCCTCTGTTTGTTTGCATAGTGAATGGTTTATTGAGCATGCATCCTCGCACAGTTTCTGCAGGGAGGTTCAGCGAAGCCTGCTATTTATCAAGCACTCATTCTGAACCTGTGTGCACCTCCGGCACCAGACCGTCTGCCATTCCAACCCCTTTCTCTGGGTCTTGTTGTTGTTGTTGTCTAGTCGTTTAGTCGTGTCCGACTCTTTGTGACCCCATGGACCATAGCACTCCAGGCACTCCTGTCTTCCACTGCCTCCCGCAGTTTGGTCAAGCTCATGTTCGTAGCCTCGAGAACACTGTCCAACCATCTCATCCTCTATCGGTCCCCTTCTCCTAGTGCCCTCCATCTTTCCCAACATCAGGGTCTTTTCCAGGGAGTCTTCTCTTCTCATGAGGTGGCCCAAAGTATTGGAGCCTCAGCTTCATGATCTGTCCTTCCAGTGAGCACTCAGGGCTGATTTCCTTCAGAATGGATAGGTTTGATCTTCTTGCAGTCTGTGGGACTCTCAAGAGTCTCCTCCAGCACCATAATTCAAAAGCATCAATTCTTCGTCGATCAGCCTTCTTTATGGTCCAGCTCTCACTTCCATACATCACTACTGGGAAAACCATAGCTGGGTCTCTGGGTATTGATCACGGAATGAAATGTCCTTGACCTTCACAGCGGCATCCAGTAGGTGTCACTGTTGCCCTTTCAACTTTGGCTGGATGGAGACACATCAAGGAAGTGTTTCAGATAAATGTGCTGTATATTTAAACAGAGAAAACAGGTAGAGGAAAATGGGGTTCCACATCGCCATTGGGCAGCACAATGTTATATTGCATATGCAATGCTTATTATAGACCCATCTAGCTGAGTCCTAAGTATTGGTTTGCTTCAAAATTCTCTCTGCCGCTCAGTTATTGTGTAAACCGTGCTTTGCCATGTGTCTCTTTATTGTTTATATTTGTATTTTAGAAATCATGCACACTGCCTAGAGAGCTTCAGTCATGGGGTGGCACAGAGATATCTTTTATATGATTAAATAAGAGCAGTCCTAAATCAACAACAGAAAAGGAGCAGCAGAATTTGCTGCTGTGAGCCAGATCCTTTTCACACTGCATGAGGGGGGAGAATTGGATTGGGGAAGCCCTCTGGGTGCGTCAGGCAGAATGTGGAAGGTTGGGAGAAATGGCTAAAAATGGCAGTGGCAGCTGGTAACATTTTGACTTGGATTCCCATTTGACTGGATGGGAATGCAAGGAAGGTCCTTTAAAAAAAGGGGGGGTGGGGAAAGAAGAAGGAAAAAATGAATCTGTGAATCCTTGTTCTCCGTTTTTTAAAAAATCAGAACCAGTGAAGGCCCTGTGTGAGTGTCTGGAGGCCGTTGGAGAATGGATGGTTGAAACAGAAGTACTGTTTTGGGGGGACAGGGGCAGGCAGGTATGGGGGACTCCCTGGTCCTGAATGGGGTAACTGTGCCCCTGAAGGACCAGGTGCACAGCCTGGGAGTCATTTTGGACTCACAGCTGTCCATGGAGGCACAGGTCAGTTCTGTATCCAGGGCAGCTGTCTACCAGCTTCATCTGGTACGCAGGCTGAGACCCTACCTGCCTGCGGACTGTCTCGCCAGAGTGGTGCATGCTCTGGTTATCTGCCGCTTGGACTACTGCAATGTGCTCTGCGTGGGGCTACCTTTGAAGGTGACCCGGAAACTGCAACTAATCAAGAATGTGGCAGCTAGACTGGTGACTGGGAGTGGCCGCCAAGACCATATAAGACCGGTCCTGAAAGACCTACATAGGCTCTCAGTACGTTTCCAAGCACAATTCAAAGTGTTGGTGCTGGCCTCTAAAGCCCTAAATGGCCTCGGCCCAGTATACCTGAAGGAGCGTTTCCACCCCCATTGTTCAGCCTGAACACTGAGGTCCAGTGCCAAGGGCCTTCTGGTGGTTCCCTTGCTGCAAGAAGTGAGGTTACAGGGAACCAGGCAGAGAGCCTTTTCAGTGGCGCCCGCCCTGTGGAATGCCCTCCCATTAGATGTCATGGACATAAACAACTATATGACTTTCAGAAGACATCTGAAGGCACCCCTGTTTAGAGAAGTTTTTAATGTTTGAAGTTTCATTCTGTTTTTAGTGCTCTGTTGGTAGCCGCCCAGAGTGGCTGGGGAAATCCAGCCAGATGGGCGGGATATGAAAATAATAATAATAATAATAATAATAATAATAATAATAATAATAATATTATTATTCTCAGAATCCAGATCCTTACTTCTCAGATTCCCAGTGCCCTGATACCTTGACCAGCAGATTGCTGCTGCTTTTTCTCTGCTAGTCCTTCAAGATCTAGACACAGTAGTTAAGGAGCTACAAATTTGCATGAAGGGGCTGCTCCCTTGACCTCTGGGGATTTAAGAGAGCCTGGGCAGATGCCAATGGGATCTCTTTTCTCTTTAGAAAAACCCAATCCGTAGATTTCCTCATAATGGCCTGGGGCTTGCTCCTCTCCACAATCCTGGCATCCATTATTGGTGAGGGAGATTCATTGGGTGGATGGGGAAAAAAAAATCTGATATGAAGCACAGAGAAACATACTCTGTCCTCCCAAGCCCTGCACTTTGCAAAGTATTTGGTGTTGTCCACTTTAAATTAACGTACTGATTCTTTTCCTAAATTCCTTCCAGGTCCCAGTGTCCAGCAGTTACAGACTTTGAAGGACCCAGAATTTGTGGCTCCAGGTGGGACAGTCACTATGTCTTGCAGGTTCGAGAGTGGAAACATCGCTGATGGCAACTACCCTTTGTGGATACAGAAAAAACCTGAGAGTAAACCCTGGACACTTATCCATGACACCAGCATCAGACCGTCTGACGTTCCAGCTCGTTTCTCTGGTTCTAGATTTGGGAATGTTATGTCCCTGACCATCACGGGGGCCCTTCCAGAAGATGAAGCTGCTTATTACTGTGCTGTGTGGTCTGGGAGTCAGGGGCACAGTGCTTCATTCAGATGGGGGAAGTGAGACAAAAACCTCCTCTCCTTTGCTCTCTGTGCACGTGAACAGAATATGAACCTCTGTTTGTTTGATTTTACAAATGAGTTCCTAAAGAAAGGCTGAGGTCACTTTCAGGCAACCAGTTCTTCCTCAATTTCTTCAGGGAGCTTCAACAACACCTACTGTTTATTGATCATTCATTCTATTATGTTTGCGGGAAGGTAGTATTATATTGCGCTGCGAAAACATGTTATTACACATTTCCCAGTGCATTTTCTCATCAACTTCCTCATTGCATGAAATTCTGATGTTTGGAGGAAGTTGGTTGGTTGGACGTGAACTCCAAGCCACCTTTTTATTGTGCAACCTGAATTTGCCAGTACAGTCAAACCTTGGTTCTCGAACAGCTTAGTTGCCGAACAAATCGGCTCACGAATGCCGCAAACCTGGAAGCAAGTGTTTTCAGAAGCCGAACGTCCAACGTGGCTTCTGCTTGAGTGCAGGAAGCTCCTGCAGCCAATCAGAAGCCGCGCCTTGGTTTTTGAGCGGTTTTGACAGTCGAAAGGGCTTCCGGAATGGATTAAGTTTGAGAACCAAGGCACCACTCTACTATATTGAATCCTGCCCTAGCCCTCACTGCCATTTGGAGAAATCAAACTCCCAGTTGGTTGATGCCCAGGACCACAGGTGGCAACTCCCTGGGGCCCCTGGGTTTCCAATCACCCACAAAAATTCCCAGGGGCCGGGCACCCACAAATTTTGGTGCCAGGGCACATTGCATGGCACCTATGGCTCTGGCGCACCAATGGTCGTGGGGCCCAGCTGACACTCCTGCCCAAGGCTTTAATTCTTAAATTAGAGTTGTGCCCAAGCAAGGCACAGTTAGTATGAACATAGGTGTGCAAGGGAATCAGATGCAAAGTTTGGTTCTGACCACTGTGAGAACAGGAGGTTAGACTAGATGGGTCATTGGTGTGACCCAACAGGATCTTCTTACCTTCTTCGGTCTGAGACGTTGATCTGACAAGCGACACATTCCCTGCACCTTCCTTTTCAAGATTAGGTCAGGTAGTACTCTTAGAGCAGCAAGCAGCCAGAGTCCCAGGACCAGGGAAGCCCAACCCAAGTGGGTTGAGGTTCTGAGGTCTGTTGGTGGCAACGCTGGTGTCACACTTACCTTCCAAGTCCTGGACTGCTGAATCCGGGACCGGCAGCCGTGTGACACCGGAAGTTGCGTCGACGTAACTTCCGGTGTCGCCCCGCCCATTTATGGGCACCAAAAATGGCCGCCGCCGACACCGGAAGTTGCGTCTACGCACTTCCGGTCATGCGTAGATGCGACTTTTCAAGCCGGCGGCAAATCAGAAAAAAATGGCCGCCGGCAGGAGAAAATAACGGAGAAAAATGGGAGACGAAGTGATACGGGGGACCACCGGGAAAAGGTAAGTAAAAACAGGGGTTTCCCGGGGAAAACGGGGTACTTGGCAGCTATGGTGTCACACCATCCTAAGAGGCAGAGGTGACGTTGATGCCAGCTCGGCATCTGATTTGCTCTCAGTAGCCTCCTTCTCTAAAGGAGACTCGTCAGCGACAAGGAGAGGCACTGTTTGTTTGTTTGTTTGTTTGTGTGTGTGACTCCACAACAAAAGGGGTCTGCAGTGTTACTGGAACAGAACACCCCTCAGCTCTCCTGCTTGTTCCCCGACCTGGATCCATGTCTCCATCTTCCATTCTGCAAACTCTTTCTCTGCTCTCAAAGCCGAGGTGCCAAGGTTGAAGGACCCTTGCTCTGGTAGATGTTCTCCCTAATGTTGGGCTACATACAGTTTCTTAGGCAAATGCTGTCTAAGTACCGGTATGTTCAAAATATGTTGCCCCCCCCCCCATGGCTTCCTATTTTCTGGTGCTACCCTAGGAACAAAAACAGCTTGGGAGGCTAAACTCTGACAGCATTCAATGCATTAAGGGACTTAGCCTTATCATCTTGTCCCAGTTTTGTTTTGTTTTTAGCTATACTCAGGAGACATTTCAGAGATGGTGTGAACTGAGTTCTTTTGTCTCTGGGAGCCAGTGTGGTGTAGTGGTTAAGAGCGGTAGACTCGTAATCTGGGGAACCGGGTTCGCGTCTCCGCTCCTCCACATGCAGCTGCTGGGTGACCTTGGGCTAGTCACACTTCTCTGAAGGCTCTCAGCCCCACTCACCTCACAGAGTGTTTGTTGTGGGAGAGGAAGGGAAAAGGAGATTGTTAGCCGCTTTGAGACTCCTTCAGGTAGTGATAAAGCGGGGTATCAAATCCAAACTCTTCTTCTTCTCTTCTTCTTCTCAGATTCATTCTACCTACCTTTCATTCCCCCACCTTTCTCAGCCTGACCTGGCCACAGTGATCCATGCGATGGTCACCTATAGGCTTGATTATCATAACTCGCTCTATGCGGGGCTGCCCTTGAAGCTGACCCACAAACTCCAGCGGGTGCAGAATGCCGCGGCGAGACTCCTTATGGGGTCCTCGCCGCGAGATCACATTAATCCAGTGCTTTACCAGCTGCACTGGCTCCCGGTGGAGTACAGGGTCAGGTTTAAGGTGCTGGTTTTGACCTTTAAAGCCTTATGCGGCTTAGGACCCTCGTACCTACGGGACCGCTTCTCCCGGTATGCCCCGCAGAGGACATTAAGGTCCACAAATAATAACATACTGGAGATCCCAAGTCACAAGGTGGTTAGACTGGCCTCGACCAGGACCAGGGCCTTCTCAGTACTAGCCCCGACCTGGTGGAATGCTCTCTCTCAGGAGACTAGGGCCCAGTGGGAGTTGTCATCTTTTCGTAGGGCTTGCAAGAAAGAGCTGTTCCGCTTGGCCTTTGGACTGACTCAGTCTGACCCCGGTGTTACCCTCCCCGAAGGCTTTATCCTACAGATATTTAAATGAGGTCGCACTTGTAGATTCCTAATTTTAAAATTGAATTTTAACATTGTATTTAATCTGCTTTTTAATTGAATTGTTTCTTTTATGCTTGCTCTGATATTCTTTTTGTTAGCCGCCCTGAGCCCGGTCTTGACTGGGAAGGGCGGGGTATAATAATAATAATAATAATAATAATAATAATAATAATAATAATAATAATTCTGTAAATGCTTTGGGTGAAGCAGAAACTAGACCACCCCAATGATTTATATGAGATTGACAGGGCAAGGGGATGCCAGAAAGAAAAAAAAATACAAGCCTGGCTGTTGCTGTATACAAGGAAAGAGCTCTAATTTATGAAAATTTAGTCCCTGAATTCAGATTCCCAGCTCTCTGAGCATACCACAACCAGCAGACTGCAGTTCCTTTTTCTGAGCTAGTCCTCCAGCATCTAGAGACCCTAGTTAAGGAGTTGCATATTTGCATGAAGGGGCTCCTCCCTTGACCTCTGGGGATTTAAGAGATGCTGGGCAGATGCCAATGGAATCTTCTTTTCCTTCAGAGAAAACTAGCCCAGCAGATCTACCCATTATGCTTCTCTTCTCAATCCTGCTGTCCATCATTGGTGAGGAGAATTCACTGGGTGGATGGGATACATTTTCCTTGAAGCAAAGGCAGGCACCCTCTGCACTCTTAAAACCCTACAGCTTGCAGGACATTTGGTGACGCTACATTATAAATTAACCTGCCAAACAGTGAAATGCCTTGTTCCCTTCCAGGTCCCAGTGTCCAGCAGCTACAAAACTTGAAGGATCCAGAATTTGTGGCTCTGGGTGGGACGGTCACCGTGTCTTGCCGATCGGACGGCGGGACCATCGGTGACAGCCACCAGCCTATGTGGGTGCAGAAAAAGCCCGAGAGTAAACATCGGCTGATGATGTATGCCACCAGGTCCAGGCCGTCTGATGTTCCAGCCCGTTTTTCTGGGTCTAGCTCAGGGAATGTCATGTCCCTGACCATCACGGGGACCCTTCTGGAAGACGAAGCTGTTTATTACTGTGCTGTGTGGACTGGGAGTCAGTGGCACAATGCTTCATTCAGACGGGGAAGTGAGACAAAAAACCTCCTCTCCTTTGCTCCCTGTGTACATCAACAGAACCTGAACTGCCTTTCGAAGTTTCAGCGATGTATGAACCACCAACGTGTTTTAAAATCGTGTACACCAATCTCCAAATGTAGGGATACAAAGTAAGAAGAGAGAGAAAAGGAACTCAACCTGCAGGAGACAGTGGAAGAATATATGGCTTGCAACCTTCCAATGCTAGTCACGGAACGATGTGCTAGTACTTATTACCACCAAAGGCAAGGCTTAATGTCTCAACTGGCTCCCAGTGGAGTACAGGATCAGGTTTAAGGTGCTGGTTTTGACCTTTAAAGCCCTATGCGGCTTGGGACCCTCGTACCTACGGGACCGCCTCTCCTGGTATGCCCCGCGGAGGACCTTAAGGTCCACAAACAACAATACTCTGGAGATCCCGAGCCATAAGGTGGCTAGATTGGCCTCTACTAGAACCAGGGCCTTTTCAGTATTGGCCCCGACTTGGTGGAACGCTCTTTCACAGGAGACCAGGGCCCTGTGGGATTTGTCATCTTTCCGCAGGGCCTGCAAGACAGAGCTGTTCCGCCTGGCCTTTGGGTTGGACTTAGCCTGACCCCTGTGTTTTCCTCCCTCATGGCCTGGATTTATGCACTACTACTTGAAATGAGGCTGCATTTTAAATTTTAATACTGTATTTTAATCTGTATTTTAATTAATTGTTTTTATGTTTTATTGTGGTTTTGTTGGTGTGAGCCGCCCTGAGCCCAGTTTTTGATCGGGGAGGGTGGGGTATAAATAAAAATTTATTATTATTATTAAGGGCCTGAACCTTCAGAGGGAAGCTTTGCCTGCTAGACCATTCCCTTAATCTTTGATGAGTGTTGGGCTGCACAAGGTTGATCTGGAAAATGCCCAGTGCTTTTTTTTTCTTAAAAAAAATGTTTAGGAGTACTCTCATTTTGACTCAAGAAAATCACCATTTTATAGTTGAAATTGGGAAAAATAAATACAGTAAATGGACAAAAGATTCACAAAACGTTTAGGGGTATGTGTACCCCTGCATCCCCCCCCAGAAAAAAGCACTGCTTAAACATATTGAGCACTGCTTAAACATATTGAGAAGAACAGCTTTCTGTACCAGGAAACACTGTATTCCAACCAGTGTTATCACTGGGACAAAAAAACAACCAACAACAAAACCGTTTATTGTGAGGACCGTGCCTGTACACAGATATCAACACAACAATAATTTAAAATGTTAAAATTCATTGCACACTATCCCAACAAAACCTTCATCCCACAAAACAGGAAGAGAAGGAAAACAAGCAACGAGTTAAACAGACGATGAAGGGGACTTTACTTTGTCATCCATAAATCTTTCCCTGGCTTTCATGGCCTTCATCACAAAGACCGCTACCACATGGGTAATTCGTGGGTTAGCATCAACTAACAAAATTTTTACTCTATCTTCAGGATTGATTATAGAGTTGGGTATAGTTTGCAGCATCGGGTCTCTAAAGCCCGAGTAAATGGGGCAATAGAGGAGGTAATGTATAAGATCCTCTTTAATTTTCATGAAGCAAGGGCATAAACGGTGTTCTACTGGGATTTTTGTAAATCTACCGGTCAGGTATGCAGTTGGCAATGTTTGAAACCGGGCCATGGTGAAGGCTCTCCGAAGGGTGGGATCAGTGATATCCACCAGGTAGTTGGCAAAAAACAACAACAAACAGATTTGGATTTGGGTGTTGAACCCTAACACCTTCACTGAGTTCAAGGGTTGCTCCCCATCCTGACCCCTTGGTCCAGGGAATTATTTTTAGCAAACACAGTCATGGTGTTCCAGGCATGGCGTGTGCTGAAATGTTTCCTGCAGATGCATTCCTTCAACCGGGTCAGGATTCTTTTCAATGCCTTGGGCTAAACACAGACTAGTCCATCCCTGGATTAATCATGAAGGAAAGGACGTTGCCTGCAGCTGTGTGCAAGGGAGGAACCAGAAAATAAAATAGTACAAAACAACCCAAAACCCATACCACCTTCTAAGCTTAAACTCTGAATCCAGATTGTCAGTCCCAGGTCCCTGAACCAGCAGTTGGCAGCTGCTTTTTCTGTTAGTCCTCTACAGCAGTTAAGGAGCTACCCATTTGCATGAAGGGGCTGCTCCCCTGACCTCTGGGGATTTAAGAGAGACGGGGCAGAGGCCAATGGGATCTCCTTTTGCTTTAGGAAATCTAGCCAGGCAGTTTTTGCCATTATGGCCTGGGACTTGTTTCTCGTCACAATCCTGGTCTCCATCATTGGTGAGGAAAATTCATTGGGTGGATTGGACAAATCTAAGTGGAAACAAAAGCAGGCGCCTTCTGTTCTCTAAAACCCTGCACTTTGCAAAATGTTTGATGTAGTTTAATGTGCTAAGCAGTTCCCTGCCTTCCTTTCTTCCAGGTCCCAGTGTCCAGCAGTTACAGACTTTGAAGGACCCCGAATTTGTGGCTCCAGGTGGGACAGTCACCATGTCTTGCAGGTTCGAGAGTGGAAACATCGGTGATGGCAACTACCCTTGGTGGGCACAGAAAAAACCTGGGAGTAGACCTCGACTGATAATGTACAGCACCAGCACCCGACCATCTGACGTTCCAGCTCGTTTCTCTGGATCTCGAGTGGGGAATGTTATGTCCCTGACCATCACGGGGGCCCTTCTGGAAGATGAAGCTGCTTATTACTGTTGTGTGTGGACTGGGAGTCAGAGGCACAGTGCTTCATTCAGATGGGGAAGTAAGACAAAAACCTCCTCTCCTTTGCTCTCTATGTACACCAACAGAACCTGAACTCCCTGCTGTAGCCTCTGTTTGTGTGCATAGTGAATGGTTTATTGAGCCTGCATCCTTGCACAGTTTCTGCAGGGAGGTTCAGCGAAGCCTGCTATTTATCAAGCACTCATTCTGAACCTGTGTGCACCTCCGGCACCAGACCGTCTGCCGTTCCAGCCCATTTCTCTGCCTCTAGATCAGGGAATGGGTGGTCCTTGACCATCACAGCGGCATCCAGTAGGTGTCACTGTTGCACTTTCAACTTTGGGTGGATCGAGACATATCAAAGAAGCGTTCCAGTTAAAGACATTGTAAATTTAAACAGAGAAAACAGGTTGGGAAAAACAGGGCTCCACATCGCCATCTGGTGCCACAATGTTATATCTCACATACAACGCTCACAAATTTTTCCTTAATCCATCTTAATCCATCTATCACCTTGCCGACAAATGTCCGTATAGTTAAAGCTATGGTTTTCCCAGTAGCGATGTATGGAAGTGAGAGCTGGACCATAAAGAAAGTTGATTGCCAAAGAATTGCAATGCTTTTGTGCTGGAAGAGACTCTTGAGAGTCCCATGGACTGCAAGAAGATCAAACCTATCCATTCTGAAAGAAATCAGCCCTGAGTGCTCCCTGGAAGGACAGATCCTGAATCTGCGGCTCCAATACTTTGGCCACCTCATGAGAAGAGAAGAATCCTTGGGAAAGACCCTGATGTTGGGAAAGATGGAGGGCACTAGGAGAAGGGGACGACAGAGGACAAGATGGTTGGACAGTGTTCTCGAAGCTAGGAACATGAGTTTGACCAAACTGCGGGAGGCAGCGGAAGACAGGAGTGCCTGGCGTGCTCTAGTCCATGGGGTCACGAAGAGTCAGATATGACTAAATGGCTAAACAACAACCCATCTAGCTGAGGAGGCCCAGCTCTAGGGGTAGTCTCAGTGGCGCGGGGCGCCAGGGCACCGGGCCTGCAGGGGGGTGCTGCGCGGCGAAGCCGAGCGGAAGCCATGCTACGCGCTGTGCCCACCCACGAGGGCGGGGGTGCCAGAGCGATCTCCGCGCCACGGCGCCAGACCTGCTTGAGACGGCCCTGTAGCTGAGTCCTAAGTATCGGCTTGCTTAAAATTCTCCCCATTATTGCTTAAACCTTGCTGTGCAATGTTTTATATTGTAAGTGCCTCTTTATAGTTTACATTTGTATTTTTTATATTTTCATGCCCACTGCCTAGAGTGCTTCAGTCATGGGGTGGCATAGAGATAGTGTTTATATGAATAAATTAGAGCAGTCCTAAATCAGCAACAGAAAACGAGCAGCAGAATTTGCTGCTGTGAACCAGAGCGTTTTGTAGTATTCCTGTGGGTTTGATAAAGGAATTCTCTCTCTCAGGGCCTCTTGCTGGTCAAAAGCTCTTTTCCTTTGTCTTTCTTTCCATGTGGTTCTGCCACAGCCTTTCCCCTCACACTGCAGAAGGGGGGAGAATTGGACTGGGGAAGTCCTGTGGGTACATCATGCAGAAAGTGGAAGGTTGGGGGAAATGGCTAGAAATGGCTGTAGCAACATTTTGACTTGGATTCCTATTTGACTGGATGGTGGATTCCATTGTGAGGGGTTCTAATCTACGTACGGCTGTATGCAAGGAAGGTCCTCTAAAAGAAAAGGAAAAGAAGAAGAAATATAAGAATCTGCAGAATGCTTCTCAGAATCCAGATCCTTACTTGTCAGATTCCCAGTGACCTGATACCATGACCAGCAAATTGCTGCTGCTTTTTCTCTGCTAGTCCTTCAAGATCTAGACTCAGTAGTTAAGGAGCTACAAATTTGCATGAAGGGGCTGCTCCCTTGACCTCTGGGGATTTAAGAGAGGCTGGGCAGATGCCAATGGGATCTCTTTTTTACTTTAGAAAAACCCACTCTGTAGATTTCCTCATAATGGCCTGGGGCTTGCTCCTCTCCGCAATCCTGGCATCCATCATTGGTGAGGGAGATTCATTGGGTGGGTGGGAAACAAATCCGATACGACGCAAAGAGAGGCACAAGCTACCCTCCCTGCGCTTTGCAAAGTATTTGGTGTTGTCCACTTTAATTTAACCTACATATTCTTTGCCCTGCTTCCTTCCAGGTCCCAGTGTCCAGCAGTTACAGACTTTGAAGGACCCAGAATTTGTGGCTCCAGGTGGGACAGTCACCATGTCTTGCAGGTTCGAGAGTGGAAACATCGCTGATGGCAACTATCCTTGGTGGGCACAGAAAAAACCTGGGAGTAGACCCCGAACCCTGATCTACACCACCAGCACCCGACCGTCTGACGTTCCAGCTCGTTTCTCTGGCTCTCGATTGGGGAATGTGATGTCCCTGACCATCACGGGGGCCCTTCCAGAAGATGAAGCTGCTTATTACTGTTGTGTGTGGACTGGGAGTCAGGGGCACAGTGTTTCATTCAGATGGGGAAGTGAGACAAAAACCTCCTCTCCTTTGCTCTCTATGTACATCTACAGAACCTGAACTCCCTGCTGTAGCCTCTGTTTGTTTGCACGGTGAATGAGCTCAGAAATAAAGGCCGCCAAGGTCCCTTCCAGGTGATGTCTTTATTGAGCATTCATGCTGATAGAACCTGTAAGAGACAGGAAACCCTTTTGAAGTCCTGCCTCCTTGTGCACAACAGAAACACCCTCCACCTGTCAGGCTTAGGGGATTCTTTCCTCCCCTGGAGCATGAAGGATCAAGGCAGGAGCAAGAAATTCATATCTATGGTTTTATTCAGTTGCCGTGGTGCAAGACAAAGAATCCAGTCCTTAACTGGATGGTGACATTGCTCACTCTGAGCTTTCCCTCTTCTTTCCCCAACAACACCCCGTGGCCCTATGAGTGGCCTCAGGAGTCAAATGTCTTTGAGCCCTTCACTCCTGAATACTAAGTGAGCGATGTGTGTATGTAGTGGTTAAGAGCGGTAGACTCCTAATCTGGGGAACCGGGTTCGAGTCTCCGCTCCTCCACATGCAGCTGCTGGGTGACCTTGGGCTATTCACACTTCTCTGAAGTCTCTCAGCCCCACTCACCTCACAGGGTGTCTGTTGTGGGGGAGGAGGGGAAAGGAGATAGTTAGCCGCTTTGAGACTCCTTTGGGTAGTGATAAAGCGGGATATCAAATCCAAACTCTTCTGTCTGGGGATGGTGGCTCTTCTACGCTTTCCAAGGATGTCTCTGCTGGCGATTCTGCCCACCCTCCTCCTTCTTCTAACACTTCATAACTTGGCAGCTCTGAGTTCTGCTGCAATTAAATCCTGTCTCCCTCTTCTCTTGAAACTTCTGGGAACTTCACCCTTGTCCTCCGAGGGAAGCAAAGGAGGAGGAGGGGGCGATTCCCAGCCTTCCTCTTCAGTCTAGTCCCTGACACCAGCCGCCCCCTGGAAGCAATGCTTCTGAATACCGGTTTCTGGATAGGGGATTGTGCTCTTGTTCTCAAATTCTGCTTGAGGGTTCTCCATAGTCATCTGGTTGACCAATGTAAGATCAGGATGCTGGTTAGTTGGGCCGTTGGCTTGATCCAGGAGCTTCTTCCATTATGTTCTTATGTTCTCACCACACAATCCAGTCTACAGATAACACACCTAG
Organism: Zootoca vivipara; assembly: GCF_963506605.1. Taxonomy (NCBI): domain Eukaryota; kingdom Metazoa; phylum Chordata; class Lepidosauria; order Squamata; family Lacertidae; genus Zootoca; species Zootoca vivipara. The sequence continues at coordinate 14,835,103 of NC_083292.1, read as the reverse complement.
AGTACAATAACCACAGAAGTCTACTAAAGGATCAAAGGTCCTTGGGGGTTATATTATTGCTAGATGCCATTTGGTTTGAGCACATATGGCAGAGAAGCCATGTGGTGGCACCCAGGTCACATTGTGTTGAGTAGTAGTAGGAGGTGATTTCCATCACTGCCCCTTTTGAGTTTTCCAGGGATTGCTGAGCTCATTACTGCCACAGAACTGAAAAATGAAAATTATCCGATGCGATAATGCAGATATGGAAATGAACAAGCACTATGAAAAAGTAAGCCTGTGTCGGGTTCTGGACTGAGGAGGAATGGTGGGGATCGCACCCCTCTCCCCCGAACCTCTCCTGAACCTTCCAGAGAACAAGAGGACAGTATAGATTTAGAACAGCGGTTTGCAGAAGGGCATAGTTCAGAGGCTGCGGAGCGGAGAAGCTGGAAAATATTGGAAGAGGAACAGCAGGAAGAAGAAGCACCAGGGGAGAGGCAGCTGACAGACTCAGTGTCCTTGGAAAGCATTCCTGTGTTGGGAATTCCATTCCTCCCTTTGCTGCAGATGTGTGGGGTTGTTACATGTCACATGTCTGCTTACATCCCAGCACAGATTGTTGGAGTCTCGTGAGCGGAACATCCGCTCTGTATTTCTTTTGTGTTCTCTCTCTTAGAGAAGAACGACAAGGAGAGAAGCCATGTTTTCTTTGTCCTGATCTACTGTATGTATAATAAACGTAGCTTAGTATCCACACCTCGAGCCAGCCAGATCTGTTGTGTGTTTACTCTACTGAGTAACATGTGCTCATGCACAACAGCATGAGTCGCAGATGCACGTCGGAGGAGGATGACTGATGGATCTCCGCAGCGGCAAGGCTGAGAAGGGAGATGCTCCAGCTGGGGCCTGTCCAGCTGGCTTTCCATCCCATGGTTCCGACATCCTGACCCCGCCCCCTTTTCCAGAACCAGGCGGGCATTAAGGGTAGAAGAACAGAAAGCTCAGAAGCAGAAGCTCAGATTTGCCGACGCAGGGGTGACGTAGAATAGGAGAGACGGAGAGGGTGGGACTTTACTCGGTGCAACGCCATTATTTAGGGAAGATGGCATACCTTTCTCTCTCTCTGTGAATGTTAAAAAATAACGTGGTAAGGACTTTTATTGTTTCTCTGCTTCTTGGCTGCTACTGGGGGGGGGGAGGGATTGGATTCCCCTAAGCCTGACAGCATGTCATGTTGCCCAAGTTAATACATTTTGCGTGGACAGGCGGAGTCCCCCAACCCCCCCAGCGACCCGCTGAGCGGAATAAAGACACATAACAACGTGCTATGGGATTCAAATTGGCCACAACTTTATTAAGATTCAGATGTAGGGAGACCTTGGCTCAGGCATTGGGCGTTATCCTTCCCAGTCCCCAGCTGGGGTTCTGGGAGGCGTCGGGGTTATCCACATATATGGGGGTTGGGGCTGGCTCTGGAGAACATATGTTCAAGCAGAGAGAGCCCACCCCTTGTTCACCGCCGCTGGAAGGGGGAAAGTGATGACGCCTATTGGCATGGTCAAGGACCCCGCTCTTGTTGCCGCAAAGGGGGTGAGGTCTCCGCTTCACGCCCCTCCCTCTAGGAAAATTGCCAAAGAATTCCGCCCAAGGCCTGACACCGCCAAAGTTGTGACGTATTGCTAGGGGAAAGGTGAAACCTGCCAATGCAGGAAAATTCCTTTCCGACCCTTCAACAGCGGCCTTGACGTAGCAGCGCCTGTGAACCTGTAGAGAAAAGGTTAACCTGCAAAAGAACATGAATGAAGGGTGTGGAGGGTGGGAGAAGCTCTGGAACCGACTGGTGCTTGGAGGTAAGATTCAAATTCTCTTGTGTGAGCCGGACAGGCCCTCCCCTTACCTGGCCATCCCCTGGCAACACCTCCCCAGGCAGGATTGGACACTGGGCTTGGGTAGGCAGAGACCCCTGGCATCCTACCTGGGAAGGTGACGCCAGCCCCGAACTACCAGGGAGTCGCCTCTAGCGCCAGGGGGCTGCACACGTCCATGCAAAAGTCGCCCCCCCCCATTGATGTGTGGAGCGGTCATTACATCTTTAAATCCATATTCTCCAAAGCAAGAGTTAACCACTGAAGTGCCAAAGAGAGAAACACAAGAGTGCTGAAGTCTGCCTTTCAAATACCCTGTTTCTCATATTTTAAGACATACCCATAAAATAAGCCATAGCAGGATTTTTAAGCATTCAAGGAATATAAGCCATACCCCGAAAATAAGACATAGTGATAGGCGCAGCAGCAATGCCGGCCGCGGCAGGAGGAGGAGGAAAAAAATAAGACATCCCTTGAAAATAAGCCATAGTGTGTTTTTTTGAGGAAAAAATAAATATAAGACATGTCTTATAATATGAGAAACACGGTAAATGCAAATGAAAAATAGTTATCTTTTGTCCCTTTGGCATTTGGCCACAAAACATACTTTGCCTGATGCCTGTTATAAGCTGCCATAAACTTATAGCGGGAGGTGTTGGTCCAGCTTCAAGTCATTAAGCAGGGTGAAATGATCACAGAGACCCCTTGCAACTGGGGCAAGACATGAAGGAGGGGAAGGTTCTACAGTATATGCATGATTGTTCTTTCTGGCTTTTTTGGTTTATTGATTGATTGATTTTATTTTTTTACTATTTATCTATTTTATTTATTTATTTACTATTTATGCTTATAATTTGCTTTTATTTATTTATTTTTATTTTATTTATTTACTATTTATGCTTATAATTTGCTTTTCACTTAAGCCACCTGGGTAGGTGACAAAAATATATCTTTTTTTAAAAAAGACACAATTTTCATTAAAACCATAAAATAGAAGTAACTAATGACAACAGCAGCAGAAAAGTATGAACAGCAATGGAGGAGGAAAGCTACTAGTATGCAAAGAGTGTATAGCCCAATCAGCACCTTTCTGTGCAGGGTAATATAGCCTAGTCTGCCCTGAGTGTGCAACCCAGTTTGTTCTGAACTCTTAACTTGGACCAGGGGATGGTTAACGAATTGTTTTTTTTGGGGGGGACCCATTGGCTGTAAAAATATATCACATTTGTTTTGAATTTTGTGAGCAAATATAATTAGCAATTTGGGTTTGGGGTGAACAGAGCTTCCATTTCTGTTTGCCTGGTGAACACATTCATGCAACCACTGGCCAAATACCAAAATAAGCCTATTGTGAATAGAAAAAAAATGCCACCTGAAGAAATAAATAAAAACAGAACACTGAAAAGTGATGTGAACCAGAGTATGTAACAATAGTTCATGTTTGTAAAACTAGCAGCTCAGTGCTAAACCGATTTGGTAAATCACTTTGCCCCTTCAGTTCATTATAAAGGAATGGAGCCATCCAGCTCTAGGAAATACGTGTTTCCTCTAGAATGAGACCCATCAAGTTCAGCGGGGCTTATGATAAAGTCCTTGTGTCCCTCCTGCCTTTCACTGTAACAATGTCTTCCTATCTTCACCCCTTCCCTTTTGACTTGGAGGAACTGATGCTCAGAAATTCTTTCATCACCATATAAGGAGTCTCTCTCGGAAGGGTGGAGAGACCTGACCAAATGTGATTGGTGGAAGAGTTGCCTTCATCTCCTTTAAAGAGTGAATCACAGAGATGCCCGGAAAGAGACCCATTTGCCTCAATATGCAGAGTGTGTCAGGATTCCTCTCCATAGCATGGTCCTGCCGCCTGCTCCTCCTGCTCCTCATTTACCCCTCAGGTAACAGAATGAGTGAAATCCTCAGGAACAGATCTGTGCTGAGACCCAGGTGTGATTTTTCTATCGGCGCAACTAAACTTCTTTCTCATTTTGGGTTTCAATCTTTTTGCAGGTTCCTCCTCCCAGCCGGTGATGACTCAGAGACCCTCAGCATCCTTTTCCCCAGGTGAGACAGTCCGTCTCCCCTGCACCTTGAATGCTGGATACAGTATCAGCAGCTATAGGGTCGGGTGGTACCAGCAGATATCAGGTGGTGCCCCACGGTTTGTATACCACTACTACAGCAGTAGTAGTCAGGGCAGAGGCTCAGGGGTCCCAGGGAGATTCAGTGTCTCCCCTGATTCCTCCAACAACCTCTGGAATTTAGTGATCACAGGCGCTCAAGCTGAAGATGAGGCTTATTATTACTGTTGCATATGGGATGGCAGCAGCAGCGGCATGTTTCACAGTGGTACAATCTGATGAGGAACTGAGACAAAAACCTCCACTCTTCCTTCCCAGAGTCGTGAAACTGAAATGCTTAAAGGACTGAGTTATGTCCATGCTCTCAGCTGCTTGAACCACAGCATGTAAAGTGAAGCTTTTGACAAAGTCCCCCATGATATCCTTGGGGAGAAGCTGGTAAAATGTGGGGTGGATGAGGTTATTGTCAGGGGGATTTTTCAGCTGGTTGACACACCGCAAACCCAAAGGGCGCTCGCTAATGGTTCCTCATCATCTGGAATAAAGTGACAAGTGGGGTTGCCACGTGGTTCTGTCCTGGGCCCATTGTTGTTCAACGTCTTTTATAAACAACTTGGACGAAGGAATTGAGGGGATGCTCATGAAATTTGCAGATGACACCAAAGTGGGAGGGGCAGTACAGCAACGGGATTCAAGAGGACCTCAACAGATTGGAGAACTGGGCCCAAACTAACAAAATGAAATTTCAATAGGGGACAAATGTAAGGTTCTACACTACACAAATATAAGATGGGGGACACCATGTGAAAAGGATCTAGGGGTCTTAGTGCAGTGTTTCTCAACCAGTGTGCCTCCAGATGTTTTGGGACTACAACTCCCATCATCCCTAGCTAGCAAGACCAGTGGTCAGGAATGATGGGAGTTGCAGTCCCAAAACATCTGGAGGCACACTGGTTGAGAAACACTGTCTTAGTGGACCACAAGCTTAACATAAGTCAACAGCAGCAGAAAAAGCTAATAGTATTCTAGGCTGTATAAACTGAAGTATGGTGTCCAGATCAAGGGAAGTCCTAGGACCACTCTATTCTGTCTTGGTCAGACCACACCTGGATAAATGTGTTCAGTTCTGGACACCACAAAGGATATTGACAAGTGGGAATATGTGCAAAAGAGGGTGACTGAAATATACTCGGAGTCGAGAGTGAATTTCATGCTCTTTATTCAGCTCATAGTCATCAAGGAGGAGAAGAGAAGACGAATGGCTCTTTTCCCAAAACCATCTGCTTATATACATTATTTACACAATGGGCCTTGCGTGATTGGCTACTTCAGGGCTACACCTGTGGGCCAATTATATTGTGGATTGACTTCTGCCTGCAGCCTGATTGGCTGCTCCTCCAGGCCAATCAGGTAGCAGATTCACTTCTGCCAGCCGCCTGATTGGCTGCTCCAGCAGGCCAATCAGGTTGCGGATTCACTTCCACCTGGAGTTGGATTGGGTAGCTCCCGCTGATTCTGAATCCTATTGTTCTAGGATTCAGCTCAGTACATAACACCCCTCCCCTCTAAGTTCCAGTCCTGCCCGGGAAGTTGCATTCGTAGTCCCCAAGGTCTGCTGGCCGCCTCCGTGTGCGTTGTGGCCTGGGGTGTTCCTTGGTCAGGGGTTCTGGTTCTGGCTCGTGTTCCAAGGCTGCTGGCTGTGCCTGGGCTGTCTGGTCTGGCGCCACTGAACCACTAGGTTGTGACTCTGGTTCCGGTGTCCTTCCAGCCTCGGGGCGCCCCTCTGTGCCTACTGCTTCTGCTTCCCCTGCCCACCCCTCTCGCTCTACAGGCCTCACTGCCCTGCTGTCCCCTTGGGACCCCTCTGTCCCGCTCTCCTCCCGGGTTCCTCCTGGGAATCGTCGCCGTAGCTGGTCGCAGTGGCGGCGCCAACATTGCCCCCCTTCCGTTAGTACCTCGTACGACACGGGACCGGTCACCTTGGTGACTGTGGCGGGTACCCATGCTGGGCCTGCCCCAAAATTCTTTGCATACACTGGGTCCTGGGCCACAAATGTCCGGGGGTTCCTGCCTTTCCCCACCACTACCTCATCCTGAGCTCTGTCGGGGTGAAGTCGGTCCAGTCTAGTTGCAAGGCGCCGGCCCATTAGTAATTCAGCTGGGCTCCGGCCCGTCGTTGTGCTTGGGGTGCTGTGCTGTGCTAGAAGAAATGCGGCAAGGCGGTATTCCCAGTCCCCTTGTGTCATGCGGCGGAGGCTGTCCTTGGTGGTCCGCACCATGCGCTCCGCTTGGCCATTGGTGGCAGGGTGGAATGGTGCTGAGCGGATCTGGCGGATGGCGTTCTGCGCTGTGAAGGTCTGGAACTCCTCTGACGTGAATGCGGTTCCATTGTCCGAGACGAGGGTGTCAGGGAGCCCGTGGGTCGCAAACAGCTTACGTAGTACCCGGATGGCTGCCGCCGTAGAAGTGGATGGTACCAGTGCGACCTCCAGCCATTTGGTGTAGGAATCCACCACTATGAAGAATGTTTTTCCCTGGAAGGGGCCAGCGAAGTCCACGTGCAAGCGTGACCATGGATGTCGGGCGGACTCCCAGGGCTGGACTGGGGCCCTTGGGGGATCCGGGCGGGATTCTTGGCAGGTCTGGCAGTGTTGGACCCAGGCCTCCATCTCTCTGTCAATCCCCGGCCACCACACATAACTCCTGGCAAGGGCCTTCATCCTCACTACCCCTGGGTGTGTCTCGTGTAGGGCTGTGAGGACCCTTTTGCGGAGGGGCTGGGGAACAACAACCCTGCTTCCCCATAACAGGCACCCCTTGTGGGCCGACAGTTCATGTTTGCGGTTTGTGTAGCCAGCGAATTCTGGCCCGGGGCTGCTGCTGGGCCATCCTCGCCACACCCAGTTCAGGACCCGGGAGATGACCCTATCTTTTGTGGAATGGTGCGCAACTTCTTGTGCCTGAATGGGTCGGTCGGGAAGCAGCTCCAGGGTCATAACCTCTTGCGCAGGCGCTGGGTCGGGGCCTGTTTCTGGTAGTGGTAGCCTGCTGAGGGCGTCTGCGTGGCCCATCGCCTTCCCAGGGCGGTGGATTAGTGCATACTGGTAGCCGGCAAGGAAAATTGACCACCTGAGGACACGTGGAGACAACACTTGGGGGGTCTGCTTCTCAGGGGCAAACAGGCCAAGCAACGGCTTGTGGTCAGTCACTATGGTAAAGGGCCGCCCGTACAAGAAATCATGGAATTTTTTTACGCCCTTCACGATTGCCAGACCCTCCTTGTCAATCTGTGAGTAGTTTCGTTCGGCTGCAGCAAGCGTCTGGGAGAAGTATGCCACCGGCACCTCTCTTCCATCCGGGAGTTGGTGTCCCAGGACAGCGCCGATGCCATAGGGAGAGGCGTCGCATGCCAGCACCACTGGCAGCCTCTCGTCGAAGTGTGCTAAGACCGAGTTCGAGACGAGCAAGTCCTTGACTGCCTGGAATGCGGCCCTTTGTCGCTGGCCCCACACCCAAGGGGCCCTTTTATCTAGGAGTCTGTGTAGGGGCTCCGCTACTGCTGCCTTATGGGGAAGGAAGGCATGGTAAAAGTTCAATAGTCCCAAGAATGACTGAAGTTCGGGCTTGCTCTTGGGCGCTGGGGCCTCACAAATGGCCCGTACCTTGTCACCGGTTGGATGGACCCCTTCTGCGTCCACCTTAAATCCCAGAAAGTCCACCTGCGGCACTCCCAGTAAACACTTTTCCCGCTTCACCTTGAGGCCCGCCGTCTGGAAACGGTGCAGGACGGAGCGGAGGCGGTCCTCAAATTCCTCTGGTGTGGGCCCGGCGATCAGTACATCATCGAAGAAGGGGGTGACGCCAGGAATCCCTTTAAGGAGAGAGTCCATTAGATTCTGGAATATGCCTGGTGCCACGCTAACGCCAAATTGCAGCCGCTTTACTCTGAATGCCCCTCTGTGCGTCACAATCGTCTGAGCCTCTGCTGTGGCTTCGTCCACAGGCAACTGTTGATACGCTTGGGCCAAGTCCAGTTTGCCAAAGATTTTTGACCCAGCCAGGGTGGCGAGGACATGGCTGACCACTGGCACTGGGTATGCATGGGCCGTGAGAGCCTTGTTTATGGTGCATTTGTAGTCTGCACAGATGCGGACCGAACCGTTAGGCTTGACGGGTGTGACAATTGGAGTTTCCCAGGGGGCGTTGGGCACCGGCTCCAGCACTCCTTGCTCCACGAGCCGGTCCAATTCCTCGTCTATGCGGGGTTTCAGGGCGAACGGGACCCGGCGGGCCTTGTGCCTGATGGGTCGTACAGCGGGGTCTAGCTGTAGGGCAATGGGGGGTCCTGTATATCGTCCCAATGCCCCATCGAAAACCCCTGGAAACTCTTTGCATATGGCGTCCACGTCCACTTGTAAGCTAGTGCGGTTCACCCCGGTAACGGCTAGCCCCAGAGGTCCAAACCATGCCAGTCCCAGTAAGCTAACGTAGGGGCCCTTAACTACCAGCAAGTCCAATTGTTGCTTTCGCCCTCGATATTGCACTCTGAAGGTCCCCACCCCCATAGTAGGGACCTTACGTTTCTGGAAGTCCCGGAGGGTGAATGGGGCCGGCCTTAGTTTGGGACCCCCATTAGGGCACAGTTCCCTTAATGTTCGGGCCGAGATTATGGATAGAGTTGAACCCGTGTCCAGCTCCATGCGGCATGGGGCTCCCTCTATCTGTACCTCTATATAAATTTTCTCTGTGCTGGGATGGGGCAACTGGAATACCTGGTAGTCCGTGATCTCCGTCGAGTTGCCTTGGTGCATGGTGCCGTGTGACCTGGGGCTCCTGGGTCGGTCATCTGATGCTTGTCGACGGGTGAGTCGAGCCCGACACACCCGGGCGATGTGTCCCAATTTTCTGCACTGCCTGCACTCTGCGTTGCGGAAACGACAGGTCCTCCTCTCGTGGTTCTCCCCGCAGCTTGCACAGTTCCCTCCTTCTCGTCGAGGCTGCTGTGGTGTGTGTGCTGCTTGAGTGCGCCGCTGTACTCTGTGTACTTCCTCCCTGTCAGATTCAGATTCGTCGGTGAGGTCTTCGTGGTAGACCCTCGGTTGGGATGGCGGGGCCGGTCGTGCCTCTTGCGTTGACCTCTCGGCGGCTTCGGTTGCCAGGGCTTCCTCCAGAGCAATCTGGAACGTGAGGTCTTTTTTGGCGTAGAGGCGTCGTTGCAACATCTCGTCCCTCAGGCCACCGACGAGGCGGTCACGAAGCATGTTCTCCAACTCTGAGAAGTTGCATAACCGGGCGGCTTGGCGGAGGGAGGTCACAAACCCAGTTATGGTTTCCCCCGGGGCTTGCCGCTTTGCGTAGAAGGCATTTCGGCAAGCTACCACCGAGGGCTGTGGTGAGAAGTGCTCCTTCAGCCGTTCCATTATTGTTTTGTAAGAGACGGTAGCGACATCTCTAGGTGCAAGGAGAGCCCGGGCGATTTCAAACGTCTCCTCTCCACAGACGCTGAAGAATGTCGCCCTCTTCATGGCATCGTTGGTGACTTCTTTCGCTTGCAGGAGGAAGTTGAAACGGGCGGCGTACCCTTCCCAGTCTCCTGATGCTGGTTTGAATGGCGAGAAGCTGCTGTCGGTTGCCATTCTGGGTTCCTTGGGTCCTGGAGCTGAAGCCTGGATGCACGGTGCGATGCAGCGGTGCAACAGGTGGCGGTGCTGCGGTGCAGTGCGTGGTGGCGGTCAGCTCAGCAGGATCCCACCTTCGTCGCCAGTGAAATATACTCGGAGTCGAGAGTGAATTTCATGCTCTTTATTCAGCTCATAGTCATCAAGGAGGAGAAGAGAAGACGAATGGCTCTTTTCCCAAAACCATCTGCTTATATACATTATTTACACAATGGGCCTTGCGTGATTGGCTACTTCAGGGCTACACCTGTGGGCCAATTATATTGTGGATTGACTTCTGCCTGCAGCCTGATTGGCTGCTCCTCCAGGCCAATCAGGTAGCAGATTCACTTCTGCCAGCCGCCTGATTCACGGCTGAGTGGGGATTTGAACTCAGGTCACATCCCAATGCTCTAACCATAAGTCAAATATTCTATGTCAGACATGGCCAAACTTGCCCCCCCCAGCTGTTTTGGGACTACAACGCCCATCATCCCTAGCTAACAGGACCAGTGGTCAGGGATGATGGGAATTGTAGTTCCAAAACAGCAGGAGGGCCAAGTTTGGCCATGCCTGTTCTATGTGCACACACATACAACATGCTCCAAGGATCTCTCTTGCAAAGGGTTGACATTTCTGTCATCAGCCTGTATCTCACTGAGTTTGGTCGTCGTCGGCAAGTGTCTATTGTACTGTTTTTTTAAAAGATCCCTTATGCAAATTTTACCATATGGTCATATGGCCATTGGTTATGCTTGAATGTCCCATAATGCTCTTCAGGAACATGAAATCTGGGGGGGGGCAGAAGCAAGCAATGGTCACAGAACTCATTTACATACAAGAAGAACTCTTCAGCTCTGGGGGGATTTAAAGAGGAAGGGGGACAATTCCTTCAGAGAGCCAGATTCCTTTAGAAATCTCACCATGACCCCAACTCTTTTGATCCTTGCTCTTTTCACTTATTGCTCAGGTAAGTACAGTACAGGGAGAATTCATGTTATGCAGGGAAACGAGAAAACTATTTGCACTTGTCATGAGAATGTACTGCTTTAGAGACATTTCAGAGCACTGAAGAAGCAACAAATTCATGACATTTGTATTATCTGGTTTCCCCCACCCCCCTTAAAGGTGTTACCTCTCAGACAACTTTGACCCAAGCTGCCTCTGAGTCTGTGTCGCCTGGACAAACGGCTGAACTCTCCTGCACTGCCAGTGATACATCGTACAACATTGGCTGGTATCAACAGAGACCCGGAGAAGGTCCTCGCTATGTGCATTACCCTGGACAGAGCAGGGGAGAAGGGATCCCGGATCGGTTCACTGCTACCCAATCAGGGAGCACTGGCAGTTTAACCATCGCTAATGTCCAGGCTGGAGATGAGGCAGTTTATATCTGTGGTAGGTGGCAGAAAGGAGGTACCACTTTGCACAGTGCTAAAATCGTATGGGGAACTGAGACAAAAACCTTGCCTCTTCCTCTGCAGGGCAGTGAAAGGTAAATGCACACTCTCCCTCCCCCCCCCACTTTATAGGATCTGTGTCTGCAGCTGTTATCAAGTGAAACCTACAATGCATGGAACTGGAAGAGACAGAAAACATGTCTGAAGCCTCACCTCTTTCTGCAAAGAATCGCTAATTTCCACACCTTCTCCGTTTTTAGTATGTTTCCAGGAGGTGTGTGGTGGTGATCCTATTCAAATACACTCAAATAAAGTTGGCTAAATTTGGGCCTAAGAAATTTTCTTCATACCCTCCAACATTTTTAAAAATCATATTTTTATTAAATTTTCAACAAAAATAACAAAAATAAAAAACAAACCACAACAACCACAACAACAACAATCACAAACAAAGAAAAATATGCATGAAAGCAATATCAAATCCATAAAATGGGATTCTCCGAATCCTGTGACTCCCCCCCCCACCCCGGTTCCTTAATTTTCTTTTTCAACTGCATATCATTTCTACTCCAAATTATTTTCCTACCTCAAATCTCTTACATTATTTATCATGTTGCCCTCCAACATCTTGAGTTCCAAAACTGGGATGATGTCAGGGACTGGACTGAAGCGAAATGGTGGGGGGCGCCCCACTTCTCCTGAACCCTCCTGAGAACAGGAGGACAGTATAGATTTAGAACAGTGGTTTGCAGAAGGTCATAGCTCAGAGGCTGCAGAGGGGAGAATATGGGAAATATTGGGAGAGGAACAGCCGGAAGAAGAAGAAGCACCAGGGGAGAGGCAGCTGACAGACTCAGTGTCCTTGGAAAGCATTCCTGACCCCGCTCTCCCAGAACCAGGTGGGCTTTATGGGTAGAAGAACAGAAAGCTCAGAGGCAGAAAACTCAGATTAACCGATGCACGAATGACGTTGAATAAGAGAGATGTAGGGTGGGTGGGACTTTATGTGGAGCAATTACATCATCAAATAGAGACTACATTCTTTCTCCCTCTCTGTGAATATTGAATAAATTACGTGGTAAGGACTCTTCGTGTTTATCTGCTTTTTTCGCAGCCACCGGGGGAGGGGTAGGATTCCCCTGAAGTGCTCTGGGGGATTTAAGAGAGCACTGACATGTGAATGTTGAAGAAGAACTTCATATGCTTTGATCCTGCAGCTGTTGTCAAGTCAGACATCCTTTGGAGAGAAAGAAACCCACCTGCACTTTCACCTCCTTCATAACAGCAGAGTCATGTACTTGCCAACCCAAGTCTGCATCCAGGGGTGCCAGGCCTCTGAAGACAGATCAAGGAGGCGTGAGACTTTATATTGCAGCCAGATGTAAGTCCGTTTAAGGCAGTGATGGGCAACCTTTTGAGCTTGGTGTGTCAAAATTCGCCAAAAGACCGAGCATAACTCGGGTGGTGTGTCACTTTGAGAAAAAACAACAACAACATAATTTCGCGATATTTATAGTTTAAATAACAAAAATGTATAATTGTAATATATAACTGTATTTAATAAACAAAAAACTAATTATTTAACCAAACCAAACCAAAAACCCCTTATTTATCACAAAGTGCCCAGAGTTGTTGAGCTTTTGGGGGGGGGAGCTGCTGACCAAAGTTTTGGAGGTTTTTTTGGGTGTGTGTGAAAAAGTTGCTTTGGTTTTTTTGGGGGGATGCCCAAAAGCTGCTACGCTTTTTTAGGGGGAAAGAGAACAGAAATAAATGACGAATAATACCTTCGCTGGAACTAACACGCAGCACCGACATAGTCTGCCAAAGTGCCAAAAAACCCAGCACAGAACGGGTTAAAAAACAAATGCCATTACACCCAATCATCGTCTGCCAAAGCGCCAGGAAAAAACAGCACAGAAAGGGTTAAAAAAACAATCTCTGGCTACTGGCAACAACAACAACAAAATAGGACCTGGGTTTTAACAGCGGAGACAAGCTGTAGCGTGAGGAGGAGCGGGAGAACAAATGGGGGGGGGAACAACAGCGCAAATGGGCCGATGGGGCGCGTGTCAGCAGTGAGGGCTCTGCGTGTCACGTCTGACACGCGTGTCATAGGTTCGCCATCACTGGTTTAAGGAAATGTCTGTTGCACTTCCATTTAGAGTCTCTTCATTAGCTACTGGTGTAACCATTGTTTAGATAATGCTGGTCCATATTCTTTCTTCGGAACCCTACAGAACTTTGTTGCAAGTGTAAAAGGTAAAAAAAAGAGGAAAAAGGTAAAGGACCCCTGGACAGTTAAGTTCAGTCAAAGGCGACTCTGGGGTTGCGGCGCTCATCTCGCTTTCTGGTCGAGGGAGCCGGCTTTTGTTAACAGACAGCCTTCCAGGTCATGTGGCCAGCATGACTAAACTGCTTCTGGCACAATGGGATACCATAACGGAAATCAGAGTGCACGGAAATGCCATTTACCTTCCCATCGCAGTACCTATTTATATACTTGCACTGGCATGCTTTTGAACTGCTAGGTTGGCAGGAGCTGGGACAGAGCAGTGGGAGCTCACTCCGTTGTGGGGATTCGAACCGCCGACCTTCCTATTGGCAAGCCCAAGAGGCTCAGTGGTTTAGACCACAGCACCACCCGTGTCCCCTTTACCTGCAAGTGTAAACAATCACACACACAAACATAGCTTATCATAAATTTGTGAATAAATCATATTTCTTAAAGCTACGACAGTCTCTGCCACATCTTTAATTCTCCAGAGGAGCACACACCCTGGGTGAGAGTGCCTGGAAACCCCCTGGAATCCTGGTATCGCTAGGCTGAGAGAGAGAGAGAGAGAGAGAGAGAGAGAGAGAGAGAGAGAGGCACTCAACTTTTGGAACAGAAGCAATACCATGACTGTGACAAAGCTCTTTCTTGCTGGAGTGAGGAAATGTGAATGTTTTTCTAAAAATGTAAATACAATCTATTTCTGCGGTTGTTGCCAAGTCAAATTTACTATGGACAGAACTTGTAAGTCATTCGATGTCTTAAAAGTATTTTGTTTCTTCCTATCATCTGTGTCTGCAGCTGTTGTCATGTCAACCCTGCAACGCACCGAAGTGGAAGAGACAGGAAGCCCTTTGCAGAAGTAGGTGGGTGTATGGCTCTCAAATCGGACCTTCTGCCAATCTTAAGACCCTTGAAACAGTACAATCAAAATTTTTAAGATCACTATTCGGTACCCCTATGGGACCCAGGTGGCGCTGTGGGTTAATGCACAGAGTCTAGGGATTGCTGATCAGAAGGTCGGCGGTTCGAATCCCTGCAACGGGGTGAGCTCCCGTTGCTCGGTCCCAGCTCCTGCCAACCTAGCAGTTCGAAAGCACATCAAAGTGCAAGTAGATAAATAGGGACCGCTCCGGCGGGAAGGTAAACGGCGTTTCCGTGCGCTGCTCTGGTTCGCCAGAAGCGGCTTTGTCATGCTGGCCACATGACCCGGAAGCTGTCTGCGGACAAACGCCGGCTCCCTCGGCCTATAGAGCGAGATGAGCGCCGCAACCCCAGAGTCGGACACGACTGGACCTAATGGTCAGGGGCCCCTTTACCTTTACCTTTATTCGGTACCCCATAGAGCACACCTAATGCAGTGTTAAGTCAAGAGGCAGGACTTCCCAGAGTGGAATTAAAAGTCTGGGAGCAAGCAATATCCCTCTGGTTGAAAATCCATTACAATCCAAAGGGAATGTTACCTCATTTCCTGGCCGCAGTTCCCTATCCACCCTGGGTTATGCAAATAACTAACAAGATCAAACAAATTGGCCTAAATCCTGAAGATCTTTTTAATGGAACTCTGAACAAGGCAAAAATAATTATTACTCAGAGACTTTACCATGTCGAATTACAAGAAGAAGATGCCTTACTCCCGGAGAATTATAGATGTCTAAAATCATGGCCTAATTTTACAGCTGCCCCTTACATACCGAAAGAAAGGAACATTGACAGATCTGCCCATTCAGCTCAATCCTACTTCTCCGGATTAAGTCACATTGGACTCTCTGGGATTTTCTGCAGTGCAATATTGCAAATCTACTTCCGTCTCTTTTCGCTTCAGATAGATTGTTATTGTACTCTTAGATTGGACCAAGGAATGGTGAATTAATGTGTTTCCTTCTTCCGTAAGGGTTTGAATGCCACAATCTCTTCCCATCTCCATCTCTCAGCTTTCGCTTTGGAGGAACTGAAGCTCAGAAGCTCTATCCTCACCATATATGGAGCCTCTCCTGCAAGGGCGGAGAGACCTACTGAGATGTGATTGGAGGAGTGACATTCTTCTCCTATAAAGAGCGAATCACTGAGATCCCTGGCAGAGACCCTCCCCTTTGTCTCAGGATGCAGAGTGTGTCAGGATTTCTCTCCATGGCCTGGTCCTTCTTGGGCCTCCTCTTGTTCCTCACTTATCCTTCAGGTAATATAATCAGCTAAACCCTTGAGAGCAGATCTGTGATGAGCCCCACAGCTTCTACTGAGGTTTTTCTATGGTTTTTCTACAATTATTTCTCTTTGGGATTTCTATCTCCTTGCAGGTTCCTCCTCCCAGCCGGTGATGACTCAGAGACCCTCAGCATCCTTTTCCTCAGGTGAGACAGTCCGTCTCCCCTGCACCTTGAATGCTGGATACAGTATCAGCAGCTATAGGGTCCGGTGGTATCAGCAGATATCAGGTGGTGCCCCACGGTTTGTATACCACTACTACAGGAGTAGTGATCAGGGCAGAGGCTCAGGGGTCCCAGGGAGATTCAGTGTCTCCCCTGATTCCTCCAACAACCTCTGGAATTTAGTGATCACAGGCGCTCAAGCTGAAGATGAAGCTTATTATTACTGTGGCATGTGGTATAGCAGCAGCAACATGTTCCACGGTGGTACAATCTGATGGGGAACTGCGACAAAAACCTCTACTCTTCCTCCCCAGAGAGGTGAAATGAAAATGCTTGAAGACCTGCATTCAGTCTGTTCCCACAGCTGCTCAAATCCCTGGTTTGGAAGAGACTGATTGGGCAGCTGCTCTCACATCCTTCTGGAAGACGAGGGGGAGTGGTGGCAAGCCCCCCTTCCCCCCGGGGGAATCTGGGGAAATGGAGGAATTCGTACCTGGAGAAGACTGGTGGCGGCACTCCTCAGAAGAGGAAGAATCAGATAGGGAAGAAGGAAGATCAGAATAGGAGGAGGAAGGAGTCGAGCCAGAATCAGGCCCTTGTGAGGAGAGGAGCCAGCGGGCCCCCTCCCCTCCTCCCTTCTCATCTGTAGAGCGTAGAGCTCAGAAACGTAGGGAACAATTGGAGACAGCTGGAGCTCGTAAGAGGCTACTTAAGGAAGGCCGGCTGCTTCCTTCGCTAGCACTTGCAATTGCTGTGCTGGAGCACGTGGTTGCCTTGCTTATCCTGTTCCTGATTCCAGTGTTATTGACCCCGACTGTTTCCTGACCCCGGCACTGACACCTGACCTCGGCTGGTTCCTGACTCGGACTATTCCTGACTTCGGCTTCTCCTGACCCCGGCACTGACACCTGACCTCGGCTGGTTCCTGACTCAGACTGCTCCTGACTTCGGCTTCTCCTGATCCCCGTACTGACACCTGACGCCGGCTGGTTCCTTACCCGGACCGTTGAACCTAGGCTTCATCTGCATCCTGTTGGTGCCCTAACAGACATGACCACCTGCACAGGTTCATCGGTGGGGCATATCTGATAAAGAAAGCAAAATACATGTCTGCTCCACCTGTGTCACAATCTTGTTGGCTCCCCAGCTTAATTAGGCAGCAAGCAGACTCCTTCAGTTTTCAAGCAGTTTTATTATATGCAGCGGGCATGTACAACACGTCCATCGTGATTGACTGGTGGAACCTGAGACTGATTATGGTCGCTCGCAGTTCAATCACTGCACTCCTGGGGAGATGTGCGGGAGATGCTGCCCTGCTGCCTCCAAGGGAGAGCGCTGTGTGTGTGTGTGTGCTTGCTACCTCTCCCGCTGCACTCTGAGTGCTGGCAGAAGACAAGGGGGGTTGCGGGGGGCAGTCTTCAAACTGCTGAGAAGGAAGGAGAACTCCTTCCTCTTCTGTCTCTCTATCTCTCTGGATAACTATGTCTCTGACATCCTCTGTCTCTCTATACCAACCCTACTCTTCCTCTTCGCTCTGGGGAGCCCTGTCTCTGACATTCTCTGGCTCTGTCCTCATCACCATCCTCATTGTCGCTCTGGGAGCCCTGTCTCTGACAACCTGGTATAATATCCTACAGATGTGAATTCATGTTGCTACCAGACGGGATATAATGCATTGAATTAAGCCACTGAATTTGTCCATTATCTGCCCCATAATGTTTTGTGTAAAAGAAATTTTCCATCGTTTGGGCCATATTATGCAAAGGAAAACTCAACCACTTTAACCAGGCATAGGCAACCTTGGCTCTCCAGATGTTTTGGAACTACAACTCCCATGATCCCTAGCTAACAGGGCCAGTGGTCAGGGATCATGGGAGTTGTAGTTCCAAAACATCTGGAGAACCAAGGTTGCCTATGCCTGACTTTAACGTTTCCATGAGCAAAAGATACATATGTGCAGAGCTCACCATACGAAAAATGATCAATTCTGCATCCACCCTGCGACAAACCCAGGACGTTGCCACCAATTAAATGCGACAATCCCGGCGTTGTCACTAAAAACTTTCAATGATCCCACCTAAATTGTGCAGATCCCACCAATGCGATGTGCCTCCCTTTCTATACCCCTAGCAGAGTGTTGAAGGAAACTGGTTATTTCACAAACCACCCACCTATCCTTCTTGCACCCAAATAAACTGCCTGTTTAGGTTTGGGGTCTGCTAGTGATCGAAGTGCAGTTCCAGTTCTCCCAATAACGTGGTGCCGTATCCCTTTTAAGTCCCGGCAAGTGTATCAGGAACCACCTTGTGCTCACAGTCAGGATTCCCTTTCACCTAAGGTTCACCCCAGCAGCCTGTTGCTACTTTGTGGCACTTTCTTCCTGGCGCTTGTCTTCCCTGGGCTTGACCTTGAGGTTTTAAACTATTTTCCTGCTCCTCAGGTTTAGTCTAACTTCCTACTACCGTCACCACCCTCTTGAGTTAGGATACTTCACTGGAATAACTAGGCACATCCATTTTTAAAGTAACATTTAAGAAAGCTTTATTACTCTAGAGGACATGTAAAATGCATAATGGTTTCATGCGTATAAGATCTTAGTTCATGTTCTTAGTTACAGATAACATTGGCTGAATAATATAGTTCTAATACTAGTAAATTTCTCCAAAAACACTCTAATATCTCCTACTACTATCCACACGCTCACGCTCCCAAAACCCCTCTCAACTCTCTCAACTCTCTCCACTCTACCAACTGAAATAACTGCTCCCCATTCCTTTTAAACTCATGGCAGTCCTGCCCCTCAGGAATGTAATGCGTCACTCAACAAGGAGCATAGCTGCCAAGTTATCCCTTTTTTTCAGGGATTTTCCATTATGCTGAATAGGCTTCCTCGCGAGAAAAGGGAAAACTTGGCAGCTATGACAAGGAGGTTGGGTTTAACACTTTACACCCTGGGGTTCTATCGCAAACCAGCCCTGTCCGTTACACACCCCAAGTTAGAAATGCTCACAAGCGACATGTTGCACACTAGACCAAAGTGTTCTCATGAGCCTTTTTCAAAACACTTGGCATTCCTGGGTTTTATCAACGCGGGATATGCCATCCTCCCTGTCTTGTTCTCCTCCTGGTGAAGCATATTCTACATTTTCAAAATGGCCTTCAGGCACATTTCCCCCCCAGGTCCCAAAAAGCTCTACGGGAATGTGAAATCCAAGCTCTTCACTCTTCTGCTTAATTCTGCGCCTTCCGTGTTCTGCTAGGAAACCTTCTATATTTGATGCCTGCTAAGCTGCCTTTCACCACTAGGGGAAGATATTGGTCCAGTTTTCTGACATAAATGAAACGATCACAAAGACCCCTTTGGAAATGTGCTTGGAAATAGAAAAGGGGAATGTTTTAGGCACATGGTTGCTCTTTCTGAGCTGTACTCCTTTACTTTAGCTATTATCTGTGCTTATAGCCCATCCTTAACCAAAGGCACCAGGAATATTACAAAAATACCCTTTGTACATTTGACCATCCCATTGAACTGAGAGGAATTTTCTGATTCTTCTGAGGCCAAACCAAGGACTTGTCCTACCCGCTTTCAAAATGCCCATAATGCAAATTTGTCACACTGTCCTGTGCTTGAATGTCCCACTATGACCTGCAGGAACATGAAGTTCTAGCAGAGGTGATCACATGATCACCGAGCACATTTGCATGAAGGGGCAACTCTTCCGCTCTGGGGGATTTAAGAGAGGAGAGGGGGATGATTCCTTGAGTAAGCCAAACACTTCTGGAGAACTCACCATGGGCCAATTTCTATTTCTCCTTGCTCTTTTCACTTACTGCTCAGGTAAGACTGTGGAGATGACCTTATGATATGTAGACCAAGCGAAGCTCTTTGTATTTACCAATGGAATATATTACTTGGTGGGTGTTTGAAAATGCATCCAGCTCACAGTACATGTTCTTTCTGGTTTTTCTTTTACAAGGTGTCACTTCCCAGTCAGCTTGGACTCAGCCTGCCTCTGAGTCGGCGGCCCCGGGACAAACAGCTAAACTCTCCTGCACAACTAGTGATACTGGGGATGCTGTTCGCTGGTTTCAACAGAGATCAGGGCAGGCCCCTCGCTTTGTGCAGTATGAGGGTGGCAGCAGGGGAGAAGGGATCCCAGATCGATTCACGGCTTCTCGCTCTGGGAACATTGGCTATTTAACCATCACCAACGTCCAGGCTGAAGATGAGGCTGTTTATTACTGCGGTAGGTGGAATACGGCTGGCAACGTGTTCCACGGTGGTACAATCTGATGGGGAACTGAGACAAAAACCTCACCTCTTCCTCCCAAGAGGGGTGAAATGTGAATGCTGTAGAAGAACTTCACATGATCTGTTGTCAAGTCAACCCTACTGTGGAAAGAACAGAAAGCGACACAAGGAATTCACAAAACCCTTGTTTATTATTGCTGTTTGGAAAATTAATGTATTGCACCACATGCCTCTTCTGTGGCTATGGCAGGGTAGAAGATTCAGATGAATCACTTCTGTGTTGCATGCAGTGATAAAGGGAGACCCTAGAAATATGCTTCTATTTTTTTTTGGGGGGGGGGATAATTCAGACGGAAATTCCCAGGTGTCAAAAAAGGTTATTTATGTATGGCACCACTGCGGCCCGTGCTTTGTTAGCCCAAAAATGGAAAGTGAGCGAAGTCCCAACTAAAGAAGAATGGCAACTTAAACTGATGGAATATGCGCAGCTTACGGACCTAACATACAGAATAAGAGAACAAGAAGAACATATGCTTAAAGAAGATTGGAAAATGTTTATTGAATATATGGGGGGGGGAATTGTGTACACTTGAAAACGTTGGCAGCATTAAGATAAATTCAACAGTGTAAACAAGTTTTGGTGGATGTAATAATGGAATGCTGAATGGATTAGTTTATGTAAAATATGCAGGGATTTGTGATATGCAAAATGGACCAAGGGACGTCACTGACATTTTAAGGTTGCTTAAATATATTCTGTTTTACACTTTAGAATATTCACTTAAACAACCTTAAAATGTCAATATATATATATATATATATATATATATATATATATATATATATATGCATCGAAAACCCAGTTCAGAGCTTCTCATCTTCTTAAGAGTGGGAAGGCAGCAGGGAATTGTGGGTAGTGCCAGCGCACCACATAGCTTAGAGCAGGGGTCAGCAAACTTTTTCAGCAGGTGGCCTGTCCACTGTCCCTCAGACCTTGTGGGGGGCCGGACTATATTTTGGAAAAAAATAAATAAACGAATTTGTATGCACCACAAGTAACCCAGAGATTCATTTTAAATAAAAGCACACATTCTACTCATGTAAAAACACGCTGATTCTCGGACCGTCAGCTAGCTGGATTTAGAAGGCAATTGGGCTGGATGCGGCCCCCGGGCCTTAGTTTGCCTACCCATGGCTTAGGGTATGTGTGGCCCAGCAGCCACTTTCTCCAGTCTCAATCTGTTTTGGGCGGTGGGAGCTTATTGCTACAAAATGTTTATAGGCTTTCTACACATTATGTGGCAGTAAACCTGTTTTGCCAGCAAGTGAACTCTGAACAGAGAACACTGTACACAGTCACCTCCCTAAGCCGTGCGCCTCTACATGGTGATGGGGGAATCTGTCAGTTTCTGTTTTCTTCCAATTCCTTATTTTTCCATTTTCGTTCCCCATATTTCCACACCTGCTTGCAATTTTTCTTTAAATTCCGCATGAAAATTCGCCAGCATCACAATGCAAAGTTCTAGTACACACACATTTTGTATGCCTCTTTGCCTACTATACACAGTTTGGCAAAACATCCCCAGAGACAGTACAGTTTGGTATGTTCTTTTCATAGGTACTTTTCATTACTCTAGTACTGTACATGAATTGGCTGCTGAGCTACCTTGCAAAATTAAGAGAAGTGTGAATTTCTGAGGATGGCTGTATTTGCACATTGTTTCAGAAAAAGCAGACTTGGCAGATTTGCCTTTCAATGTGATCTGAATACTACCTTATCCTCAAAGAGACTGGATCTTAAAGAACTGTAGAACTGGAAGAGACTCCAAGAGTCATCTAGTCCCACCCCCTGCAATGCAGGAATCACAACTAAAGATTCCTTGACAGGTGGCTGCTTAGAAACCTCTAGTGAAGGCCCACATCTTCAGAGGTCATCCCTTCCACTGTAAAAATAGATTTTACTGTCAAGTAGTTTTTCCTAATGTTTAGTGGGGAGCTCCTTTCTTGTCATTTGACTGTTTCGGGTCCTACCCTCTTGAGCAACAGGAAAACAAGCTTGTTCCTTCTTCAGTTTGACAGCCCTTTAGATATTTGAAGATGGTTTCATATCACCTCTCAATCTTCTCTTCACCAGGATAAACCTTCAGAATTCCCTCAACCACCCCTCATAAGGTTTGGTTTCCGTACTCTTGATAATGATTGCCCCGCTTGACACTCCAGCTTGTCAATATCCTTCTTACTGTGGTACCCAGTAGTTATGGTATGATCAATTATCTTGTAGCTGAGTGTTTTTTTTAATTCCTATTATCTGTTGGTTTCTACAGGAAGCTAAACAGTCCTCATATGACTAACAGTGGAGCGCAGTGGCAGAGTTGAGAATGGCGAGGTTTAACTGATTTATTTCATAACAATTCTACACCACTTGATTGCATTAAAAAAGCCACAAAGCAGGTTACATCAAGATAAGACAAGACAATGAAGAAAAATTCACAACCTTACTTTGCAACATAAAAAGTTAAAATTTGATGAAGACAGGCCGAACTTTCCTAGACTTTCTAAGAATTATGAGCTCTATTCGTTCCTACACAGTCCTCTGTCTCTCGAGCCCATGTTAGGATTGTGAGATGTTCCACACTATAAAAAGTGAGATGTTCCACACTATAAAAAGCAGTGTTCCCAGGACCCTTCCTGATAGATGTCTTACTGCAAATAGTTCCTTCATGGATGTCTCATAACACCATGGCTGAGCTAAGGGCCATTCCTGCTGCTTTGAGAAATCTCCTTTATGCAAATCTGCCCTTTGGCCCTTGGATTGTATGTCCCATAATGCTCAGCAGGATCTCCAAACCCCAAGTAGAGGCAATTGATGATCATGGAAGATATTTGCATGAAGGGGCAGCTCTTCAGCTCTGGGGGATTTAAGAGAGGAGTGAGGAAGTTTCCTCCAGAGCTTCAAACTCCCCTGGAGAGCTCACCGCCATGTCTTCATTTCTCTTCCTCCTTGCTCTTTTTATTTACTGCTCAGGTAAAGCTGGGGAGAAGATCTCATGTTCCATTGGCCAACAAAAATCTAACTGCATTTATCATATTTATTTATTTGAGAACACTGAAAATGTTACCTTTTCTCAATTCTCTTAAAACAGGTGTCATCTGCCAGTCAATTTGCACTCAGCCCGCCTCTGAGTCTGTGGCGCCGGGTCAAACGATTAAACTCTCCTGCACAACTAGTGATACTGGCTCTGCTGTTCGCTGGTTTCAACAGAGATCAGGGCAGGCCCCTCGCTTTGTGCAGTATGAGGGTAGCAGCAGGGGAGAAGGGATCCCGGATCGATTCACCGCTTCTCGCTCTGGGAACATTGGCTATTTAACCATCACCAATGTCCAGGCTGAAGATGAGGCCGTTTATTACTGTTGCAGATGGTATGACAGTGCTAAAGTGTTCCACAATGATACAAACCAATGGGGAAGTGTGACAAAAACCTTTCCTCCTCCACCAAAGAGCAGTGAGATGTGAATGCTTAAAAAGAACTTCCTATGCTTTGTGCTTGCAGCTGCTGTCAAGTCATGGGCAGATTTGCTTTAGCTGGTCATCATCGGCCATACAGAAAGCTTAATCCACACAGATCCCGCCACTGCATGGCACAAACAGAGAGTGAACGGATGCAAAGCAAGTTCTTTGTAGATCAGGCCAGACCCTCCAAGTATCCCTATTTTCCAGGGACAGTCCTGAATCTACAAAAGCCATCCTGGTTTCTGATTTGATCCCGGAATGTCCCACTTTTCATTAGATCATCCCAATTTTCATCCGAGAAATGTTGGATGACTTGTTCAACCAACAAGTCATCTGAAGACAGCCCTGTACATGTATAATGTTATTATGCATTTATATGATGGAAGCAACTCAGAGTGGCAACCCACTTAGATGGGCAGGGTATTAATAGGAAAATAATTATTATGGGATAGAACGTCCATATTCTCAATGAAGAAATGTTGGAGGGTATGTTAACAGGCATCAGCCAACTATCCAGGTGGGCTCAGCTGGGTGAGACCAACTCCATCCTGCTCCCAGAGGTGGTTCAACTGGTTTGGCCATACTGGGCACTGGGCAACGGGGAGTGCCACATCAATGCTGTAGAATGGAGCATGAGAGGTGGGACATGAGCCAAAGTTTAGCATTGCACAAGGCGCTGCTGAAATCTGGGAGCCCAAAGTCTGCCATTTCTACTCTCCCACCTGGGTCTCAGGGATACTGTTCTTGTCATTCTTACAGGCTCCATGCCTTTTCATCACAATCTCTGTTCCCCATATGTCAGAAGGTGGCAGCGGAGACTGTGCCATTTGAAATGCCGAGAATGAATGTTTTCTTCACCAATTTTATGCAATAATTTAAAGCTCGATAATTGTGTACAGCGGGGGTAGGGAAACTCTGTCCTTTCAGAAGTTGTTGGACTCCAACTCCCATCAGCCCCAGCCAGCAAGAAGAAGAGAAGCATGCAAAGAGCAGGTGGACCAGTCGGCCCCTTTCTGTGCAGAAGGACATAGACTAGGCTGGCTGCAGTGTGCAGCCGAGTTTGTTCGCCCTGACGAGTGGGTGTTTTTCCCCTTAAGAAGGCTCTTTTGAACTTCTGAGTCCTTTGTTTAACTTATTTATTTCATAATATTTCTGCACTACTTAATTGTAGTAAAAAAAGCCTCAAAGCAGGTTACAAAAAGGTAAGCCAAGAAAAACCTTACTTTAAAACATAAAAAGTTAAAATACAAAGACAGACTCAACTTTCTTAGACTTTCTAAGAATTATGAGCTCTTTTTGTTCCTAAACAGTCCTCTGTATGTGGAGTTCATGTTAAGAATGGTCCTAAGCAAGTGAGATGTTCCACACTATAAAAAGCAGTGTTCCCAGGACCCTTCCTGATAGATGTCTTATGGTAAAGAGTTCCTTCATGACTGTCTTATCAACTAAGGGCTAATCCTGCTGCTTTGAGAAATCTCCTTTATGCAAATCTGCCCTTGGGCCCTTGGATTGAATGTCCCATAATGCTCTGCAGGATCTCCAAACCCCAAGTAGAGGCAATTGATGATCATGGAAGATATTTGCATGAAGGGGCAGCTCTTCAGCTCTGGGGGATTTAAGAGAGGAGTGAGGAAGTTTCCTTCAGAAGTTCAAATTCCTCTGGAGAGCTCACCGTCATGTCTTCATTTCTCTTGCTCCTTGCTCTTTTTATTTACTGCTCAGGTAAAGCTGTGGAGAAGATCTCATGTTCCATTGGCCAACCAAAAGCTAACTGCATTTATCATATTTATTTATTTGAGAACACTGAAAATGTTTCTTTTTTGAATTGTTTTCAAACAGGTGTCACCTGCCAGTCAGTTTGCAATCAGCCTGCCTCCGAGTCTGTGGCACCAGGTCAAACCATTAAACTCTCCTGTACAACTAGTGATACTGGGGATGCTGTTCGCTGGTATCAACAGAGATCAGGGCAGACCCCTCGCTTTGTGCAGTATGAGGGTAGCAGCAGGGGAGAAGGGATCCCGGATCGATTCACCGCTTCTCGCTCTGGGAACATTGGCTACTTAACCATCACCAACGTCCAGGCTGAAGACGAGGCAGTTTATCATTGTGCCAGAGTGTATAATAACCTGTTTCACAGTGATACAAACTGATGGGGAAGTGTGACAAAACCTTTTTCTCTTCCACCAAAGAGCAGTGAGATGTGAATGCTTAACAAGAACTTCCTATGCTTTGTGCTTGCAGCTGCTGTCAAGTCATGGGCAGATTTCCTTTATTTTGTCATGATCGGCCAAACAGACAGCTTAATCCACACAGGTCCCACTAGTGCAGGGCACAAACAGAGAGTGAACAGACCCAAAGCAAGTTCTTTGTAGATCTGGACAGATCCTCCAAGTGTCCCTATTTCCCAGGGGTAGTCCTGAATCTACAAAAGCTGTCCTGGTTTCAGATTTGATCCTGGAATGTCCCTCTTTTCCTTTTTTTTGGTCAAATATTTTTTATTGTTTCCCCAAATTTATAGAAATAAAACCCATTTAATTTAATAAAATTTTTAAAATCAGGTTTCCCACTCCTGTTGCCAATATATGTCCATCTCTTCTATTTTTGCGTCATCTTTTTTTCGTTGAAATTGATTTTTAAAATCTTCACTAGTTGTGGAGCCGCCCAGAGTGGCTGGGGGAAGCCGGCCAGATGGGCGGGGTATAAATAATAAATTATTATAATTATTATTGTAGTCCATTCTCACAGCTGCAGATGAGTTCTCTTTACAAACAGTGTTCTTTTAATTTCCATAAATATACATTCCTTTTCATATGTGTAGTCATTCAAATCAATATTCAATATTGAATCTACTCAGACCTGTTGTGGAGTGTTATTGGGCCACTCTGCAGATTTTACTAGGTAACATTCCAAACCACCTTGATTGTAGTCTAGGTAAAGGTAAAGGGACCCCTGACCATTAGGTCCAGTCGTGACCGACTCTGGGGTTGCGCGCTCATCTCGCATTATTGGCCGAGGGAGCCAGCATATAGCTTCCAGGTCATGTGGCCAGCATGACAAAGCCGCTTCTGGCAAACCAGAGCAGCACATGGAAACGCCGTTTACCTTCCCGCTGTAGCGGTACCTATTTATCTACTTGCAGTTTGACGTGCTTTCGAACTGCTAGGTTGGCAGGAGCTGGGACCAAGCAACGGGAGCTCACCCCGTCACAGGGATTCGTAGTCTAAAGATAGCTTATTTTTTCTTAACACAAAGTCTTTTCTCAGATAGTCCACTTCAGCGCCTTTCTCTTTCCCTACAACTTTGGTCCATAAATCCTTTTAATTGCATTCCATTCAGCCTTAGAGAGTGGCATGGTAAAGTCATTTTAAATTTCTTACTGAATGTATTTGCCCTGCCCCCTCATTTCCTTGGAAATCCTGTTGTGCCAATTTTGTTAACTTATACGTCTTGTTAACCCTTCCGCAACCCATGCTCTCCTTAAGGGGAGAACCTGCTTTTCAGAAACGCTTGGACTCCCATCAGCCCCAGCCAGCATTGCAAATGGCCACACACATTTGGGCCTTTCTCCAAGGTGTTGCTAAACTTTGATGCTGCCTCTTGCTTGTCTGGAGCGGGGATGGAAAGCGGTGTGTGAAGACACTTCCACAGGAGACAGAAGTCAAATGTAGAACTATAACTCCACCCACTTTTTCTTCTGGTCCCTCCTACCATTGGCAGGTGCCTTGCCCAGTCCATAGCTTTAACCAGCCTCTCCCCACCTCCCAGACCAGAACGGAGTCTGAAGTTAGGATTTCTTCCAACCACTAAGTTAGAAACTTTTACCTTTTATGACTAAGCAACAATTTGCTTCCTTCCTGACTGATTTACTGCTGGCTCACTCCTTCCCCCACCCCATTTTAAATGTGCTTTATGAAAATCTGTGCTATTCTTCTCTGAATGTCCCACAATGCTTTGCAGGAACATGAAGTTCTAGGAGTGGTGATTGGGTATCCACAGAGCACATTTGCATGAAGGGGAAAGCCTTCAGCTCTGGGAGATTTAAGAGAGGAGAGGTCAAGATCCCTTCAGATAGTCAGACTCCCCTGGAGGGCTCACCATGGCCCTCCCTCCATTCATCCTTGCTATTTTCTTTTACTGCTCAGGTAAGGCTGTGGAGATGATCTCTTGTTACAGAGGCCAAGCCAAAGATATTTGAATCTATCCTAGAAACATAGTGCTATGTGGGTATTTGAGAATACTGAAAATGAATCTAGGTCCTCATCTTTGTTTTTTTCTGTTGTTGCTTCCCCCTTCAAAGGTGTCTCTTCACAGTCAGATGCGACTCAGCCCGCCTCTCAGTCGGTGACCCTGGGACAGACAGTCAAACTCTCCTGTACTACCAGCGACAGCAGTGGCAACAACGTTTTTTGGTTTCAACAGAGACCAGGGCAGGCCCCTCGCTATGTGCACTGTGAGAGTTGCAACAGGGGAGAAGGGATCCCAGATCGATTCACCGCTTCCCGCTCTGGGAACATTGGCTATTTAACCATCACCAACATCCAGGCTGGAGGCGAGTCTGTTTATTACTGTGGCAGATGGTATAGCAGTGTTAGTGCGTTTCACAGTGATGCAAACTAATGGGGAACTGAGACAAAAACCTTTCCTCTTCCCCCAAAGAGCAGTGAGATGTGAATGCTTAAAAAGAACTTCCTATGCTTTGTGCTTGCAGCTGCTGTCAAGTCATGGGCAGATTGGCTTTAACTAGCCATGATCGGCCATACAGGCAGCTGAATCCACACAGATCCCGCCACTGCATGGCGCAAATAGAGAGTGAACAGACGCCAAGCAAGTTCTTTGTAGATCAGGCCAGACCTTCCAAGTGTCCCTCTTTTCCAGGGACAGTCCTGGATTTACAGAAGCCATCCTGGTTTCGGATTTGATCCCGGAATGTCCCACTTTTCATTAGATCATCCCAATTTCCATCTGAGAAATGTTGGAGGGTGTGGAGTTATTCAACCCACAAGCCACCTGAAGACAGCCCCGTACAGCAAAGCTTTTAATCTTTAATGTTTTATTATGGTTTTATATGACGGAAGCAACCCAGCGTGGCAACCCAGTTAGATGGGCAGAGTATAAACAGGAAAATAATTATCATGGAATAGTATGTCCCGATTTTCATTGAAAAAATGTTGGAGGGCATGTTAACAGGCATCAGCCCGAGAGTCACATCCCCCACATGGCAACTCTCCATGGGTCTCATTTCATGGGTGGGCGGGGCCAGAGGCAAAGGTGCATTGAATTGAAATGCATTGAAAGGTGCTCCCTGACCCTCAAGTCTGCCCTGATCCTGCACTGACTATCCAGGTGGGCACAGATGGGTGAGACCAACTCCACCCTGCTCTCAGAGGTGGTAAAACTGGTTTGGCCATATTGGGCACCTTTAATCCACACAGATCCTGCCAATGCATGGCACAGAGAGTGAACAGACCCAAAACAAGTTCTTTGTAGATCAGGAGAGACCCTACAAGTGTTCCTATTTTTATTAATTTATTTTTATTTATTATGCTTTTATTTATGTTGGAAGCCAGCCAGAGTGGCAACACAGTGAGATGGGTATGGCATAAATAGCAAGATTATTATAATGGGATAGGACTAACCTATTTTCATCAGATAAATGTTGGAAAGTATGTTGACATGCTTCAGCCTGAGAGTCACCCCCCCGGATGCTTTCCATGTGTCCGATGTCACTGATGGGCAGGGCCAGAGGCAAAGGGGCAATGAATGGCTATTTTACCTCTCTACTGTAGACTAGGGCCCCCCCCCACCGTCACATTCCTTTATCCCCCATTCAGGAAAGCGAGAGGTATCAACGGAATGCAAGGGCACATCCCTGCCAGGCAGAAACCCTTGGGGTGCAAACTGAGCCAGTGGAAGGTGTGGCTAGAGGAGAGTACGCGTGGCATAGAGCAGTGGCAGTCTGTGTGTGGGCCCCGCACACAAAATTGTTAGGGTTACAACATTTGTACACATGGGGCTGCCTCAATATAGCAGCGCACTTCCGTCATTGTGCTCCCTGGAAAACAGGTTCTCCATGTGAAGTTGATCTCTCCAGACAATGGAGTGACTCTTACTTTCTTGTCTCTTTGGCTGCAACCTCCTGGGTGATGTGGAGGACACTAGGCAGTTGAATGTGCATGCGTATTTTGTCCGTTTCTCTCCCACCCTTCTGTTGAGAGATTCATTCCCCGTCTGCTGTCATAGGATTGTTGTCTATCGTATGACTGTATGTGTTTTGTTCCCACAGAGTGGATGTGACGTAGACAGGATGTTTGTCTTACTGTGTTCCTGAAGTGGAACTATTGTTCCTTTGTTCTTTTTGCTGTATGTGATGCTAGAGAGAGGGAGCCATGATGAAGAGTTCTGAGTGTGTTTATATGTAAATAAAGTAGTTTAGCCAAATGCTGTGCTACTGAGTCTGTTACGCAACTGCGTAAACCACTGCAGATCTGGAAAGTGTGTTGGTGCTTCATCACACCAGGCCCTGTGATGTTCGGGCTGAAGAATGATCCCAAACAATCTCCAAGGAAAATAAAAAAAATAAAAAAATTCCTTCAGTAGCACCTTAAAGACCAACTAAGTTTATATTTTGGTATGAGCTTTCGTGTGCATGCACACTTCTTCAGATACACAATCTCCCAGGAGGGAGATATACAGATATACAATCTCCCAGATATACAATCTCCCAGGAGGGAGGGAACATGCCAGTCGGGTATGTGTCTCTGCTAAGGTCTTACTCGTGAGTAGGCACCCTCCTGGACATGATGACACCATCACCCTGCACTTGGCCCCAGGCGCTGCAACCCACGCTACACCACTGGCCTAGAGGGCCAGATAGAGTCACTCACAGAGACACATTGCTCTCTGAGCTTGAGGCTCCTCACTCTGTTTACAGATTGAGCAGCTGCTTCTAGAAGTGACAGATGCTGTCATGTGTTGTCAACGGCTTCTGGTTAATTACCCAGGAAATCAGAGAGGCAGAGAAAGAGCAAGCTTTCCAGTGACATCCTGTTTGATGCAAAAATCAGGCACTCTCCCTGCCTCTTGTCATAGTTATGGCACCTCAGCAGCTCTAGATCCACTCCCCCCCCCTGCAACTGGAAAGAGAGACCAACTCCACTCTGCTATCAAACGCAGTTCAACTGGTTTGGCCTAATTGGGCACCGTGCCTCAGGGGGTTGCACACCAATTCTGTAGAACGAAGGATGAGAGGTGGGGGCATGCGCCAAATTTTAGTATCGCACAAGGCGTTGCTGGAATCTGAGAGCCCTAAGTCCGCCATTTCTGCTCTCCCACCCAAGTCTCAGGGATACTGTTCTAGTCACTGTTGCTGGGCTGCGTTCCTTTTCATCCCAATCTCTGCTCCTCATATGTCAGAAGGTGGCAGCAGAGACTGTGCTATTTGAAATACGGAGAATGAATGTTTTCTTCACCAAGTTTATGCAATAATTTAAAGCTCAATCATTTTGTACAGCGGGGGTAGGGAAACT
This sequence comes from Zootoca vivipara, assembly GCF_963506605.1. Classification (NCBI taxonomy): domain Eukaryota; kingdom Metazoa; phylum Chordata; class Lepidosauria; order Squamata; family Lacertidae; genus Zootoca; species Zootoca vivipara. The sequence goes on along the minus strand of NC_083292.1, from coordinate 14,804,194 downwards.
CTGGCCTTTCACAAGTTGTTGGATTCCAACTCCCATAAGCCCCTGCCAGCAAGAACAATAGAAGCATGCAAGGAGCAGGTGGACCAATTGGCCCCTTTCTGAGCAGGAGGACATAGACTAGGCTGCCCAGAGTGTGTAGCTTGGTTTGTTCACACCTGACGAGTGAGTGTTCTTCCCCTTAAGAAGGCTATTTTGAGCTTCTGAGTCATTTGTTTCACTGATTCCTTTCATTAAATTTCAACACCACTTGATTGTATTAATAAAGCCTCAAAGCAGGTTACAAAAAGAAAAGACAAGCAAGAAAAATTCACAACCTTACTTTAAACCATAAAAAGTTAAGACACAAAGACAGACTGAGCTTTCGAAGACTTTCTAAGAATTATTATCTTTTTCTGTTCCTACACAATCCTCTGTCTCTCTGGCCAATGTTAGGAATGGTCCCAAGTGAGATGTTCCACACTATAAAAAGCAGTGTTCCCAGGACTCTTCCTGATAGACATCTTACTGCAAAGAGTTCCTTCATGGCTGTTTTATCACATCCTGGCTGAACTTAGTGTGTGTGTGTGTGTGTGTGTGTGTGTGTGTGTAGCAACATTGTCCAAAGGCATTTGTTGCTGAGTGCCACCATGCCCACTGTTGTGCATGAAATTTAGCATGACTAACACAATATTTCCCATGTTTGAATACACCCCGCAATCACCACCTCTTGGGTTGTCTTCTTTCTCCCGCACAAATGACTGGAAGCTCTGCATTCCTCTGGAAAGGCCATTCTGGGCAGTCTTGCTGCTGGATCAGACCAAAGGTCCATAGACCAGCATCCTGTTCTCATAGTAGCCAAGCCCAAAGCGAGGCCCATAAGCCGGGCCTGAGCCTAACAGCCCTCTCCCCACTTCCTCCCAAGGGACACTTGAAGCTGCTAAGATGAAACTAGTGTACCGTGGATATCTGAGGAGCTGTCCCGTTTGCTGAACAGTAGGGGAACCATAACCCTGGCAGGTAATGTCACCCCTCCATCACTGAGTCCCCCATCACACAGTTGCACAACCTCCAGGTTGTGGGTCATGACACCCACTCACCAAAGAACTCAGCATCCTTGGATCCATCTATTGAAGAGGGCAGACCATTGAGGGCTATGCCCAAGTAAGTCACCCTCAGAGTAGACCGATTGGAGTCAATGGATTTCATCCAATGCTGCTCCTACTCAGAACAGAGCCATTCAAATGAATGGACCAAAGCTAGTCTTCTTCATATATTTCAATAGGTCTGCACTGAGTAGGTCCAGCATTTGATACAACCAAATGTGCATGCGTTAGTCATGCCCAACAATTTCAGTGGGTCTATTCTGATTAGGACTTAATTGGATGTAACGCTTAGGCCAAACCTTCTCACTATGAGAATGGAAGAATAACCTGCTAGATGATACCAATGGCCCATCTAGTCCAGCACCCAGTCTTTGTGATAAGGAGAGCCAATAGCAGTGAGAGACATTTGCATACAGGCCAAGGAACTTCCCTCCAAGTGAGAAATATAAGACAGGAGCCGATAAGACGGGAAGAAAGAGAAATAAGTCATGGGTGTCCTTGCTGCAATGTTCTGGGTTCCTGTGGTTTTGTTCCTGGAGACGCTTCTCTCAGGTGAGGATACCATCTGTGAGACAGAGAAGAGTTGTATCCATTCTCATTCAGGTGGTCAGGTAGGGAAGGGGGAAGAAATTTACTGTTGACGGCTTTTTATGATGAAATACCCATTTCACACTTCTTGAACTGATTCCGTGACCTCTAACACACAGCAACCTTTGAACGGCACAGTTTTCTGACAAAAATAATGTGAAAAATGCACCATATCATTACTGCATAAAATGCAGAGATATGTGTTCATTAGACAAATCTATGTACAATAATGTGCATATGAAGAAAAATTAAAATGGTGGTGAATTTTTGGAAGGTAGGTATAAATAAATAAATAAATAAATAAATAAATAAATAAAGCTGATTTCTGTGGAATTGTGGAGAAACTAGATTTATGAAAAGAAGGGTGGTCGGTAGCATTGCCTATGATCTTCCCACAGGTACGGATTCTCAAATTGTGGTTGTGACTCAACCAACCTCGATGTCTGAATCCCTGGGATCGACAGTGAAGCTCCCATGTGCCCTGAGCAGCGATTACAAAATAAGCAGTGATCGGGTGCGATGGTTCCAGCAGAAATCGGGTGGGGTTCCCCGATTTCTCTATCACTACCGCAGCAGTAGTGAGCAGAACAGGGGCTCCGGGGTTCCCGAGAGATTCAGCGTCTCTGCTGATGCCTCCAAAAATCTCTGGAATTTAGTGATCTCAGGAGTTCAAGCTGAAGACGAGGCTGATTATCACTGCTGTACGTGGGACAACAGGCGCAGCACATTCCACTGTGATACATCTCAATGAGGAACTGAGTCAAAAACCTCTCTCTATCTCACAGGGTCATGCATGTCGCTGTCTCTGAGGACATACCTATGCCGTTTGGTTTTTTGTTGAGTTGCAAGTAATTTTAAAGATCGTTCTGTATAATTCTGTTTTTTAAAAAATAATAATATTTTTTATTGGATTTTACATAAAGAAAGAAGCAAAAAGAAAAGAAAAAAGAAAAAAACAAAAACTATAAGAAAAAAGTACAAAAATATGGAACAATATCATCACATCTTATTTCTTCAATGTTCTTCACTTATCCTTCTTACCATTGTTTTATAGTTGACTCATAACATTTCCAAGATCTTAACTAAACATCATAAAGATACATCTTAACTATCTTATTTATAGATAATTCTTAATCAATTTATATAAAAGAGTGAAGAAAAAACGAAAAGAAAAAACCCATAAAAATAAGAAGAAGATATAATCATTTTTTTCCAATTTCAAATCTAGACATTTCGGACTTCCTCATTCCCCCTTCTTGAGTTCTTTATAGTTCACTAATTATTGCAGTTTCCAACTCTAAAATTACATTCTTTCTTCCAAATTGTAACTTCTTTTTAACCATTAACCTTTCAAACTTCTCTTTACCTTTATTATCCAATGTTCTCTATCCTTTTACCCTTTTTTAAATGTTGCTCTACACCAGTGGTTCCCAATCTGGTTTTGGCCATGCCCCACCGAAGCATCTCTAAAATCCTGATCCCCCGGCCCTGTGACATATAATTCTTATGATTCCAAAAGTGAACTCCAATTCATGTGGAGGAATCCGAAAAGGCCATTCACTGTTAATAACTCATTCTCTCTCCTGTACTACCAGTGGCAACAGTGGCAACTACGTTTCTTAGTATCAACAGAGTCCAGGACAGGCCCCTCGCTATGTGCACTTCCTGCTCTCCCACCCAAGTCTCAGGGATACTGTTCTAGTCATTGTTGCCTGCTGTGTTCCTTTACATCCCAATCTCTGCTCCTCATATGTCAGAAGGTGGCAGCAGAGACTGTGCCATTTGAAATACGGAGAATGCAAGTTTTCTTCACCAAGTTTATGCAATAATTTAAAGCTCGATCATTTTGTACAGCGGGGAGAGGGAAACTCTGGCCTTTCACAAGTTGTTGGACTCCAACTCCCATCAGCCCCTGCCAGCAAGAACAATAGAAGCATGCAAGGAGCAGGTGGACCAATCGGCCCCTTTCTGTGCAGGAGGACATAGACTAGGCTGGCTGCAGTGTGCAGCCGAGTTTGTTCGCCCTGACGAGTGGATGTTCTTCCCCTTAAGAAGGCTCTTTTGAACTTCTGAGTCCTTTGTTTCACTGATTCCTTTCATTAAATTTCAACACCACTTGATTGTATTAATAAAGCCTCAAAGCAGGTTACAAAAAGATAAGGCAAGACAATGAAGAAAATTTCTCAATCTTACTTTGAAACACAACAAGTTAAAATACAAAACAGGCTGAACATTCCTAGACTTTCTAAGAATTACAAGCTCTTTTCGTTCCTAAACAGTCCTCTGTATGCAGAGCTCATGTTAAGAATGGTCCCAAGTGAGATGTTCCACACTATAAAAAGCAGTGTTCCCAGGACCCTTCCTGATAGATGTCTTACTGCAAAGAGTTCCTTCATGGATGTCTCATTACACCATGGCTGAGCTAAGGGCCATTCCTGCTGCTTTGAGAAATCTCCGTATGCAAATCTGCAATTGGGCCCTTGGATTGACTGTCCCATAATGCTCTGCAGGATCTCCCAATCCCAATAGGGGCAATAGATGATCATGGAAGATATTTGCATGAAGGGGCAGCTCTTCAGCTCTGGGGGATTTAAGAGAGGAGTGAGGAAGTTTCCTTCAGAAGTTCAAACTCCCCTGGAGAGCTCACCGTCATGTCTTCATTTCTCTTTCTTCTTGCTCTTTTCATTTACTGCTCAGGTAAAGCTGGGGAGAAGATCTCATGTTCCATTGGCCAACCCAAAGCTAACTGCCTGTATCATATTTATTTATTTGAGAAACTGAAAATATTCCTTTTTCTCAATTTGTTTTAAACAGGTGTCATCTGCCAGTCAATTTGTACTCAGCCCGCCTCTGAGTCTGTGGCGCCGGGTCAAACGGTTAAACTCTCCTGCACAACTAGTGATACTAGCTCCTACGTTCGCTGGTTTCAACAGAGATCAGGGCAGGCCCCTCGCTTTGTGCAGTATGAGGGTGGCAGCAGGGGAGAAGGGATCCCGGATCGATTCACCGCTTCTCGCTCTGGGAACATTGGCTATTTAACCATCACCAACATCCAGGCTGGGGACGAGGCAGTTTATCACTGTGGCAGGTGGTATGGTAACACGTTCCACAGTGATGCAAAGTAATGGGGAAGTGTGACAAAAACCTTTCCTCTTCCCCCAAAGAGCAGTGAGATGTGAATACCGGTACTGAAAACGAATTTCATCTAATCTGTGTCAACATCTGTTGTCAAGTCTATCCTACTCTGGATGGAATCAGAATGTCATGAATACACCGGCTCCCAGGGAAGAAGTAGAGGCAGATGGAGAAGACAGACTGGAAGACAGACAGTTAAATGTAAAACTAAACCATTTGCCAGATGACAGGAGAAGCTCAAATTACAAAGATACAAAGCCTTAGCAGCTCTGAGAGAGGGAAAAATTATGGAAGTCCCAAGTCTGGGAATGGGGAAGGGGAAGAAGAGTTTGGATTTGATATCCCGCTTTATCACTACCCGAAGGAGTCTCAAAGCGGCTAACAATCTCCTTTCCCTTCCTCCCCCACAACAGACACCCTGTGAGGTGAGTGGGGCTGAGAGACTTCAAAGAAGTGTGACTAGCCCAAGGTCACCCAGCAGCTGCATGTGGAGGAGCGGAGACGCGAACCCAGATTACAAGTCTACTGCGCTTAACCACTACACCACAGCTGACCCCCTTAGCCTCCTCTCTGGTCGAATTGGTGGCCTCCAGGACAGATTTCGTCACAAGAGGAGGCTGGGTTGCCTTTGGTTTCTCCGGAATAAAACCAACCCCTTAGTGAGAGTATCTTCCCTGATGGATTGACGGCAGAGTTCGCTGTTCCATGGACTTTGTTGGTTTTTCTTGCAATAAATCTTCTTTCTGATTAACCACACTCGTTGTTTCCATAACTCCCTGACACAGAAGAGACAGAAAACTCTGAAGTCCCACCTCCTTCCTCACAGCAGGAGCTTGGACCTGCCAGAACCAGCACATCCTCAAGTCAGCACTTTCTTGTGGATCAAAGAGCTGCTTTGGGAGAGTCAGGCTTCAGATTTCATATCATTGCCAGATGGAAGTCTGTTTTAGGAATGGTGAGCTATAGCAGAAATGCCACCTGTGGATTGCTAGGTTGGTCTTTATTGAGCATACTATAATATTATTATTATTTACTGAGCATTTTATCCCCACCACCAACATCAATAGAGGCTCAGGTTGTATATGTGTGTAAATAAACCATATACACTACAACCTCCAATGGGCCTTATTCCCAAATGAACACTGGGAAATGCCTGGAACCCCTGGAACCTCCCACCACTTGGAGATTGGGGTGGTGTGCAGAAATAGGCTTTGCGCCTGCAGTTGCTGTCAAGTCAAACTTCCTCTGCCTCAAACTTGTAAGAGAGAAAGAGCACATTTGAAATCCACCCCTCCTCCTGCAGAGCAGGACCCTGGACCTTCCAGCCCAGCCCTCCATCCCGTCCGCACCCAGAGTGCCAGGCTTCTGCAGATGCAAAGGGCTTGTCCACATTTCTGCTCGTCCAATTTCTGGAAAGCATAGCTACAAGGCCTTTTAAGCTTTGCCCATGCTTTCTAGACAGGAGTCTGGCTGGTTTTGCCTTGGTCCCGTTGCTTTCCCCTGCAAATTTTCAACCCTAAATCGGAACAACCAGTAATCCGTGAAGAATCTGATTGCTGTTTGCTGCCATTCAGAAGTAAACCGCAGGTTTTCCCTGGGGAAAGAAGCAGGGGAAACTGTCCTTCCTTCATTTTATGAAATGTGAAATATTACAGAAAGGTGTGCCAACTGGGGTTGGGTGGGGGGTTGTAGCCTTCTAAAATACATTGTCAAGTAAGGGGCCAGGACCCTCCAAACTCGCCAACTGATGTGCCTACCTGCCATGGGGCATGCTTGCATCACTTGTGCAAGCCGCAATGTATGCGCACAACATACAAGCACAGCTCGTGACGTCTGTGTGTGACGGAAGAACTGAGTTTGTGCAGTCCTGTCCCCCTCAATCGCGGGGGCAAGGCAGCGCCCTTGATGGCAGAGATGCTGTTTCCCAAATCATACTTTGCCGGACAGTAGGAAGTGGTTGTCACCAACCCTACTGCTTGGGAATTTCCCGTGGATCTTCTCCCTGCTGCAGGCCAAGTGCCTTTTGTTCGCAATCTCTGCTCCTCAGAAGTTGGCAGCAGAGAGTCTCTCATTGGAAATGTTCTCTGTCCCAATATGTTCTGCAATACAGCAATGTGAACTGTAATACAACAGGTGAGGGGATACAGTGGCCTTTCTGAAACGGTGGGACTCCCATCAGCCCCAGCCAGCATGGCCAATGGCCAGACATGTTTGGGCCATTCTCCAATGGGTTCCTAAACTTTGATGGTGTCTTTTGCTTGTCTGGAAAGAGGAGAGGAAGAGACGTTTGAAGGCACTTCGGCAGTAGATAGAATTAAAATTCAAAGCCATTGCTCCACCCACTTTTCCTTCTGGCCAGTCCTACCATTGGCAGATGCCTTATCCAGTCCGTGGCTTTAACCAGCCCTCTTTCCCCCCAGACCAGAATGGAGTCTGAAACTACAATTTTCCCCTACCAATAGCTGAGAAACTTTAACCTTTTTTAAATTAAGAAAGATTTCGCATCTTTCCTGACTGATTTAGTGCTGGCTCGCTCCTTTTTTTTTAAAAAAAAAGCCCTTTAATGCCCTCTGTTTGAATGTCCCACAATGCTTTGCAGGAACATGAAGTTCTAGGAGTGGCGACTGGATATCCACAGAGCACATTTGCATGAAGGGGAAAGCCTTCAGCTCTGGGAAATTTAAGAGAGGAGAGGGCAAGATCCCTTCAGAAAGTCAGACTCCCCTGGAGAGCTCACCATGGCCCTCCCTCCATTCATCCTTGCTATTTTCCTTTCCTGCTCAGGTAAGGCTGTGGAGATGATCTCTTGTTACAGAGGCCAAGCTGACGATATTTGAATCTATCCTAGAAACATAGTGCTTTGTGGGTATTTGTGAATGCTGAAAATGAATTGAGGTTCTCATATTTCTTTTTTTCTGTTGTTGCTTCCCCCTGCAAAGGCGTCTCTTCCCAGTCAGCTTGGACACAGCCTGCCTCAGAATCTGTGACCCTGGGACAAATGGTGAAACTCTCCTGTACTACTCGTGAAAGTGGCAGCAACTACATCTATTGGTATCAACAGAGACCAGGACAGGCCCCTCGCTTTGTGCACTGTGAGAGTTGCAGCAGGGGAGAAGGGATCCCAGATCGATTCACTGCTTCCCGGTCTGGGACCATGGGCCATTTAACCATCACCAATGTCCAGGCTGGAGATGAGGCAGTTTATTACTGTGGCAGATGGTATAACAGTGCTAATGCGTTCCACGGTGACACAAACCAATGGGGAAGTATGACAAAAACCTCTCTTCTTCCACCAAAGAGCAGTGAGATGTGAATGCTTAAAAAGAACTTCCTATGCTTTGTGCTTGCAGCTGCTGTCAGGTCATGGGCAGATTTCCTTTAGCTGGCCATGAATGGCCATACAGACAGCTTAATCCACAGAGATCCTTCCACTGCATGACAGAAACAGAGGGTGAACAGACCCAAAGCAAGTTCTTTGTAGATCAGGAGAGACCCTCCATGTGTCCCTATTTTCCAGGGACAGTCCTGGATTTATTGAAGCTGCCCCAGTTTCTGATTTGATTCCAGAATGTCCTGCTTTCCTGTTGTTTTTGTTGTTGTTGTTTAGTCGTTTAGTCGTGTCCGACTCTTCGTGACCCCATGGACAAGAGCACGCCAGGCACTCCTGTCTTCCACTGCCTCCCGCAGTTTGGTCAAATTCATGCTCGTAGCTTCGAGAACACTATCCAACCATCTCATCCTCTGTCGTCCCCTTCTCCTAGTGCCCTCCATCTTTCCCAACATCAGGGTCTTTTCCAGGGAGTCTTCTCTTCTCATGAGGTGGCCAAAGTATTGGAGCCTCAGCTTCACGATCTGTCCTTCCAGTGAGCACTCAGGGCTGATTTCCTTCAGGTTAGATAGGTTTGATCTTCTTGCAGTCCGTGGGACTCTCAAGAGTCTCCTCCAGCACCATAATTCAAAAGCATCAATTCTTTGACAATCAGCCTTCTTTATGGTCCAGCTCTCACTTCCATACATCACTACTGGGAAAACCATAGCTTTAACTATACGGACCTTTGTTGGCAAGGTAACGTCTCTGCTTTTTAAGATGCTGTCTAGGTTTGTCATGGCTTTTCTCCCAAGAAGCAGGCGTCTTTTAATTTAAAGTGTTAAATTATTATGATGGGATTTGACATCCCTATTTTCATCGAAGAACTATTGGAGGGGATGTTGACAGGGATCAGCTCGAGAGTCACATTCCCCACTTAGCAGCTTTCCAGGGGCCCCATGTCACTGGTGGGCAGGGCCAGAGACAATGAATGGATATTTTACCTCTCTACTGTAGAAGCTACGAACATGAGTTTGACCAAACTGCGGGAGGCAGTGGAAGACAGGAGTGCCTGGCGTGCTATGGGGTCACGAAGAGTCAGACACGACTAAACGACTAAACAACAACAACTGTAGACTAGTCGCCCCCCCCAACTGTCACATTCCTTTATCCCCCATCCAGGAAAGCGAGAGGCACCAGCGGAATGTGAGGGCACATCCCTGCCAGGCAGAAACCCTTCAGGTGCAAACACAGCCAGTGGAAGGTGTGGCTAGAGGAGAGTGGGCGTGGCCTAGAGCAGTGGCAGAGTGTGTGTGTGGGGAATGGGGTGCTTGCCCCGGACACAAAATTGTTAGGGGCACAAAATTTTTACACTTGTTGCTGCCTCAATACAGCTGCACACTTCCATCACTGTGCTCCCTGGAAAAAAGGGTTCTCCATGTGAAGTTGACCTCTCCAGACAGTGGAGTGACTCTTATTTTCTTGTCTCTTTGGCTGCAATCTCCTGGGCGATGCGGAGGCTGCTAGGCAGTTGAATGTGCATGTGTACTTTATCCGTTTCCCTCTGACCCACCCCCCTGCACTTGGCCCTGGGCGCTGCAACCCACGCTACACCACTGGCCTAGAGGGCCTAATAGAGTCACATTGCTCTCTGAGCTTGAGGCTCCTCACTCTGTTACAGATTGAGCAGCTGCTTCCATAAGTTACAGATACTACCGTACTGTCAGGTGTTGTCAATGGCTTCTGGCTAATTGCCCAGGAAATCAGAGAGGCAGACAAAGAGCGAGCTTTGCAGTGTCCTGTGTGATGTAAAAATCAGGCACTCACTCTCCCTGCCTCTCGTCTTCCATTGTGTTTCATAGTTGTGGCACCTCAGGAGTTCTAGTTCCACTCTCCCCGCAACTGGACAGAGAGTCAGGGGAGAGGGAGAGGGAGAGAGAGAGAATCTCTGTAGGATACACAAACTCCTGGTCCCTGACCCTCAAGTCTGCCCTGATACTGCACCGAGTACCTAAGTGGGCACAGCTGGGTGAGACCAGGAAAGCAAGAGGCATCAGCGGAATGTTTCTGCCAGGCAGAAACCCTTCGGGTGCAAACACAGCCAGTGGAAGGTGTGGCTGGAGGAGAGTGGACCTGGCCTAGAGCAGTTGTTTGCCCAGGACAAACAACTCCCACCCAGGGCTCTGTGATACTGCTCTCGTCACTCTTGCTGGCTGTGTGCCTTTTAATCATATTCTCTGCTCCTCATATGTCAGAAGGTGGCAGCACAGATTGTGCCTTTTGGAATACTGAGAATGAATGTTTTCTTCCCCAAGATTATGCAACAATTCAATCAAAGCTTCATAGTTTTGTACGAGTGGGGTGGGGTGGGGTATTGAAACGCTGGCCTTTCAGAAGTTGTTGGACTCCAACTCCCATCAGCTCCAGCCAGGAAGCACAATAGAAGCATGCAAAGGCCAATCAGCCCCTTTCTGTGCAGGAGGACATAGACTAGGCTGCCTGGATTGTGCAGTTTGGTTGGTTCAGCCCTGACGAGTGGGTGTTCTTCCCCTTAATAAGGGTCTCTTGAACTTCTCGATAATTTGTTTAACTGATTAATTTCATAATATCTCTATACCACTTGATTGTATTTTTTTAAAAAGCCTCAAATAAAAGATACAAAAAGATAATACAGGACAATAAGGAAAAGTAACAACTTTACTTTAAAACAAAATATAAAGACAGACGGAACTTTTTAGACTTTCTGAGAATTATGAGCTTTTTTCATTCCTGCACAGTCCTCTGTCTCTCCAGCCCATGTTAGCAAGTGAGATGTTCCACACTATAAAAGCAGTGTTCCCAGGACCCTTCCTGATAGATGTGTAACGGCAAAGAGTTCCTTCACGGCTGCCTCATGACATCCTAGCTGAACTGAGGGCCAGTCCTGCTGCTTTGAAAAATCTCCTTTTATGCAAATCTGCTTTTGGGCCCTTGGATTGAATGTCCCATGATACTCTGCAGGATATCCCAATCACAACAGAGGCAAATGATGATCATGGAAGATATTTGCATGAAGGGGCAGCTCTTCAGCTCTGGGGAATTTAAGAGAGGAGTGAGGAAGTTTCCTTCAGAAGTTCAAACTCCCCTGGAGAGCTCACCATCATGTCTCCATTACTCTTTCTCCTTGCTCTTTTTATTTACTGCTCAGGTAAAGCTGTGAAGAAGATCTCATGTTCCAGTGGCCAACCAAAAGCTAACTGCATTGATCATATTTACTTATTTGAGAACACTGAAAATGTTCCTTTTTTCAATTCTCTTTAAACAGGTGTCACCTCTCAGTCAATTTGCACTCAGCCTGCCTCTGAGTCTGTGGCATCCGGTCAAACAGTTAAACTCTCCTGTACAACTAGTGATACTGGGGATGCTGTTCGCTGGTATCAACAGAGATCAGGGCAGGTCCCTCGCTTTGTGCAGTATGAGGGTGGCAGCAGGGGAGAAGGGATCCCAGATCGATTCACCGCTTCTCGCTCTGGGAACATTGGCTACTTAACCATCACCAACGTCCAGACTGAAGATGAGGCTGTTTATTACTGTTGCAGATGGTATAGCAGTGCTAAAGTGTTCCACAGTGATGCAAGGTAATGGGGAAGTGTGACAAAAACCTTTCCTCTTCTACCAAAGAGCATGTGAATACAGTACTGAAAACCAACTTCATTTGTGTCTACATCTGTTGTCAAGTCCAGCTTACCCTGGATGGAACTAGAAGAGACAAAAAACTCTGAATTCCCATTTCCAGGGCCGGCCCTACGGCCAGGCTGGGTGGCGCAGGGCACCAGGGCGCCTGCCTGCCCGCCTGCCAAGTTTATGCAACCATTCAAAGCTTAATACTTTTGTACAGCGGGGGTAGGGAAACTCTGGCCTTTCAGAAGTTGTTGGACTCCAACTCCCATCAGGCCCTGCCAGCAAGAACAAGACAAGCATGCAAAGAGCAGGTGGACCCTTTCTGTGCAGGAGGACACAGACTAGGCTGCCCAGAGTGTGTAGCTCAGGTTCCCCCCCCCCCACACTGATGAATAGGTGTTCTTCCCCTTAATAAGGCTCTTTTGAACTTTTTGGTCATAAGTATAACATATATACTTCATAATATTTCTACACCACTCAATTGTATTAATAAAGCCTCGAACCAGGTTAGAAAAAGGTGAGGCAAGACAAGAAACATTCACAACCTTACTTTACACCATAAAAAGTTAAGATACAAAGACAGACTGAACATTCTAAGGCTTTCTGAGAATTATTCCTACACAGTCCTCTGTCTCTCCGGCCCATGTTAGGAATGGTCCCAAGTGAGATGTTCCACAGCCTAAAAAGCAGTGTTCCCAGGACCCTTTCCTGATAGACGTCTTACGGCAAAGAGTTCCTTCATGGCTGTCTCATCACATCCTGGCTGAACTATGGGCCAGTCCTGCTGCTTTGAGAAATCTCCTTCATGCAAATCTGCCCTTGAATGTCCCATAATCCTCTGCACGATCTCCCAATCCCAAAAGAGGCAATCGAAGATCACGGAATATGAAGGGGCATGAAGGGGCAGCTCTTCAGCTCTGTGGGTTTTAAGAGAGAAGTGAGGAAGTTTCCTTCAGAAGTTCAAACTCCCCTGGAGAGCTCACCATCATGTCTCCATTTCTCTTTCTCCTTGCTCTTTTCATTTACTGCTCAGGTAAAGCTGGGGAGAAGATCTCATGTTCCAGTGGCCAACCAAAAGCTAACTGCATGTATCATATTTATTTTTTGAGAACACTGAAAATGTTTCTTTTTTCAATTCTCTTAAACAGGTGTCACCTCTCAGTCAATTTGCACTCAGCCTGCCTCTGAGTCTGTGGCACCAGGTCGAACCGTTAAACTCTCCTGTACAACTAGTGATACTGGCAACACTGTTTACTGGTACCAACAGAGATCAGGGCAGGCCCCTCGATTTGTGCATTATAAGGGTGGCAGCAGGGGAGAAGGGATCCCGGATCGATTCACCGCTTCTCGCTCTGGAAACATTGGCTATTTAACCATCACCAACGTCCAGACTGGAGACGAGGCTGTTTATTACTGTGGCAGGTGGTATAGCAGTGCTAACGTGTGGCACAGTGATGCAAACTGATGGGGAAGTGTGACAAAAACCTTTCCTCTTCCACCAAAGAGCAGTGAGATGTGAATATTGAAAGCCAACTTCCTGTAATCTGTGTCCTGGAAGCAGAAGCGACAGAAAACTCTGAATTCCCACCTCCTTCCTCACAGCAGGACCTTGGACCTGCCAACCCAGCACACCATCAAGTCAGCACTTCCTTGTGGGTCAAAGAGCTGCTTTTGGAAAGTCAGGCTTCAGACCTCCTTTCACTGCCAGATGGAAGTCTGTTTTAAGAATGGTGAGCTATAACAGAAATGCCACCTGATGACTGCTAGGTTGGGTCTTCATTGAGCCTTTTATAATGTTATTATTTTCTGATCAGTATTAATAATAATAATAATAATAATAATAATAATAATATCATCATCATCATCATCATCATCACAGGGTCAAGTTGTATAAACAGGCATATGTATAAATAAGCCATATATCAGAAAGACAACACAATCACCAATAGATCTCATTCCAAAAGGAATGACAAACCCTGGGAATGCCTGGAACCCCTGGAACCTCCCACCACTTAGAGATTGGGCTAACGTGGAAAAATAGGCTTGCCTGCAGTTGCTGTCAAGTCAGACTTCTTCTGCCTCAAACTTGTAAGAGAGAAAGAGCATATTTGAAGCCCCTCCTCCTCCTCCTGCAGAGCAGGACCCTGGACCTCACAACCCAGCCCTCCATCCCGTCCGTACACAGAGTGCCAGGCTTCTGCAGATTCATAGGGCTTGTCCACATTTCTGCTTGTCCCATTCCTAGGAAAGCACAGGTCCAAGTACTTCTATGCTTTGCCCATGCTTTCTAGGCATGAGTCTGGCTGGTTTTGCCTTTGCTGTGCAGCTTTAACCTGGAAAACCTGCTCTTCCACCCTAAATCAGAACAACTGGCAATCTCTGAAAAATCTGATTGCTGTTGGCTGCCATAATGCAGTAATTCGCAAGTTTTCCCTGGAGAAAGAGGCAGGGGAAATGGAGTTGGGCCCTTCCTTTTGGATGAAAGTGGTCGTTTTGGAAAGGCTTGTGAGTTTATATCCATTTAGACCCGTTTGAGGAAATGTGAAATATTACAGACAGGCCTGCCAACTGGGGGGAGGGAGCCCCACAATATTGTCAAGGAAGGGGCCAGGCCCCTCAAAACTCCTCATTGGATGTGCGCACCGACCGTGGGGCATGCTTGCGTCACTTGTGGAAGCCTCAGTGCATGCGCACGACATACCAGCACACCCTGTGATGTTCGTACATGACGTCAGAACTGAAATCATGCAGCCCTGGCCCCCTCAGTCGCTGGGGCAAGGAAGTGCCCTTGATGGCAGAGATGCTGTTTCCCAAATCATGCTTTGCTGTTACAGTAGGAAGTGGCTGTCACTATCCCTACCGCTGGGGAATTTCCCTTGGATCTTGATCCTCCCACTTTTTTCTGGCCTCTTCTACCATTGGCAGGTGCCATGGCTTTAACCAGCCTCTTTTCCTCCCAGACCAGAACGGAGTCTGAAATTAGCATTTCCTCCTATCAATAGCTTAGAATCTTTTAGCTTTTGTAACTAAGCAACAATTTGCTTCTTTCCTGATTGGTGATTTACTGCTGGCTTGCTCCTGTCACTGTTTCCCTCCCCCCCCATGCACTTGACCCTGGGCGCTGCAACCCACGCTATACCACTGGCCTAGAGGGCCAAATAGAGTCACTCACAGAGACACATTGCTCTCTGAGCTTGAGGCTCCTCACTCTGTTTACAGAATGAGCAGCTGCTTCCTTAAGTGAGAGATACTGTCAGGTGTTGTCAAAGGCTTCTGGTTAATTGCCCAGGAAATCAGAGATTAAAACTGGCAAAAAAGACAGTCACGGAATATATAATAAGAACAAAAAATAGAACCCAGCCGTGACAAATCCCTGAAACGAGATGTAATTAAGTGAAAAATACTGAACTTAAACCACACACCATTCAAAGAATATAATGGGTATAAACCTCTCAAAAGACTAGATAAGGTAAGGACATAAAGTTACAAAATAACCTCTGAACTAAAGTCAACCCTGACGAAATGCTGGCTCATTACTCATTTCACTGGACATAATGTCTGTTTCCTCAGAGGGAAATTGCTTAAAGAATAAGTTCATAATAACTAAATAGAGGCTACTAGGAAAAGCTATCAGAAATTGAACATAAACATAAATGAGCAGTCGGGGATAATTTCCCGAAGATAAAGTTAACGTTACTTAAGCAGAAGGTTAGCTAACCTAAAAGCTTTAAATTACTGAGTATCATTGTTCCTGAAAAAATTAAATGAAAAGCTGCAAAAGCTCCCCCAGTAAAGCTGTTCCTACAACATTGTTCTGATGGCTAATGAGGGTTCCTGGTTCCTGGTTTATATACTAAATAGAGCTCCTTTACTTAAAGGGCTAGGACCATTTTTTATCCCAAGGCGTGTCCAAAGACACTTTAACTGTAACAAACTTACTTCATATTGGTTCCAAAAGACTTCTACCGAAGAAAATTCTAATAAAAGGAGAATAATACCTATTATTATGAAGTAAAAGGAACAGTCATTAGGCACAGTCATTGTTTGTAAACACGGGGAAACATTGGAAGCGCTCTTGATAAAAAAATTAGAAATACTATTGTTTGTGATAATTTTAAATTCAATATTAGTGTTTAGGCCTGTAGGCTTCAAGGATGCGAACCTATGTATCCAGAATGTTTCTTTTTGTAATAATTTCTTTTGCAGTATATCCAGGTTTGGTTACTTACGAGTATGTTATTTAAGTTCAGTATTTCCCACTTAATTACATCTCGTTTCAGGGATTTGTCACGACTGGGTTCTAATTGTTGTTCTTACAGGAAATCAGAGAGGCAGACAAAGAGCGAGCTTTCCAGTGGTGTCCTGTGTGATGTAAAAGTCAGGCACTCACTCTCCCTGCCTCTCGTCTTCCATTGTGTTTCATACGGTAGTTGTGGCACCTCAGCAGCTCTAGATCCAACCCCCCTCCGTAACTAGAAAGAGAGTCATAGGAGGGAGGGGAGGGAGGGAGGAGGGAGGGGAGAGAGAGAGAGAGAGAATATCTATAGGCTACTCAATCTCCTGCTCCCTGACCCTCAAGTCTGCCTTGATACTGCACCAAGTACCCAGATGGCCTCAGCTGGGTGAGACCAACTCTACTCGGCTCTCAGAGGCGATTCAACTGGTTTGGCCTAATTGGGCACCGTGCAACTGGGAGTGCCACACCAAAGCTGTAGAGCGGAGCATGAGAGGTAGGGGCATGTGCCAAATTTTAGCATCGCCCAAGGCGCTGCTGAAATCTGGGAGCCCAAGGTCCCCCACTTCTGCTCTCCCACCCAGATCTCAGTGATACTGTTCTTGTCACTGTTGCAGGCTCCGTGACTTCTCATCACAATCTCTGCTGCTCAAGCGTCAGAAGGTGGCAGCAGAGACTGTGCCTCTTGAAATACCGGGAATGAATGTTTTCTTCACCAAGTTTATGCAACAATTCAAAGCTTAATAGTTTTGTATAGCGGAGGCACGGAAACTCAGGCCTTTCAGAAGTTGTGGGACTCCAACTCCCATCACCCCCAACCAGCAAGAACAATGGAAGCATGCAAAGAGCAGGTGGACCAGTCAGTAACTTTAAACTATAAAAAGCTAAGATACAAAGACAGACTGAACTTTCTAAGATGTTTTAAGAATTATGAGCTTCTTTCATTTCTACATAGTCCTCTGTCTATCCAGCCCATGTTTGGAATGTTCCCAAGTGAGATGTTCCACTCTATAAAAAGTAGTGTTCCCAGGACCCTTCCTGATAGACGTCTTACTGCAAAGAGTTCCTTCATCGCTATCTCATCACATCCTGGCTGAACTAAGGGCCAATCCTGTTGCTTTGAGAAATCTCCTTTATGCAAATTTGCCCTTGGGCCCTTGGATTGACTGTCCCATGATGCTCTGCAGGATCTCCCAATCCCAATAGAGGCAATAGAATAGATGATCATGGGAGATATTTGCATGAAGGGGCAGCTGTTCAGCTCTGGGGGATTTAAGAGAGGAGTGAGGAAGTTTCCTTCAGAAGTTCAAACTCCCCTGGAGAGCTCACCATCATGTCTTCATTTCTCTTTCCCCTTGCTCTTTTTATTTACTGCTCAGGTAAAGCTGTGGAGAAGATATTATTTTCCATTGGCCAACCAAAAGCTAACTGCATGTATCATTTTTATTTATTTGAGAGCACTGAAAATGTTTCTTTTTCTGAATTGTTTTCAAACAGGTGTCACCTGCCAGTCAGTTTGCAATCAGCCTGCCTCCGAGTCTGTGGCACCAGGTCAAACCATTAAACTCTCCTGTACAACTAGTGATACTGGGGATGCTGTTCGCTGGTATCAACAGAGATCAGGGCAGACCCCTCGCTTTGTGCAGTATGAGGGTAGCAGCAGGGGAGAAGGGATCCCGGATCGATTCACCGCTTCTTGCTCTGGGAACATTGGCTATTTAACCATCACCAATGTCCAGGCTGGAGACGAGGCAGTTTATTACTGTTGCAGATGGTATAGCAGTGCTAACGTGTTCCACAGTGATGCAAAGTAATGGGGAAGTGTGACAAAAATCTTTCCTCTTCCACCAAAGAGCAGTGAGATGTGAATATTGAAAACCAACTTCATATAATCTGTGTCTACATATGTTCTCAAGTCTCAAGTCCGTCCTACTCTGGATGGAACCAGAAGAGACAGAATACTCTGAAGCCTCACAGCAGGACCTTGGACCTGCCAACCCACCACACCCTCATGTAAGCGCTTCCTTGTGGATCAAAGAGCTGCTTTTGGAAAGTCCAGCTTCAGACTTCATATCATTGCCAGATGGAAGTCTGTTTTAGGAATCGTGAGCTATACCAGAAATGCCACATGCTGATTGCTAGTCCGATCTTCATTGAGCATATTATAATAATATTATTATTTATTTAGCATCATCATCATCATCAACATCATCATCATCATCAATGTCATCACAGGCTCAGGTGGTATATGTCTGTAAATAAACCATATATCATAAAGACACCACAATCTCCAATTTGCCTCGTTCACAAAGAAAAGACAAACCCTGGGAAATGCCTAGAACTCCTGGACCCTCGCACCATATGGAGATTGGGCTGGCATTCAAAAATAGGCCTTGTGCCTGCAGTTGCTGTGCAGTCTAACATCTTCTGCCTAGAACTTGTAAGAGAGATAGTACACATTTGAAGTCCCCCTTCCTCCTGTAGAGCAGGACCCTGGACCTCCCAACCCAGCCCTCCATCACGTCTGTGCTCAGAATCACCACCACCACCTGGGCTGGATGGAAGTAGGAAGGCAGGCAGGTGAGGGCTGCCTGGGCATTGTTTAACCTCGTCATATGCATCCTGCAAGCAAATCAAGATTTGCTGCATAGATTATCTGGAAGAGCCCTTTAGGCTCACTTGCTACCCTTTACAAAAGAAGCATCAGTTAGGCTGTGGGTTGCATCTTGGGTGGAGGAACATATCCCTTGACATATCTTCTAAAATTCCTGCCCAACCTCATGTCCTTGAAAGCAAGGAAAATATTTAAACAGCCAAAGTCGGTTGCTTCCAGGTAGATGCAAACTTTTATAGGTGGTTTTGCCCCATGCCTCCAACAGCAGCCAGTACGTTTCTGAGCACAATTCAAAGTGTTGGTGCTGACCTTTAAAGCCCTAAACAGCATTGGTCCAGTATACCTGAAGAAGCGTCTCCACCTCCACCGCTCTGCCCGGACACTGAGGTCCAGCGCCGAGGGCCTTCTGGCGGTTCCCTCGCTGCGAGAAGCCAAGTTGCAGGGAACCAGGCAGAGGGCCTTCTCGGTAGTGGCACCCGCCCTGTGGAACGCCCTCCCACCAGATGTCAAAAAGAAAAATAACTACCAGACTTTTAGAGGACATCTGAAGGCAGCCCTGTTTAGGGAAGCTTTTAATCTTTAAGAAATTAGTGTGTTTTAATATTTCTGCTGGAAGCCGCCCAGAGTGGCTGGGGAAACCCAGCCAGATGGGCGGGGTATAAATAAAAAATTATTATTGTTATTATTATTATTATTTTCTATCTGTGTATCTGCATGCCTGACTTCACCTGCCATGAGCTTGCTGTGAAAGGTACAGAAGCAGCAGCACTAAAATAAATGGAGGGATTTTCTTCTGGTAGTATTATGGAGGTTGTTGATGGCTTCCTGCAAATGTCGTTCAGAAGCATTGGTGTTTGAGGGAGGTCACAGCTCAGAGGAAGATGAGGGGGGAAAGTTGGGAAACAATGAGAGAAGAGGAGGTGGAAGCAGAGCATGAGCAGCTGGTTGACATGTTATCACTATAAACCAGGCATCCCCAAACTGTGGCCCTCCAGATGTTTTGGCCTACAATTCCCATGATCCCTAGCTAACAGGACCAGTGGTCAGGGATGATGGGAATTGTAGTCCAAAACATCCAGAGGGCTGAAGTTTGGGGGTGCTTGCTATAAACCATTCCAGACCCACCATCTTCCAGAACCCGGCAAGCCTTAAAAGTAGGAGAGTATAGGGCTCAGAAGCAAAGGGCCCTCAGCACCACCTGTAGAAGAGATGACAAATGAAGAAGGGGAGGGGAGATTTACTCAGGGCAACACCATTATTCCAAGAGGCTGCATTTCCCCTCTCTGTATATATTGAATAAAAAGCAGAGGATAAGGAATTTTCCTTGTCTTATCCGTTCCTGGCAACCTGCCCTGGGGGTTGGTTCCTCTGCTGCCTGAGTTCATGAGCTTGATGGCATTCTCAGACTTCACACAGGGAAAGCCGAAAGCAGCTAGAGATATTTGCATACAGGTCCAGGAATTTGCCTTCAAGTGAGAGATATAAGAGAAGAGATGATGGGATAGCAGGATGAGAAGCAAGTCATGGGTGTCCTTGCTGCAATGTTCTGGGTTCCTGTGGTTTTGTTCCTGGAGACACTTCTCTCAGGTGAGGCTACATCAGTGAGACAAAGAAGAGTTGTATCAGTTCTCACCCAGGTGGTCAGGTAGGAAAAGGAGGGGAATTCAGTTTTGCTCATTTTATATTGATGAACTGCCTAACAGACACTTCTCAAACCAATAGGTAGCTATCCTTTGAAAGGCACGCTTCTCTGATTTGTGCAATGCAGTTCCGCAGCCAAAGAACACATGTACCAAGCTGCATGTGTTTGGGAGAACTGTATATCAAAATATTGACAAAAATAACATGGGAAAAATGCATCATGTATTTGTCCATATTAGGCAAAACCACATACAAAAATGTTCATATTGAGAGAAATGAAAATGGTGGTGAATTGAATTTTTGCAAAGATTTTTTTCCATATATAAAAACCAACAGCTAATTGTTTTCACCATATCTTTTCTTAAATATGAAATTGCTGTGGAAATGTGGAGATCTGAATTTAAGAAAAGAAAGGCGGAAATAAAAGTGACCAATGAGTCCATCTGAAGTGGTCGGTAACATTCCCTATTATTTTCTTGCAGGTTCAGAGTCTCAGGTTATTGTCGTGACTCAACCAGCCTCAATGTCTGTATCCCCGGGATCGACAGTGAAACTCCCGTGTGCTGTGAGCAGTGATTTGAAAATCAGCATTGAGAGGGTGCGATGGTATCAGCAGAAAACGGGTGCCCCACGATTTCTCTATCAGTATCACACCAGTAGTGACCAGGGCAGGGGCTCTGGGGTCCCAGAGAGATTCAGCGTCTCCCCTGATTCCTCCAAGAACCTCTGGAATCTAGTGATCACAGGAGTTCAAGCCGAAGACGAGGCCAATTATTACTGCAGTACATGGGACAGCAGGCCAAGCATGCTCCACTGTGATCCATCTCTATGGGGAACTGAGACAAAAACCTCTTGCTGTCTCGCAGGGCACCAGCAGGCAATCTGAGGACAAGGCTTTGCAGCTGTCTAATGCCTTCCTGAATGACTAGTGATTTGATGGGTGTTCTGCACTGCTTTTGAAGAGTGTTTTATTATTAATATAATAATAAAAAATGTTGCTCTACTACACCATCCTTTGCAAGAGGGTAGCATGCTTTTATAAATGTTTTTGTCTTTGTCCCCATCACTCCATGCTTTAAAATGTTTCGTTAGAAACCAACGAGCAATTAGAAGAACCCAAAGTTGTGAATATTTCTGCCTGAGATGAAATCAGGAAAGTTCTTGGTTTAAGCCCACAAGTAAGCAATGATGCTTAAGCAACAGTCGAAGAATAGGAAGTGTATTTGCATGTATTTGAATTTTGCTCTTTGCTGCCTTAAGAGCGAAGAGGAGAACTTTGTTTTCAGAGAAGCCTTTATCTCAAGAAGCCAGTTTCCTCCCCATTTCCCAATCATGGCCTGGGCTCCTATCCTTCTGATCCTCTTCACTCGCTGCACAGGTAAAGGAAACTGATTTCCTAATGTAATCTTTTTCTGTATATATCCTTTCTATCTCCCAGGGAGCAGGCTCTTCCCCTAGGCCAGTGTTTCCCAAACTTGGGTCTCCAGCTACTTTTGGACTAGAATTCCCACCACCCCTGTCTGCTCTTGCTAGCTAGGGGTGATGGGGGTTGTAGTCCAGAAACATCTGGAGACCCAAGTTTGGGAAACACTGGGCTGGGTCCTAGAGCAGTGGTGGGGGGCCAGTGGCACTCCAAATGTTGCTGGACTCCAGCTCCCCTAAGCCCCAGCCAGCATGGTCAATAACAAGGGATGATGGGAGTTGTAGTCCAGCAGCTTCTGGATGGCCACCAGTTCCCAATCCCTGCTCTAGGTCCTAGAGTGCCTGGCCCATCATTTCTGACCACTGACCATACTGATGAGAGTCCAGCAACATCTAGAGGGCCACAAGGCTCCCCATCCATTATCTAGACCAGGCACCCCCAAACTGTGGCCCTCCAGATATTTTGGCCTACAATTCCCATGATCCCTAGCTAAGAGGCCCAGTAGTCAGGGATGATGGGAATTGTAGTCAAAAACATCTGGAAGGCTGAAGTTTGGGGATGCCTGATCTAGACCAGTGTTTCCCACACCTGAGTCTCCAGCTGTTTTTGGACTACAACTCCCACCACCCCTAGCTTGCAGGACCCAGGGATGATGGGAACTTTAGTCCAAAAATAGCTGGAGACCCAAGTTTGGGAATCCCTGATCAAGGGCCTTATTCTTTCCCCTTGGCTTTCTACCCCTTTGTCTTAGCTTGAAGTGAAAATCTGCATGGTGCCTATGCTTTCTTTCAGGGGCTTTCGCCCAGTTCGTGCTGACTCAGCCACTGCTGTTATCAGCATCCCCTGGAGAAACCATCAACATCTCCTGCACCAGGAGCAGTGGAAACGTTGCGAGCTTCGCTGTCTCCTGGTATCAGCAGAAGCCTGGCAGCTCCCCCAAGCCACTGATATTTGGCTTCAGCAGCAGATCCTCTGGAATCCCAGAGCGATTCTCCGGTTCCTTTGACGAGTCATCCAATTCTGCCACCTTAACCATCTCCAACCTTCAAGCAGAAGATGAGGCTGCGTATTATTGCTTGTCGTACGACACCACTGAACAGCCGGCCACATTCGCGATACAACCGTACACAGAAGCGGGAGAAGAACTTCCTGAGAACGGATTTTGCACTTTCGATTAAGGCTTGCTGACTTACAATTGCAGAAATAGGAAATGTTTTAAAGGTGTGTCCTCCCCCCAGCTTACAAAAAGCTTTGTGTTTTTGCTTGGATCTGATTGTACCTGATGATGCATAGACGGGCACTTGTCTTTTAGCAGCTGCTGCTGGGATATGGATAAAATTTATAGTAAAAGTTGGGAAATTTCCTATAAGTGCATGTGGCAAAAAAATAATGAAAGAATAACCTGTGTGACAGCTACAGTTATGGAAATACTGAATTTTAAAAATGAATTATGGAGCAGAAATTGCCTGGACCACACACACACACACACACACACACACACACACACACACACACACACACACGTTGGGGTGGGTGGGTTTGCTTGTGTCTGTGTGTATATATAGCTAGATATATACCTTCCTATGTATCTTAATAGATGTCTATCGATGTGTATATTCATCTATATATCTAGAGAAATGTAGAAAAATGCATATCCATTTTTTCTTGGTGTATTTCTTAAAAGAATATGATTCAAGAGGAAATAAAAAAAGCTTCTCTCCTTCTTTCGCTTCCTCTTATTGCTACGTTCTGGAAATATGTTGCTATAGGACAATTGCAACTATGCTTGTGCCTGTGTGTATATATACCTAGATATACATACCTATGTATCTTTACCTATTGGATATACCTATTGATGTGTATATATATCTAGAGAAATGTAGAAAAATACATATCTGTTTTTTCTTGGTGTATTTCTTAAAAGAATATGATTCAAGAGGAAATAAAAAAAATAGTTTCTCTCGTTCTTCTTTCGCTTCCTCTTATTGCTACGTTCTGGAAATATGTTGCTATAGGACAACTGCAACTATGTATCTGTGCATTCCCATTTTTGTTATAAATAAAAATGGTTACTTTTAAAGAAAAAGATGTGTTATTTCAGTTCCAAGAAATTGAACAGTTTAAAAGGACAGGGTAGAAAGAAAAAACTTTAACAGACAACTTTGACTCAGAATTCATCTTCCTGAATATCCTGAGCATGCTTGAGACGTGGAAGAGGCTACAGGAAAATTGCAACTCCCTCCCAGCTTTTCTTTTGCAGAGGATGCTCTAAACCAGGGTGGTCTAAAGCAGGGAGGTTAGAGGCCTGGCTGGAAAGCTTAAAGCCCACTGCAGAACCTCCAAGGGTCCCTATTTTCCAGGGGCATCCCTGATTTAGAGAAGCCGTGCCGGTTTCTGATTTGATCCCGGAATGTCCCACTTTTCCTAAGTATGCCCTTATTTTTATTGGAGAAATTTTGGAGGCCAACGGCATAGCTAGGCCACTTGGGTGCCCAGGGTGGTGCACACACCCTGCACCTGGGTGTGAAATGAGCCAGGGCAGGGCGCACTGTGCAAAGGGCAGCTGAGGGAGTGGCAGTGGGCAGACGTAAGCCCCACACCGCCATTTCAGGCAGTGTGGAGCCTGCAGGCGCCCAAGCCACCGCGTCACTCCCAGGAGAGACGTGTGGCTCGGGCACACTGCAGGCCCCGTGGTAAGTGTCGGCCCCTGCTGTGTGGCGCCCAGTGCCAGCCACGTTTTGTTGCGTTTGTTGACTGAACTAAAAAGCGGGCCCCATGGAGCAGCTTCCACTAGGTGTGATCCACGAACTGAGATTACAGCTGTAGGTTCATTCTTGTCTTCTGTCACTCATGTTCCAAGCAGGAACGGGAGAGCAACTGAATTCAGCTCATGCTTAAGGGCAGACCTACCCAATTTGTTTCGTGATTTTTTTTGGATTTTATTTTAAAAACTCTTATTTTTGCCATTTTGTCACCCCCCCCCCGGTGATGACACCCGGGGCGGTCTGCACACACCACCCACCCCTTCCTATGCCAATGTTGGAGGGTGTGGAGTTATTACCCGACCCCCAAGCCATCTGAAGGCAATCTTGTATAGCAGGGATGTCCCAACAGGTCTATCGTGGTCTACTGTTAGATCCCTGGGAGGTTTTGGTAGATCGCGGTCGATCGCTGGGTCCCTTTCTGGTGTTAAGTTAGAATCCTGTCCCACCCCCTTGGCCCACCCTCCACGATGTGCAGAATGGAAGACGGAGTATACTGATCTGTTGGTGGCTGGCTGTTCCTCTTCCTTCCTAAAAAAAAAAAGCTCAACAGCTTTGTCTTTAACTCACAAAAAACGGGGCTTTCCTCCTTCGTAAAACAAGCTCAACAACTTTGACCTGAACCCCCCAAAAGGCGGTAGATCACTCTCAGTTTTTAATTCTGTGAGTAGATCGCAATCTCTTGGGAGTTGGCCACCCCCTGTTGTATAGGGAAAGTTTTTAAAAATGTTTTTATATATGTTTCAAGCTGCCCAGAGTGTCTGCGGCAACCCAATAATATGTGGAGAAATGTTTTTTTTTTGGGGGGGGGGTGTTATGCCATTGTTGCTATATGGGTGATGGAATGAAGAAAAGGAAATGTCCCTGCCCCATAAGCTTGACCAATCGTGGCTAGGAGTGGCTAGGAGCTAGGTGGAGTCATAGATATAAATAAAAGTGTAGACATGCACACACTGGCCAGCTTTTGTTTTGACTTGAAATGTTCATTTTGGGCTTCTCAGATGTACGTAATGGCAAGAAGCAAGCAGGGGCAGTGCCAGCCCATAATGGTGGCCACCAGAGAGGTGCTGGAACTGCTCCCCAGCTGCAAAAAAACAAAAACAAAACCCACCAAAGGCTTCTGCACTGCTGTTTTTGCATTGCCCAATGCCATATTTTGATCCTTGGCGCACTGACTCCCCATCAGGTGGCCACTTCAAAATCATGGCACAGAATTAGAACTTCTCATCACCAACATCATAGCTGGTGACTCACATGCATGCCCCCCCCCCCGGTGCATGGCTAGCTAGGTGCTCCATCTACATTTCACTGCACTCTCGGTTCTGAAATCCCTTGGGTAACCCCTTCTGCACCTGCGTATTTATTCTGAACATCTGCAGCACAATATCCTGTGCAGGTATGGTGCGGTTTCCCTTTTAACATAGTGCATCTTGAACTTTTTCAGGCCCCCGCCTTGTGGTTTCTCCATAACCAAATACCAAAAAATCTACTCTACAGGCAAATGTGTGACTTTTCTTGAGCCTCTGATGGCTGTAGAAATGTTGAAGGGGTAGTAATAAATAGTTAAATGAATAAGTAAGTAAGTAGGCAGGTAAATAATAAAAATAAAAATAAATAAATAGGAATAAATAAATATCGGGAAGGTTTTAATGTTTGATGTTTTTGTATGTTTTATATATGCTGCAAGCCATCAAGAGTGGCTGGGGAAACCCAGCCAGATGGGCAGGTATAAATAAAAAAATATGAATAAAAATATATTAATATGAGTAATAATAACAACAACAACAACAACAACAACAACAACAACAACAACAATAATAAATGTAGTGGCAGTGGCATCATGTAGCCAGTAGGTGGCAATGTTGCCCCATACCTATTTGCTTAAGAAAAAAAGAGAGGCTACATTGAAAGCATCTTTCAGCTTCTGCTTTACACAGAAAGGTTCTAAGGCAGGGGTTCCCAACAAAATTTTCTCAGGGACCCCTCATCGAGCCGCTATTGTGACAAGGACCCCCATTAATTCCTAATCCTAGAATTAAAAAGTGAGAGCCAAATTAAGAGTCTTTTTATAACAGTCCAGGGAGGAGGGAGGGGAATGGAGAAGACAGGGTACCTGCGCAGTAGTGCACAAATGAAGCCGACGTGCGCAAAGCATCTTGGGGAGGTGAGTGTTAGTAGAATGCGTGTGCTGCCTCTTTGCAAAACAGTAGTGTTTGTAAAGCGCCACCTAACGGCATACAGCAGAACTACTGCCTCATCTAATTCTAGTTTTGCGCTAGACTCTGCTCATGCAGGAAGCGGCCAAAACAAAAAATCTGTTATCATACGAAATATATTTAATATATTTTTTATTCTAATAGCATCTTGCGGACCCCTCTGGCATAGCTCGCGGACCCCTGGGGGTCCCCGGACCACCTGTTGGGAACCACTGTTCTAAGGCATACAATTTAGTACAGTTGCCGAATAACCAGTTACTGGGAATTCAAAATGGGGAAAGCACTATTCCCACGAGCCTCTGGCAAGTCCCTGGGAGAACACTGGGCTAGATGAGCCACGGGCCTGATCCAATCATGTAATGTTGCCACCAAATCAGAAAAACACAGTCTCAGGGCACTTCTTCTTTAAATCATTTTTATTAGTTTTACAAATACAAAATACAAATAAATAAAGGATAATATATATATCTATATAAAGAGACGGTTAATACTTTAGTTCCTGAATCCAGGTCATAGGCTCACCCTATTCATACACAAATACGCCCTTAAGACAGGATTTGTAAGCGGAAAGACAATTTGCCTCCCTTACTGCAGAGGAATATCTGAGGTCATTGGGAGAGTCCAAATGGCTTCAGGATTGCTCTCCTGTACTATTTCAGACATGTGGTTTATATATTTATGTATGTGTTTGCCTAGTAAATTTATGAACATATGATTTTTATATATGAGGCCTTAGAATTCTTATAGCAAAGCTAACAGTCAGTACCAATGCCACCCCCCGGACTGGGTGGAAGTAGGAATGGAGGCTGAGGCTGGTGGAACAGTGCCTCAGCGGGTCCCATGGAGCAGCTTCCACTAGGTTTGATGCATGAACGGAGATTACAGGTCATCCGTTTGTAGGTTCATTCTCGTCTTCTGTCGTCCATGTTCCAAGCAGGAATGGGAGAGCAATTGAATTCAGCTCACGCTTAAGGGCAGACCTACCCAATTTGCTCTTCCCCAAAACAGCACATAAACCGCAACACGGCCTTCCTTTGAAATTTGCTGCTCCCTGAATTTCACAATGCAGTTATGCTCCAGCTGAGCATAACTGCAAGAAAGCGCATTTTCTAGGGTAAAGTGTGCATTTTTAAAATGGCATATATTCGTGAACACAACATTAACATTGCATTGTGTGAGGGGAAATTGTTTTGCAAAAAATAAAATAAAAATCTGCATATTAGGGGAAAGTGCAAACAAAGAGAAATTCACGGATGAATTTTCATAAGGACTTAAAAAAATTCAGAACAATGTGGAAATGTAGAGAATTGAATGGAAAAATGAGAAAGTGGGACGGACAGATTTGTCTGTTCCCACTGCAAAGTGGGAGTAATATCTATCTAGGGTTGCCATATTTCAAAAAGGAAACATTGTGGAACTTTTTTTTTTTTTGGAAGACCCAGAAATTGTTGGGATGCAGAATTGCAAAATCTCCTTTAAATATTAAAGTGGGTGTGGGGAATCTGTGATCCTGTGGATGTTGCTGAACTACAACTCCCATCATCCCTGGCATTGCCTGTGCTTGCTGGGGCTGATGGGAGTTGTAGTTCAGCGATATCCAAAGGGCCAAATGTTCCCCACACCCACTTTAATATTGAAAGCAGGTTCTGGATCCCAGCAAAACTGGGCTGCTCCTTTAAATGAAGCCCTGTACTAAATAACCTGCAGGACCAGGACCCCCAACTCGGAAGTGTTTTTAAAAAAGGGAGATGGATGCAAAAGGGCAGTAAGGGCAAGGGCAGTAGCTTCAGGGCTTGCATTGCACATGTGTCAGGAGCTCCGCAAACCTACTAATTTGGCAGCTGCTGTGGACAGCTTTCATTTGTGATTCAGTGTGTTTGCTTTGCTGTCTGCTGGAACACCAGGAAGGAGGTAGAAGTCTTACAAGATGGTGAGCAACGGGCAGGGACTAAGGGAGACTTTTGCATAGGGTTGGAGGGATGCTGCTGATTCGGGGGGTGGGGGTGGCCTTTTTCCTTAAGGAGGGAAGGGTGGTTTTGGTCTTCACAGCTGTACCAGGATTCTAGGGAGAGCTCTTATTCTGAGGCCAGAGCTTTTGGGGCTCTGGCTGGGAATGCTTTTTTTCCAGTGCCAAAGTTTAGCTCTCCTTAATGGTATGAAGCAACGATACCTTTGAGTGCAGAGAGAGTGTCTCTCCCTCAGAAAAAAAAACACCATCTGCCCACAGCTAACACAGCTCATTTAAACTCATGCTTAAGGGTCTACGGAAAGCGGACTTCTTGATCTGGAAGCCTCACTTCCAAATGATGGGCTGCAGTTGCAAGCGGGCTGTAGCTATAGGGTTGTGTGCACATGCCCAGAGACTTGTTTCCTCTTCCTCCTGTGTTGCATTCAAAACAGGCTCTAATGTCAAGCAAGAGAAGGCTTAGATTATGGAGAAGGAATTCCAGGTTGTAACATGTGTTATTATTCTCAGATAATACCTGAGTCCCAGCTGGCTACAGAACTTACTGCCTCCGTTTTCTCTTCCTGCTCCACTACCTACTTGCAAAGAGGCAAGGAATACATATGCACAGTTTCTGGATCAATACCATACAGTGGTGCCTCAGGTTACAAACACTTTGGGTTACAGACTCCGCTCACCCAGAAGTAGTATCTTGGGTTAAGAACTTTGCCCCAGGATGAGGACAGAAATCATGTGCTGGCGGCATGGCGGCAGCGGGAGGCCCCGTTAGCTAAAGTGGTACCGCAGGTTAAGAATGGTTTCAGGTTAAGAACGGACCTCCGGAACGAATTAAGCTCATAACCAGAGGTACCATTGTAGATCAGTGATGTTTTCCTCCAGATCCCACCAGACCATTGGGCATGCGAGCTGGGACTGATGAGTGCTGGAGTCCAATAACATGTAGATCTCCTCTAGGGATTATATGTCTGGGGTGTGTCCTTGAACGGCAACCATGCCTTTGGTTTGCCTGTATGGAGAGTGGGGTGTGTTTGGCCACACCCGCTTCTGCCACACTCACCCATTGGAGGCCAACAGTAGGGGGCGCCAGAGCCAATGACAGGAAGAGCCAACTAATTCTTGTTTAGTCCCCATCTTCCACCCTGCAGTGTTGTACAAGGGCAATACCGAGACTGAGGGGAAAGGTGGCACCCCCCCATATAGAGTCCCTCAGGAGATGTCTATCTGTTGGAGAGAAAGCAGAGGCCAACTGGAGTATCTTGAAAGCAAAGCGGCCACTAAGCCTGATTAAGGAAAATAAACTGTTGCAACAGGGCCCCCACCCACCACATGCAGGAGGGAGAACCCCAAACAATGGTGCGCAAGCCCCTATAAAGATTTTGAAGTTGCCCATCCTGTAGCCCAAGACCACCTCCCAACACATTATACATACATCACAAAAGGAGGTGGTCTCCAGCAGAAAGTTGAGAGTGTTGCTTCTCTCCTGTCTGCCAGGATACCTGATAATGCCTTGCTTGATTGCATTTTCTGGGTAGCCTGGCCATTCCTCTGAGATGGTAAATACTTTAGTTCCTGAATCTCTTACAGATATTGATAGTTTGCTCAGCTTAACAGATACTTGCCAGGGTGTATTCAAAAAAGGAGGTGTAAGCCCCTCCAGTCCAAAGACAATAGGAAAGCTTTTCCCATTTTCTTCCTCCTTGCAGAGAAATATTTGAGGTCAATTTGGGAGAGTCAAAATGGCTTCAGGATTGCTCTCCTGTACTATTTCAGACATGTGGTTTATATACTTACTTATGTATGTATGTTTGCCTTGTACATTTATGAACATTTATTCTATACAGTGGTACCTCGGTTTAAGTACACAATTGGTTCCGGAAGTCTGTACTTAACCTGAAGCGAACTTTCCCATTGAAAGTAATGGAAAGTGGATTAATCTGTTCCAGACGGGTCTGCGGAGTACTCAGCCTGAAGCGTACTTAACCCGAAGTATGAGTGTAATTGGTTCTGGAAGTCCGTACTTAACCTGAAGCGTACTTAACCTGAAGCGAACTTTCCCATTGAAAGTAATGGAAAGTGGATTAATCCGTTCTAAACGGGTCCGCAGAGTACTTAAACTGAAAGTACTCAAACCGAAGTGTACTTAAACCAAGGTACGACTGGTTACAGGTAGGTAGCCATGTTGGTCTGGGTCGAAGTAAAATAAAAAAATTCCTTCAGTAGCACCTTAAAGACCAACTAAGTTTTTATTTTGGTATGAGCTTTCGTGTGCATGCACACTTGGTATCTGAAGAAGTGTGCATGCACACGAAAGCTCATACCAAAATAAAAACTTAGTTGGTCTTTAAGGTGCTACTGAAGGAATTTTTTTATTTTACAAGGTACGACTGTATTTGAGACCTTAGAATTCTTATACAGTGGTACCTCAGGTTAAAAACTTAATTCGTTCTGGAGGTCTGTTCTTAACCTGAAACTGTTCTTAACCTGAGGTACCACTTTAGCTAATGGGGCCTCCCACATCTGCCGTGCCGCCGGCACTCGATTTCTGTTCTTATCCCGAAGCAAAGTTCTTAACCTGAGGTACCATTTCTGGGTTAGCGGAGTCTGTAACCTGAAGTGTCTTTAACCTGAAGCGTCTGTAACCCGAGGTACCAGTGTAACAAAAGACAGGCAGGGGATGATAGGTTGAGGTTAGTGGAGCAATGCTGCAAAGTTTAAACCTCTTTTGCAGCTCCTTCAGGGTTGCCGCCAAGCCAGGCATGTGTCTTTTGAGCGGCAAAAGGTTCCCTTCCCCTGCCCTAGAGGCTGCCAGGTATACAGGGAAAGGGAGAGACTCTCTATGAATTTCTGGGTCCCTTGAAGGGCGCTGCTAATATCTGCAACTAATAAGCCACAGGCCTCTGAAATGCAGAGCATTAGGCTGCAATCCTAAGCTCACTCGTTGGAGAGACAACTCTCATGGAGCCGACTGAGACGTGCCTCTGTGCAAGAACACGCATAGGATCCCAGTTAAGAGAGTCTTTCTTGAGTACATAGTTGAGTAGACTCAGTTAAGATTGCACACATTCCTTTCATTGTCATGTGATAAACTCACAAGATTTTGGCAAGTCTTTCCTGGTAGGTGCATACGTGTTTGCAGAACTGGGGCGATTAGAAAGATAAAGCATTGATGGAACAATGTCCCAGATTTTGCCATTTTTGCTCCAGCTGTTCCAATAAATAGTTTGTAAATTAGAAGTACTAGGACCAGATCACTATCTCTGTGAAAGGTTAGGGTGGAGGGTGGTGTTGTGAAATGCTACATAGTCCCTGCATTAAAAGTCACAGGGTGGGGTGGCGAGAACCTAGACTTTTCCCCATCTTGAAGTTTATGATAAATTTCCTTTTCCATTTGTTTACTAAAGCCCCTTTACCTGCTCTTCATCCAAAAAAGGCTCCCAGAGCCACTCTCGTAAGAGCCATATCATGTGAGATAGATACATGAGGAAGTGGGAATGAGGAGGGAAGAGGAAAGCAAGCGCACTCTTGAGGTTATCAGAATCTTACAATGACTGTCCTCAGCACTGTGGAGACTACTTGTACCTAGGTTCTCGTGTGAACAAGCCTAAAGTCTAACTTTTTTGTTGCTGTTGTTGCTTCTACTCTTCCCTCGCCGGGCTTTGAAAAAAACACCAGTTGGTGTTGGTGATTGGAGACCTTCATATCCCGCACCGATGCATCGGCCTCCCAGCCAAGTTCCGGAAACTCCTGGTTCCTGGGAAGATCCAGCATATCCTCTGCACGGGGAATCTCTGTACCAAGGAGACCTACGATTATCTACGGACATTGGCCGGGGACGTCCATGTGGTCAGAGGAGACTTCGATGAGGTGGGGCACAGTTTCAAAACTTTCTAACCTGCTACCAGTCTGGGAAGGGACACGGGTGGCGCTGTGGGTTAAACCACAGAGCCTAGGGCTTGCCGATCAGAAGGTCGGCGGTTTGAATCCCCGCAACGGGGTGAACTCCCGTTGCTCCTGCCAACCTAGCAGTTCGAAAGCATGTCAAAGTGCAAGTAGATAAATAGGAACCGCTACAGCGGGAAGGTAAATGGCGTTTCCGTGTGCTGCTCTGGTTCGCCAGAAGCAGCTTTGTCATGCTGGCCACATGACCTGGAAGCTGTACGCTGGCTCCCTCGGCCAGTAAAGCGAGATGAGCGCCGCAACCCCAGAGTCGGTCACGACTGGACCTAATGGTCAGGGATTCCTTTACCTTTACCAGTCTGGGAAGATGTAAATGGGGAGCTGCCCCCAAGTCACATTTCCACTATACATTTAAAGCACTGTGATACCCCTTTAAACAGTTAAGGCTTCCCCCAAATAATCCTGGGAGCTGTAGTTTCAGGGTGGCAAGAGTTGTAAGGAGCCCCTCCTTCGCCCGAACTACAATTTTCAGAGTTGCATGGGAAAAACCACTTTGGGAATTGCAAGGGGAATAGGGGAGTCTCCTAAAACTCGCAGCACCCCGAACAAACAAAATCTCCCAGAATTCTTTGGGGGAAGGCATGACTGTTTAAATACATGGTGTGGCCTATATAATAATGTGCAGCCCCCTCCTGGAGAATTATACCTGGGGGTGGGAGGAGAGACTGCTTCCTCCATGTACCTGTGTGGGCAGCCATACCACTCCCCCCATTCTTGGTACAATGTACGTATGAATCTTCCCCAATCCTAGTAAATTATTTATTATTTATACCCCGCCCATCTGGCTGGGTTTCCCCAGCCACTCTGGGAGGCTTCCAACAGAAAAATAAAATACAATAATTTATTAAACATTAAAAGCCTCCCTAAACAGGACAACAATTTCTCTGGTTGGAGATGCAAGATGATGCCTTTTTCTTTACTTTTTTCTAAAAATTATATTAAATTTAAATATATTAAATTTAAATATTATATTTCTAAAATTTACATTTTAGAATACAGTGGTACCTCGCAAGACGAATGCCCTGCAAGGCGAATTTTTCGCAAGATGAATGCGTCTTGTGATCTGATGATGACTCGCAAGACAAATTCGTTTTGCGAAAAATTCATCTTGCGAATCGCAGTTTCCCATAGGAATGCATTGAAATTTAATTAATGTGTTCCTATGGGCAAGAAAAGAAATTTCAATGCATTCCTATGGAAAACCGCAATTCGCAAGACGAATTTTTCGCAAAACGAATTGACTCATGGAATGAATTAAATTCGTCTTGCGAGGCACCACTGTATTCATTTAAGCAACCTTAATATCAATGACTTCCCTTCTCTTTCCATAGTACAATTTGCATATCATAAATCCCTGCATATTTTACAAAAACCAAACCATTCCGTATTCCATTATTACACCCATCAAAACTTATTTACACTCTTGAATTTATCTTAATGCTGCCCATGTTTTCAAAATATACACAATTTCCACCCATATATTCAATAACTGTTTTCCACTCTTCTTTAAACATATGTTCTCTTATTCTGTATGTTAGGTCCTCAAGCTGCACATATTCCATCACTTTAAGTTGCCATTCTTCTTTAGTTGGGACTTTGCTTGTTTTCCATTTTGGGGCTAACAAAACACGGGCCGCAGTAGTGGCGAAACACTGGCCTGTGAGTGCTCCAGTTGGAGAACAGCCAAAGGTGTCATGGGCTTTGAAGACACTCGAACTCAGGACACAAGGGAGAAACGTGCTAAGAGGAAGGCACACTTGGCAAATCCACACCAAGATCAACTCCCAATGTCCCCAATGTGGAAGGACGTGTGGATCCAGAATTGGCCTCCACAGTCACCTACGGACTCATTGTTAAAATCGTGTTTATGGAAGACAATATTAATCAGCTATGAGAGATCGCCAAAGAAGAAGAATATACATAAATAACCTTTTCTGACACCTGGGAATTTCCGTCTGAATTATCCCCAACAGAAAGGACTCTGGTTTTTTTTAAAAGTACTTTTAAGCATTTCCTCCCAATTCATTATGAATTATTTCCCAATATGCCTTTTTCTCAGGATTTAGCTCAGAAATAAATACACTAGAAGGAACCTGTGTGTATTTATTTAAAAATGACCTTGTATTGTTGATTCTGACCTGTGCATTGGTTAACAATTAACCACCTCCTCCTTTTCTTTTTCTTCCTTCAGGGAACAAGTTACCCCCAGCAGAAAATAATCCTGGTTGGGCCATACAAAATTGGCTTGATCCATGGCCATCAAGTTATTCCCTGGGGCGATCTGGACAGCTTGGCCATTTTACGCAGGCAGCTCGATGTGGACATCTTAATTTCAGGGCATACACACAAATTCGGGGCTTTAGAGCACGAAAACAAGTTATACATCAACCCAGGATCAGCCACAGGAGCTTACAATGCCTTGGAAAGGTGAGACGATTGATCTTTCAGCTGAGTTCTGACCTTTGATCCATCTAGCTCAGTATTGCCTACTCTGACTGGTAGCAACTTTCCAGGGTTGCAGGCAAGGTGTCAGGGCCGTCTTAAGCGCCCCTGGTGCCCTGGTGCGCCGGATCCCTCCGGCGCCCTCCCGCCCCGTTTCCCAGTGCGGTGGGTGGGCGGGCGCCGTGCACAGCGCGGCTGCCACAGGCGCTGCTGTGCAGCCGGCGGGCGGGCGGGCAGGCAGGCACAGCGCGGTTGCCGTGGGCGCAGCTGCGCGGCGGACTGGCCGGCCAGCGGGTGGGCGCAGCTCGCGGCACCCTCCTGGCGGGCTGGCGCCGTGGTGCCCTGCGCCACCCAGCCTGCACGTAGGGCTGGCCCTGCAAGGTGTCTCTCCCAGTCTTACCTGGAGATGCCAGGGATTGAACCAAGACCTTCTACATGCAAAGCAGATGCTCTATCCTTGAGGGAATGCATAATATGTGCATTTGTGAAATGTACAGTGGTACCCTGGTTCCCGAACAGCTTGGCTCCCAAATGCCACAAACCCAGAAGTAAGTATTCTGGTTTGCGAATGTTTTGTGGAAGCCGAACGTCCGTTTTGGCTGTCGGCATTGTTTCCGGGGCCAATCAGCCAAGCAGAATCTGCGCCTTGCTTTGTGAACATTTCCAGAATGGATTGAGTCGGGAACCAAGTTATCCCTGTACAGCTGGATCTTGCAACTTGAACGCCTTGGCTCCCAAACAAATCAACTCCCAAATGATCAAAACCCAGAAGTGAGTGTTCCAGTTTTCAGAAGCCAAGCATCCAATGGGGCTTCCGTGGCTTCCGATTGGCTGCAGGAGCTTCCTACAGCCAATCAGAAGCCGTGCTTTGGTTTCCGAAAGTTTTGGAAGTCAAATGGACTTCCGGAATGGATTCCGTTCGACTTCCAAGGTATGACTGTATTCTATAACCTGCCTATAACCTTCTTGTTTAGACATTCCTTCCCAGATGTTTAAGAAGCTGAGGTGATTTTAATCTGTTTTAACATTTTAATTTTTGTATGTTTCAAAGTATGGTTGTGATTTTTTAAATTGATTTATATTGTTTTATCTTTTTGTAAACCGCATTGAGGGTTTTGTTTTGTTACAATCAAGCTTCGTATAATTTTTTTATGAAATAAAATAAAACAAATATTCTGCATACAGAAAATTCTGTAACCCTAGAATTCTGCAACCGAATATCTGAATGCAGAATTTTAGGGCCTTATTCCCTCCCTGCTTGGCTCAGACTGAGAGTGTACTTTGAAGAAAACCTGCAATGTCCTCCATTAATTCTCATCCATTAGCTGGTGCTGGTAATTTTTTTTTTGAGAGCTGCTGCAACATTTCTAACACAAATTATTTTGTGACTTCCAGAGACATCACTCCTTCCTTTGTACTGATGGATATCCAGTCCACCGTAGTTGTGACTTATGTTTACCAGCTCATTGATGACGATGTGAGGGTGGAAAGGATTGAATACAAGAAGTCTTAAATCAAGCTGCCTTCCACTCAGATGCTTCTTGCCACCGACGGTTTTGACCATTCATAAATGCCAAGCGGCTTTACATTATTGGATCATCTCAATGGGAATTTTGTGCTTGTAACTGCTTGTGATCTCTTTGAACAGAAACACGTAGTAGCAATAAACCTGTTGCAAAATGAACTATATTTCATTTTAAAAGAAAAGAAGATAGGTGTTTGGAAATGTCATACAGTGGAGTCTGGACCATTTGGGCAAATGATCCCCTCTCCCACCAACCTCAATCTGTTCTCAGCCAGCCTTTACTCTCTTGCCTTCTTACAATAACCAGTCCGGTGTGTGTGTGTGTGTGTGTGTGTGTGTGTGTGTGTGTGTGTGTGTGTGTGTTCCTGGCTATCATCAATCGGTTGGCTCTGCCTGCCACTGGCTCTCATAGCTGCCAAGTCTCCCGTATTCCCCGGGAAACCCCCGTTTTTCCAGCTGTTCCGAGCTGAAAAAACAGATTTTTTTGTTTTTCCCCGGTTTATTCTGGCGCGGTGGCCATTTTGGAACTGGGCAAAGCAGCATCAAAAGTCGCTTCTGAGCATGCTCCGCCCAGTTCCAAAATGGCGGCAGCGCTACTTCCGGCCTGCTACTTCCGGTCCGGTCCCTTATTTCTCCGACAAGAACTTGGCAAGTATGCTGGCTCTGGCTCCCTCTACTGTTGAACTCCCTGCCTTCTACCCTACCGGTCTCTGAGAAGCAGCCACTGCTGGTGATCTGTAGCATTCCATGCATATTTGCTTAGGATTAGGCAGTAGGAAGGTCTGAAGGGTGACAGGAGCACAGAAACGCAATATAGGCAGGAGAAACACTCATGTGTATCTGATTTTTTTTCATATGCATACACACACATATACAGGGTGAATCTTTTCAAGAGGCCCCATGGGACATGTGTACTCTGTATCCACGGGGCCTCTTTTAAAGGACTCACCCTCTATAAAAAGAAGACCATGTGAAGTGCATAAGTGTTGATCAAGGTCATTGGGTTACAGCTAATGATAGTCCTAATAATAATAATAATAATAATAATATATTTATACCCAGTGCTTCCCCCCCTAAAAATAATGTACTCTCATTTTGACTCGAGAGAATCACCATTTTATAGTTCAAATCGGGAAGAATAAATACAGTAAATGGAAAAACTACAAAGATTCACAAAATGTTTAGGGGTATGCGTACCCCTGCATACCCCCAGAAAAAAGCACTGTTTATACCCCACCCATCTAGCCGGGCCTCCCCAGCCACTCTGGGCGGCTTATAGCACAGAAAATATTGTAAAACATTAGACATTTAAAATTTCCCGATACAGGGTTGCCTTCAGGTGTCTTCTAAAAGTCAGATTGTTTATTTCCTTGACATTTGATGGGAGCGGGTGCCGCTACCGAGAAGGCCGCCTTAGGACCCAAGTTAGTCATGCCTATTAATTTCAGTGGGTCTGCTCTAGGTTGGGCTGGTTTTGGAGACAACACTATGAATAGAATCAGGTTTGCCCTCACACTTCTAATACCACAATGCTCTGGGGCAGAAATGGGAAGGTCTACCGATGTTCCTGCAGCCAATCAGCAAACAGTGCATATATTTGCATATTATGATGCATCACAAGCCCTGGACCCCTTTAAAGACTGAAGGAGAGGATGCCAGGCCAGAGCAAGCTGACAATTCACAATCTCCCATCATGCCGTGGCCCTTCTTCTCCTTCCCCTTCTCACTTACTGCTCAGGTGAGTTTGAGTTACGGTATATAAATTTAACTGGGCATGCTCTCTCTCTCTCCCCCCCCCTCCGCCTCAAGAAATATCCCACCCATCTCACCAGGTTGCCCAGCCACTCTGGGTGGCTTCCAACATACAGTGGTACCTTGGGTTACAAACGCTTTGGGTTACAAATGCTTTGGGTTACAAATGCTTTGGGTTACAAACTCCGCTAGCCCAGAAGTAGTTACCTCGGGCTGTGAACTTTGCCCCAGGATGAGAACGGAAATCGCGCGCCAGCAGGTGGCCCCATTAGCGAAAGCGTGCCTCAGGTTAAGAACGGTTTCGGGTTAAGAACAGACCTCCGGAACGAATTAAGTTCGTAACCCGAGGTACCACTGTATATAAAAACATAATAAAACACTAAAAACTTCCCTGTACAGAGCTGCCTTCTGATGTCTTCTAAGGGTTGTACAGTGGTACCTCTGTTTACAAACACAATTGGTTCTGGAAGTCTGTACTTAACCTGAAGCAAACTTTCCCATTGAAAGTAATGGAAAGTGGATTAATCCGTTCCAGACGGGTCTGCGGAGTACTCAACCTGAAGCATACTTAACCCGACGTATGAGTATAATTGGTTCTGGAAGTCCGTACTTAACCTGAAGCGTACTTAACCTGAAGCAAACTTTCCCATTGAAAGTCATGGAAAGTGGATTAATCTGTTCCAGACGGTCCACGGAGTACTTAAACTGAAGTGTACTTAATCTGAAGCGAACTTTCCCATTGAAAGTAATGGAAAGTGGATTAATCCATTCCAGATGGTCCGTGGAGTACTTAAACTGAAGCATACTTAACCTGCAGCGAACTTTCCCATTGAAAGTAATGGAAAGTGGATTAATCCGTTCCAGATGGGTCCGCGGAGTACTTAAACTGAAAATACTCAAACCGAGGTGTACTAAAACCGAGGTATGACTGTATAGGTACTTATCTCCTTGGCTCGGGGGTTGGCTATGTCTGCTCTTGCCCCTTTTGGCCTGCAGGGGGGAATGTTGGTTTTTCCCCAAATTCAATAGAATTGTGTCACCCAAGAGAGTCCTAGAACAGAGAGCGTTTTAGAGTGGTTCAGCTGCACTGGGCGTCATTGCCACAGGGGGCGCCACAACAAAGATGTTGAACAGAGCACGAGAGGCAGGTTGGGGGGGGGATGCCAAATTTTAGCATCACACAGTGTGCTGCTGACATTTGAGAGACCAACGTCTGCTAGAAGAACTGGGACCTACAGGAAGAAGCAAAGAAGGGAATTGTTTGGTGCCCTTTTCCTGGACTTCAGGAGATGCATGGCAGTAGTTGCATGGGATGGGAAGGGGAAGCTCTGAGGGTTAATGTGGGGGGGAACAGCAAGGAGTTAGTGAGCAGAGCATGCTGGGGTACATCCCCTAGTTTGGATGAATTCTGAATGTGAAGGATGCAGACTCTTTATATACTGTGTGTGTGTGTGTGTGTATGTGTGTGTGTGTGTGTGTGTGTGTGTGTGTGTAATTTTTATTAAATTTTCTGCTTTACAATTAAGTATATTCATTAATATAATATATTCACAGACGTGGGTGGTGCTGTGGGTTAAACTACAGAGCCCAGGGCTTGCCGATCTGAAGGTCAGCGGTTCGAATCCCTGCCCTGCGATGGGGTGAGCTCCCATTGCTCGGTCCCAGCTCCTGCCAACCTAGCAGTTCGAAAGCACGTCAATGTGCAAGTAGATAAATAGGGACCACTACAGCGGGAAGCTAAACGGCGTTTCCGTGCACTGCTCTGGTTCGCCAGAAGCGGCTTTGTCATGGTGGCCACATGACCTGGAAGCTGTACGCCAGCTCCCTTGGCCAATAATGCGAGATGAGCGCCGCAACCCCAGAGTCGGTAACGACTGGACTGAATAGTCAGGGGTCCCTTTACCTTTTATCAGGTTATTTACTCACATTGATGCTATTAAGGACATGATCTCACCTTAACAGCTGACATGTTCCACCCATAAATGGACTCCACAATTTTGATTTGCAGTCTTGGGCAAAGCGAAATTGTACTGTCATGTCCCTCACCAATCATGTGCAGCCTTGCTGGCATTCCCTAAGGAAAAGGCGGCTGTGGGCTGTGTTGTGAATAAGGTTGTGCTAACAGACGTCCGCAAAATGCAGAATGACCCAAAGTGGGCAGAGTGGGGTTCCTTGAAAACATCATGATCTAAAGTTCCTTTGGAATGACATGAATTTAAATGCGCACTTTAGATGAGCTCTGCTTAAATTATAGGTATGAAGGAAACCCTAGATTCCATTATAATTTCTGCTTGGATTAATGGGTAAGCTTTCAGGTTTTGGCTTTTCCCAAAACTTTGTAAGTTCAACGTTTGGTAATCACAGTTGTTGAGCTTCCAGTTCTCTGACCTGTGGGGGGAGAGGCTGGACCAAGTTTCCCAAATTTGATCAAAAGTGTCACACTCTTTGCATCACATTCACACACATGTATGTTCAGCCCCTATAGGGTCAGGATCCTTGTCCCGCTTCCTTGTACTTATTCATGCGTCAAGATGAAACTTACAGCTATCTCTCTGAGTGTACCTGATATAAATTCAATTCCAATTCACTCCCATGTACTGTAATTAGCCATCTATCCACATGACCCGAAAGCTGTCTGCGGGCAAATGTCGGCTCCCTCAGCCAGTAAAGCGAGATGAGCGCCACAACCTCAGAGTCGTTCGCGATTTGACTTAACTGTCAGGGGTCCTTTACCTTTACCTTTTTTTACCTAGCCTTGGAAACGTTTGTGAATTCCCATGTCTGGAGGAGGAAGAGCAAATTACTGTATTGTTTCCACAATCCTTCCTCACCTGTTTATATATTTCTTTCCTCCTGTTCCAAAACACTGTCCCACCACGATTGCTTTTAACTGGTTTATCGGGTCCTCCCTACCAAGGGGGCATGCGTTGTGGTGGGATCCGGCAATCAGGCCTAGGTTTTGGGGTGGGACAATTGGAGCGGCCACAACACCCTATTGGTGGTCCCGCTAACAGGGGTGCAATTGGGCTATGGGCATGCCAATCAATGGTCAGAGGCACCAATATATATTCCCTGCACGTGGCCCTGAGCTTTTCTTTCAGGTCTCAGTGCATCGGAACACCCGCCAACCTCTCCCTAATTTTAGGACTTGCGCTTGACCTTGCTATGCTGTCGTGTGTTGCCTGTGTTTGGGACAGGGGCACGGCAGGAATTTCCCCCACTTGGCTGATTGGCTGGTGCCATTTGGGTTTGCCTGCCATGTAGCAAATTGTCACAACTTGTAAGGTTGGCAGATAGGCTCTGGTTCTTGTTGATGGGGTGGCAGGATTCCTAGCCATTCCTAAGGGATGGGTATTCCTTTAAAAGGAATCCAAGGACTCATGGTTGGTCTTCCCCGTGTGGGATTGTGCCCTGAGCTCATCTGGGGGAGGCGTGGCAGCCCCCCCCGCCTGCCTCTGTCCCAGGTGTTCACCCAAGGCTGACTTATGGTTGCTGCCCAGAGTCAACGCGGCCTGCAATGCTGCAGAAAGCTAGCCGAACGAGCCTATGCAACCGCCCCATTGATTTGTAATCAATAAAGTTGTGGCCTAAATTCTGCCAAAAACCAAACCAAGAATTGGAGTCATGTCTGAATTTATTTCTAGGCCAGGTTAAAGGGTCTCCACACGCAACTTAGAAATGCTTTAGAACCTGACATTTTCCGCTTCTGTCTGTAGGGGGAGAAGTTGGACCACCTTCCCCACATTTCATAGAATTGAACTGCCATGGAGAGCACCTGCAGAGCCAACGAAGCAGGATGCAGCTCAGAAGGACCCTTCTGCTCAGCTTTCTACCTCTCCAGCTGCCGTTCCTATTCATTTGTGCACAGAAATCAAACCATAACTGTCAGTGTGCACACAACAGAGGCCGATGCAACCTCACTCCCAACCGATTCACTTTTGCCTCATTCTTTGGAAAGTTTTGCGATACCGCAAAGCCATGGAAGGAAGAGTGCAGTCTATGATTGTTTCCAGGAGAAACTTATATGTGTGTGTGTGTGTGTGTGTGTGTGTGTGTGTGTGTGTGTGCGCTTCTTGTTTGTATTATTCCGAAATCAGCACTGCCTAGGCCAGGAAGTGGGAAAATGGAACTATTCACACCTTGAGAAAATTCACTAAGCCTTTCCTTTTAAAAAGTGTTTGGCATTAATGATGAGAAAGAATAGCCTTACATATACAGTGGTACCTCTACTTACGAATAACTCTACTTACGAATGTTTCTACTTACGAATGGAGCTCCGTCCGCCATCTTGGATGCGGTTTAGATAGGATTTTTTTTCTACTTACGAATTTTTAGATAGGGTTGCTTCTACTTACGAATTTTTTCTCCCAATGCATTCCTATGGGATTCGACTTACAATTTTTTTCGACTTACAAATGTGCATTCAGAACGCATTAAATTCGCAAGTAGAGGTACCACTGTAAAGGTAAAGGTAAAGGGGCCCCTGACCATCAGGTCCAGTCGTGTCCGACTCTGGGGTTGCGGCGCTCATCTCACTCTATAGGCCGAGGGAGCCGGCGTTTGTCCGCAGACAGCTTCCGGGTCATGTGGCCAGCATGACAAGCTGCTTCTGGTGAACCAGAGCAGCGCACGGAAACGCCGTTTACCTTCCCGCCGGAGCGGTCCCTATTTATCTACTTGCACTTTGATGTGCTTTCGAACTGCTAGGTAGGCAGGAGCTGGGACCGAGCAACGGGAGCTCACCCCGTTGCAGGGATTTGAACAGCCGACCTTCTGATCAGCAAGCCCTAGACTCTGTGGTTTAACCCACAGCGCCACCTGGGTCCCTTAGCCTTACATATATTCCTCAACAAATGTTACATACATTTCTTACTGAGACATTCGCAGGTCCGTGGCAGAGCATCTTCTGGTCCGGAGCTCTGGCCCGAGTCAGAAGAGTCCAGAAGGTGTTCTGGCGTCACCTTGCTGACTCACACCAGAGTCAGCATTTTTTGGTTCAGATCTCTGATGTGAGGACTCATGTCAGAGCACTGGACCAAAAGACAGACATTCTTAAATGCAATCCGAAGTGATCCCAGAATGTCCCACTTAAAACAGGACTGTTGACAGCTATGATGTTAGTTCTCTGGGTTTGGCTACCACTCTTTTCAGTGCTGCTCTTAGGGTGGAGCTGAGGAACCTCTTGGTTGGGCCCCAAATAAAACCTCCCTGGCCTCCCCATTTCCCTAGGTCATTCCCTTCTTAAGCCACCCCCTCTCTCCAAGCCACCCCCTTACCCTGAACCCCACTTTGCCGTCTCCTCCAGTGTTTTCAGCCATCCAGATTCTGATTTTGAGCTCTGAAAATGCCTCGATTGCCTGGAAATGAGGACTTGATAGTGGGGTGAGAGTGCAGAAACTATCCTATGGTACAAGAGTAACAATCTACAGGGGTTGCCCTGAACACTTTTTGCCCCACCCAGCCTAGAAAATTGCCCAGGTGGGGATGAAGTCCTCTGTCGGAAATATGTCCCCCACTTCTGAGTTAAAGCTGGGGCAGCTTTGCCTGGTATCAACAGAAACCTGGGCAAGCTTTTCAATTTCTGATGCCACGTTAAATACCACCTGGTCAACTCCTAAACCAATACTTTCTAGCCAATGCCGGTCAAACTTCTCTGGAATTTTGAAAGGGAAAAGCTCTGTATATCTGTCTGCCTGCTCCTCTATGCAAATACAAGTAGATAAAGAAGTTCTTGCAGAACCAACCAGCACAGAGCCAATTTGCATGAAGGAGTCATTGGGTATTTCTGGGGGACTTCAGAGAGGATGAAGAGGATCCCATCTAGGTCTCTTTCGGAAGGGAAGCCAGACTCGTTTAGAGAGCTCACCATGGCCTGGCCTCTGTTCTTCCTGGCACTTCTCAGCTACTCCTCAAGTAAATCCCCCACAATTGTCTATAGATGCTTGATTTTAATTTCTTTTTGCTTTTAACTTGTTTTTAGCTTTTATGAGTTTTTTGTTTTTATATTATTGTAAACCATGGTGATATTTTTTTATGAGACAGAGGAATATGAATATTTTTATAAATAAAAGTATGGAGGATTTAGTGAACACAGGCCAAGATCAAATCTCTTTTCACTACGTACTCATCATAGGAACATAATGCTTTTATGATATTTGTGTAACTTAACAATGTCATGATTTATTCCCTCTTTGTTTTGTAAAGGTGTCACTTCGCAACCAACAGTGACCCAACCTGCTTCTTCATCTGTGGCCCTCGGCCAAACAGCTAAATTCTCCTGCACTGGCAGTAATGGTGGTAGCTGGTACTACTTTCAGTGGCATCAACAGAAACCTGGACAGGCTCCTCGCTTGGTGGTCAGTGGGACCAGCAGGGGAGAAGGAATCCCAGATCGGTTCACTGCCTCTTCCTCTGCGAACCCTTACTATTTAACCATCTTC
The DNA here is from genome assembly GCF_963506605.1 of Zootoca vivipara. NCBI lineage: Eukaryota > Metazoa > Chordata > Lepidosauria > Squamata > Lacertidae > Zootoca > Zootoca vivipara. Next base: position 14,759,450 of record NC_083292.1, on the reverse strand, counting down.
AACACCCAGGCTGAAGATGAGGCAGTATATTACTGTCTTGCTTGGGAAGACAACAGTAAAAGGTTTCACAGTGGTTCAACCTGACTGGGAACTGAGACAAAAACCTTTGCTCTTCCTCCCCAGAGTGAGAAAACCAGAAGCACTCAAAAACATCACTGGTCATAGTTGAGCGTTCTTTGTTTTTGACAGGAATGTGTGATGATACCAGGTTATTTAGTCACATTGATGCTATTAAGGAAATGATCTCCCCTTAAAAGCTGACATGTTCCACTCATAAATGGATTCCACAATCTTTGATTTGCAGTCTTGGGGAATGCTAAATTGTAATGTCAAGTCCCTCACCTATACTTTGCAGCCTTGCTGGCATTCCCTAAGGAAAAGGCTGTGGGTCTGGACTGTGATGTGAATAAGGTTGTGCTAACAGATATCAGCAAAATGCAAAATAGCCCAAAGTGGACAGGGTGGGGTTCCTTGAAATCTGGAAATCATGATCTAAATGTCCTTTGGAATGACATGAATTTAAATTACGGTTACAGGTAGGTAGCCGTGTTGGTCTGGGTCAAAGTAAAATAAAAAAATTCCTTCAGTAGCACCTTAAAGACCAACTAAGTTTTTATTTTGGTATGAGCTTTCGTGTGCATGCACACTTCTTCAGATACTGAAGAAGTGTGCATGCACACGAAAGCTCATACCAAAATAAAAACTTAGTTGGTCTTTAAGGTGCTACTGAATGAATTTTTTTATGAATTTAAATGTGCACTTTAAATGAGCTTTGCTTAAATTATAGGTATGAAGGGAACCCTAGATTCCACTATAATTTCAGCTTTGATTATTGGGTAAATTTTCAGGTTTTGGCTTTCCCCAAAGCTTTGTAAGTTAAATGTTGGTAATCACAATTGTGGATCTTCCAGTTCTCTGACCCTTGACCTGTGGGGAGAGAGGCTGGACCAAGTTTCCCATATTTGATCAAAAGTGTCACACTCTTTGCACCACATCACACACATGTATGTTCAGCCCCTATAGGGTTAGGATCCTTGCCCCACTTCCATGTCCTCATTCATCAAGATCAAATGCCCAGCAATCTCTTTGGGTGCAACTGATACAGATTCAATTCAGACTCGCTCCCATGTGATTAACCACCTATCCAAACCTTTGGAAACCTTTGTGAATCCTCATATTTGGGGGAGGAAGAGCAAATTATTGTATTGTTTCCACAAGTTGTGTTTCTGTGTGAGTGTTTCTGTATATATTATTTCCAAGAATAAGATCTGCATTGGACAGAATGTAGCCTACTGAAATTGGTTCTCTTGTTATATTTGGAAAAGTTACTATAGATTCCTAACTTCTGGGGGTGGAAAACCTAAAGACCAGAGACAAACACTGCCCCCCCCCAGTCCTCTGCATTTGGCCCTTAAGATTCTCCCCAGGAGTCCCTGGAGAAGAGGGGTCTCTTTATATGGCATTGTGTTTGACATCCCTTCATAATGTGGTAAGCCAGTTGTCTTGCATTTGAGATCCCTCCCTGCTAATTCTGTTGCATTGGCCGATGGGCATCTGCCCCAAACTGCTATCCTGATGTCATCATTGCCCTTTTCCTTTCTATCCTGGCCAAAATACGGACCACCCACAGCACCATTATGAAAATATGTCCTTTCTTCATTGGCTTCACACTAACACAAGCAGCTAAACAAAGAAGTTTTTGCAGAACCAATCAGCACAGAGTCCATTTGCATGAAGGATCTGTTTGGTATTTCTGGTGGAATTCAGAAAGGAGAAAGACGATCTCATCTAGATCTCCTTCTGAACGATAGTCAGCTCACCATGGCCTCTCCCCTGTTTTTCCTCACACTTCTCAGCTATTTCTCAGGTAAGGCTATGGAAGTTTCAGCTGACATAAGGCAACATCAAAGCTATTTCCACGATTTGCCTATCATAGGAACTTCATGCATCTGATATCTGAAAGCACAGAAGATGTACTCAAGTCATGATTTCTGTGCTCTTTCTTTTGGTAAAGGTGTCCATTCACAGCCAACTGTGACTCAGCCGGCCTCCCAGTCTGCGTCTCCGGGTCAAACTGTGAAATTCTCCTGCACCAGAAATGGTGGCAGTAGCTGGGGTTCATTTCACTGGTATCAACAGAAACCTGGACAGGCACCCCGTTTTCTGTGGTATGCCTCCAGCACCCGGGGAGAAGGGGTCCCACATCGCTTCACTGGCTCAGAGTCTGGGAATATGGGATACTTAACAATCTCCAACATCCAGGCTGAAGATGAGGCAGTTTATTACTGCTGTAACTATGAGAGCAGCGTGAAGTTCCACAGTGGTGCAATCTAATGGAGAACTGAGACAAAAACCTTTCACTGCTCTTTCTTACTACAGTCATACGTTGGGTTACAGACACTTCAGGTTGTGTCTTTTCAGCTTGCGTCCTGCGCCGGACACGGAAGTACCCCAACCACAGCTGCCAAGTCTCCCGTTTTCCCGCTGTTATCCCGAATAGAAAATAAATCCCAGAAATCCCCCGGATTTCCTACCTGCCAGGGAGAATGCGCCCAGCGAGGAAAGAGCCACCTCTATTTTGCCCAGAGAACCCGGCGTCCTGTTTCATTTGTGTCACTCATTCACCTGCACTCTCTCCCTTTTGCTGCCTCCCTCCTCGCTCTCCCTCCTTCCCCTGACCGGGTCACTTGAGGACACAGGCCGCCTCTTGCCATGGGAAGCGCCACAGCCTCGCCGGCGTCTCGCTTTTGGTCTTCCGAGGCTGCGATTAGAAGGTGAGGCCCTCCTACCTTGGCGCCCCCTGCCCGGTGGGCCGCCCTCTGGCCCTCCTCCTCCTCCCTGTCTCTCCCTTCCCCTTCCCGGAGGGGGTAGCTTTGCAAAAGCGAGCGCAACGTGGATGGAGGCGGAGACAGGAGGCAGGCAGGAAGAGAACTTCATAACTCAGCAAACGAGGAGGCCCGGAGGATAGAAATGGGAGTTTCTAATGATGTGGCCCAGGAAAGCGAGAGAGAGATTATGTGTGTGTGTTGCACGGGGTTGGTCTAGAAGACCCCGGGTCCCCTCCTGACTCCGTGGTTCTGCTTCTTCCGAGGGGAGGAGGAGGAGGAGGACGTAGCGCCTCTCATCTCCTGCACGTGGATCATTAAGAGCTGATTAGTTTCTCCAGCGGTGATGACAAGTGCGGTTGGAAAAGGAAGTGCCTCGGCCAGGACAAAACCGCAGAAAGCGACTACTTGGCCCCCTTTCAATATGATTAAAGCGGATTAGTCAGCCCTCATTGAGCTGACAGCTCATGAAGTGTGATGATCCCGTGTTGTTGCATTTATTGCCAAGGGCTTGCTCCCCTCGCCACCTCGGGGTGGGAATGGGGCTGGGATGTGCCCATACCACAAGGGAAAGCTGGCTCTTTCTCTCCCAGCCCTGTGGGCAGGAAACAACACTTTATCCAGAATTTAGTAATGTGTGAGTGGGCGGGGAGGCTCCATTTCGGGTGCCGCTCTGCCCATGTCTGGGCACCGGAAGTCACTTCTGCGCATGTCCAGACATGCGTAGAAGTGACTTCCGGTGCTGCGCCACTGCTGATCCCGCATTTTTCAACCGGAGACTTGGCAGCTATGACCCAAACGGGTTACTTTTGGGGTTAGGGTTGCAAACATGCCTCCCGCACAGATCACGTTCGCAACGCGAGCATCCACTGTATAGTGAAGCTTGAATCACTCAAGATCATAACTTCACATGAGTAAGTTTTGTAGAGAGATGCCCCCTCCCCTATCAAGCACACCCTACTAGGTTGGCAGGAGCTGGGACAGAGCAGCGGGAGCTCACCCAGTCGCGCAGATTCGAACCACTGACCTTGTGACCTGGAAGCCCAAAAGGCTCAGTCAGCAGTGTAGCTCGCTGCTTGGGTGCCTGGTGTGTGGGCGTGTCCTCCAGCCAGCGGCGGGGCGATCCCCCCATGGGGGCAGGGCGAGCCTCTCCAACGCTTGCAGCCTCTCCGCCGCCTCCCTCTCAGCTGTAGGGTGGCTGAGGGAGAGGCAGTAGGAAGAGGTAAGTCCCACACTGCCATTTCAGGCAGCGTGGAACTTGCAGGTGCCTAAGCCACCACGTCACTCCTAAAAAGTTTTGTGAACCTAATTCCCCTCCCAAAAAACTCATTTTGTCACCTCCACCTTAGTGACGACACCTGGGACAGGGCTCACCCCCTGCACCCCGCTTCCTCGGCCACTGGGCTCAGTCATTTAGTCCACAGTGCCACCCACATCCCCGCTTTCCATTTATACAGACAGATGTCAGTAGTAGTTCTGGCTGTCTCCCCCTTTCTGGAAGCACGATTCCCCAACACCAGTGGTTTTTAACCACTGTGCCGTGGTACCCTGGGGTGCCTTGAACGATAGTCAGGGGTGCTGCGGGCAACACTGGCTCCATCCCTCTTCCCTCCCTCCCTCTGATGCCCTCTTGTGTCTCTGCCTCTCCAAGGCTTGCACAGCTGTTTGTTGCAGCTGCCCTGGCTACAAGCTCCCCAGGCGAATGGTGCCTCTGGGGCTGGCCAGGGGGTGCTTCCCAGGACCCTGTGGGGCAGCGTGAGAAAGCAACTCTCTTTGGGGTACGGTGAGGGCAGCTTAGAGACCATTGGCTGCACAGTTGATGCCAAGAAGAGAGGAGAGGAGGGTGAGGGAAATCTCCAGAAGGGAGGGGACTTGCAAGGGGGTGGGGGGCTTCTGGCTCTGCAGGCAAGGGGTGACCTAACGGGGCTCCTGAGCCCCTCAGGGTCCTTGCAGAAAGAATTTATTTGGTCAAGGGGGCCGTGGACTCAAAAAGGTTGAAAACCTCTGCCCTACACACACCCAGATCCCAAAATACAACTGTTGACAAGGTCCCAGATATTCAGAAGATATCCATTCATCATCCTCTCCAGATCCTGGGGAGCACTTTGCAATGTCATGTGAAAAATGCGAGGCAGGATATTTGTTGATGCACATTGTAGAGCGAAAGGGGAGGCAACTCAAGCCTGCAGTGAGCAAAGAGTTGCCCTATGTTGGACTGACGATTGCTTCCTTTCCAAGAAGATTGCTTAAAAGGAAATACTGTAGTCAGTTCTGCTCTGGTAAATCTGTTCTTTTTTAAAAGTGAGTATTTTATTGCACAATATTATACACATCTTTTGGGATGATCAGAGCTTCAGACACCAGGGGGAGATGTTGGATCAGTTTCTCTACATTGGACAGATTTGCACCTGTAGTAAAAAGTTACACAGATGAGCATTTGATTTGGGTGTTACTCATGTATGGAACTCCAGTGCCTGCACACAACTTGATCTGCTTTAGAATACACCCAGGTGACGAAGGAGCTAAGCCAGGCATCCCCAAACTTCTGCCCTCCAGATGTTTTGGACTAAATTTCCCATCTTCCCCGACCACTGGTCCTGTTAGCTAGGGATCATGGGAGTTGTAGGCCAAAACATCTGGAGGGCCGCAGTTTGGGGATGCCTGAGCTAAGCATTCATCTTGAATGGGGCCTGGTTCTGGCTTTGTATTCCTCTCTCAGATTTAGGACCTGATCATCAGTGTTTAATGGCTTCGGCCCTTCTTTCTATATCTGTAGGACAGGTGACAAACCTTAGGCTCATGGGCGAGATGTGGCCCTCCTGGCCCGTCTCTGGCCCTCAGAACTTGCTTTAAATCAAGCCCCCTTCCCAGGCTACTACACCCCTAAGAAGCCCTGCTCTGAGACCTCCCAAAGGGCTTTTTCCTGCCAGGAATATCTCCATGAATTTTATAGTGCCTTTTGTTCACTTTGATGGAGTACAGAGAGATGTTTGGATAGGTGTGGAAGATGGCGTTACTGTCTTCATCTTGTGCAACTGGGTTGATTTTATGAAATTGCCTCTCAAAATCTACCTACAGATGGAGCTGGTTTTGAGAACACATGAAACTGGCATGAATCCATGTCTCCCTTGTGAGTCTGGGGGTGAACAAGGGATGCTATGGTAGCCGATCCCTCTGGCCGCTTTTGCAATTCTGGGGAGCACTTTTGCTGCAGCACAAGGAGCAGCCTGGAGAATGAAGATATCTTTGCTTTCAGGTTTTCCTGTGCAGCTTCAGGACATAAATGAAACATAAATGAAACACACAAACATTGTTTTATGATATCCTTGATATTGTATGTGGGCTGGAAGTGGTCTGTGACCGTAATTATAAATTCATTCATTCACACAAACATCCTCCTTCCAGACTAGGGCTGGGGGGAAAAATTCAGCCCAAAGGCCGCATTCCCCCTTTCAGGGTCCCCCTACAAGTGGTATGCATACAGGAGTCAAAGGGGGGGGGCAGAGCAATGCATACAAGACTCTTATCATTGCCCACTAGACCAGTGTTTCTCAACCACTGTTCCGCGGCACACTAGTGTGCCGCGAGACACTGGCTGGTGTGCCGTGACGTGCGGCGACGAGAAGGGCGATTTGCATTGTCATGTGCCTGGCGGCCGCCAAAACTCAGCATTGACCCACCGGAAAGCAATATTTCTCCTCCTCTTTCCCAAAGCTCAGTGCAAACGAGCCTGGCGGCCGCCAATACACAACACTGACCCACCAGAAAGCAATATTTGGCAACTGTTTCTTACAGTCATAATTATAATATAGGGCGGCACAGAGTTAAATTTTTAAACTTTTTAAATGGTGGTGTGCCTCATGATTTTTTTCACGGAACAAGTGTGCCGTGGCCCAAAAAAGGTTGAGAAACACTGCACTAGACCACTTTCAATCCATGCAAAGTCTCTTCATCCTTTCTGCCCAGGCAGGCCAGAGACGGAATCACCATTCATGGATACAATCTAGCCATACAAGATCAATGGAGGAGGACACAGAGCAATGTCAGTGAGAGGGATGTCCTTGGGAAAGGGGGGGTGTCCTGGGAGAAGCCCAAGGACCAGAGGGAGTGCCAGATGTTTGGCCGAGTCCTGAAGTTCCTCACCCCTGTCGTTCACAAATAAATTGTGTCCTTGTTTTGCATCACCCCCTTCAGGATAAATCTTTTCCGTGCTCATTTGTTAGACATTCATCACATTTCCACATAATGCCTCTGCCCAAGCCAATGGATGTGGACCTATTTGCATGAGAGATCATTTCTCATTTCCAGGGGATTTAAGAGAGGAGGAGGAGGAGAAGGAAGAGGAAGGTGCAGCCAGATTGAAGAGCTGTTTGTCTCTGGGACTCTCCTTTCCTTTGACTTCACCATGGCTTGGCTCCTTCTTCTCTTTGCCATTCTCAGTTACTGCTCAGGTCTGGTTCTGGGTGGTTAATGGGTCATCTTGTGCTGAGATAATGGGTCAAGCAACAAACCCATTTATCCTCTGTAATTTACCATAGAAACACAATGCTTTTCTGATCCTTATAAACTCAGAAAATGATGCTTTTTTCCCTTTCTTTTTTCAAAGGTGTCATTTCACAGTCTGTAATTCAGCCAGCCTCGGAGTCTGTGTCCCTGGGCCAAACTGTGAAACTCTCCTGCTCTAGAAGTAGTGGTAGCTGGTATAGCTTTGGCTGGTATCAACAGAAACCTGGACAGGCTCCTCTCTTTCTCTTCTATGGCACCAGCAGGGGAGAAGGGATCCCAGACCGGTTCACAGCTTCTGCCTCTGGGAACAATGGCTATTTAACCATCTCTAACATCCAGGCTGAAGATGAGGCAGTTTATTACTCTGGTGCCTGGGACAGAACTGGTGGCAAGTTCCACAGTGATACAATCTGATGGGGAACTGAGACAAAAACTTCACTCTTCCTTCCTAGAGTAGGGAACATGAATAATTAGAGAGCTTTTTTGAGCATTAAAGTGCCAGCCTGCTAACTCTGCCACCTGAGCCATCTCCAACCTTCAAGCAGAAGAGAAGGCTGTTTATTACTGTCTGTCTGATGACAGCAGCGAGCCAGACAGTGACACAACCACATGGGAATGTTAGGGCTTTATAGGGCTTCATCTGGCCTTGAGTGTAGCTGATGCTGTACCAAGAAGTCTAATTTTTGAGCCATTCTCCATTAGCGAAAGAGAAGAGAAACAGCATTCAAAATACATTAAAGGTAAAGGGACCCCTGACAATTAGGTCCCATTGCAGAAGACTCTGGGGTTGTGGCGGTCATCTCGCTTTATTGGCCAAGGGTGCCAGCGTACAGCTTCCAGGTAATGTGGCCAGCATGACAAAGCTGCTTCAGGCGAAACAGAGCAGCACATGGAAACGCTGTTTACCTTCCCGCCAGAGTGGTACCTATTCATCTACTTGCACTTTGATATGCTTTCGAACTGCTAGGTTGGCAGGAGCAGGGACCAAGCAACAGCAGTGGCGGAGCTTCATGCTCCGGCACCGGGGGTGGAGAGCAGGCGGGGGTGGGGCTAGTGCGTGTCCCTGGGGCAGGCCGTGCCAGCTGCAGGGGCGTGGCGCACCTTATGGTGGCGGGGACAGCCGTGATGGCACCCTACCGGGATCGCACTGCCGGGGTGGCACGCTCCCATCACCCGCCTCTTCCTACGCGCCTGAGCAACAGGAGCTCAGCCCGTCATGGGGATTCGAACCGCCGACCTTCTGATCGCCAAGCCCTTGGATCTGTGGTTTAACCCACAACGCCACCCGCACCCCAAAATACATTGAAGGGCAGCAAATGTTTTGGCAAAATTCCTGAGTGGGATGCATATTAAAAAGTCATCAGGATCCTTTGCCTAGGGCAGTTGATGATGAAGTCCAGTTGGAACAGGTCCAGAGCTTTCCTCAAAGTGTTGGAAGGTACCATGAGGGTCATCTAGTCCAACCCCCTGCTATGCAGGAATCTTTTGCCCAATATGGAGCATGAAGCGTCAACTCTAAGATTCAGAGTCTCATGTTCTACCAACTGAGCTATCTCTTTCCAGGAATCCTTCCCCTCCTGTTTATATACAGTACTTTTTTCATCTTGTACTCCTGTTCCAAAACACTGTCCCACTACCATTGCAATTAACTGGATTCTTAGAAATGCTTTCGAACCTGACATTTTCTGCCTCTGTCTGTAGGGGGAGAAGTTGAACCACCTTCCCCCCATTTCATAGAATTTAACTGCCATGGAGAGTGTGAGCATCGCCCGCACCTGCAGAGCCAATGAAGCAGGACGCAGCTCAGAAGGACCTTCTGCTCAGCTTTTCACCCCCCAGCTGCCCTTCCTACTCATTGGTGCGCAGAAATAAAACCATAACTGTCAGTGTGCAAACAACAGAGGCCGATGCTACTTCACTTCCAACTGATTCACCTTCGACTCCTGCTTTGGGAAGTTTTGTGAATCTGCAAAGCCTTGGAAGGAAGAGTGCAGTCTATGATTGCTTCCATGAGAAGCTTAGATGCATATGTGTGTGTGTGTGTGTGTTTCTTGTATGTAGTATTTAGAAATCAGCCCTGTCTTGGCCAGGAAGTGGAACAATAGAACTATTCACATCTTCAGAAAATTCACTACACCTGCCAAGCCTCTCCTCTTAAAAAGTGTTTGGCATTAACGGTAAGAAAGAATAGCCTTACACACGTTCCTCGACAAATGTTACATACCCTCCAACATTTTTTTTCACTGAAACTGAGACATTAGTTGGGTACTGCCAGAACACCTTCTGGTCCAGGGCTCTGAGATATTAAAGCCAGGAGCTAAATGGCACTTTAAACTTAGATTAAGGGCGCAACAACGGAATGTCTAGGCCCATTTTTTTTAAAACAAGAATACAAAGCTGAAAATGAATGAACTGCAGCTAAAATCTTATACAGTATTGATTTTTCACATGGTCTAGTCCTCATCTGAAGACTGCAAAAAACAAAGCCATACTTCACTTGCCCGCCCCACTAATATTCTTAAAAGGGTCCCTTCTCCAGTCCTCAGAGAGTGGCTGGAAGTGAGGAGGCAGAAAAAGGTCCTCCTTTCCTTCCACTCTGCAGTTTTATTCTGAAATCGTAGGCACAGCACTGCGCGGAGACGTCAGAAACTGTTCACGCTAATGAAATTTCTTGTTGCAGAACAAGCCTTGAATAATGGGAGTTTCGAATGCTGAGCCCATCACTTGTGCAAATGTCTCCTTAAATACAGTAAGTTCTTGGCAGAACCAATTACTGTAGAACCAATTTGCATGAAGAACTCATTTGGTATTTATAGGGGGGTTTAGAAAGGAGGAAGAAGATTCCATCTTGATCTTTTTCCCAAAGGAAGCCACACTCTTTTGGAGAGTTCAGCATGGCACAGCCTCTGTTTTTCCTGGCACTCCTCAGCTTCTGCTCAGGTAAGGGTATGGAGGACTCGCTCAGCAAAACTATTTCCACCAAAATGATTCATACCCTTTCCATCTGGCTGGGTTGCCCCAGTCAAACACTGTGCTTGTCATGGAGACCGAGTGCTTCTGTGATAACGGAGACCACGCAAAATGTATCCAACTGATGCTTTCCCCCCTATTTCTTTATGACAAGGTATCAGTTCACAGCCAACCTTGACTCAACCTGCCTCTGAGTCCGTCTCCTTGGGCCAAACAGCTAAACTCTCCTGCTCTAGAAACGGTGGTAGTAAGTGGGATGGATTTCACTGGTTTCAGCAGAGACCTGGAGAGGCTCCTCTTTTTCTGTGGTATGGATCTAGCCGGAGAACAGGCATCTCTGATCGCTTCACTGGCTCTACCTCTGGCAACACGGGCTATTTGACGATCTCCAACATCCAGGCTGAAGATGAGGCAGTTTATTCCTGTTGTGACTGGGAGCACAGCATCATTCAAGGGTTCCACAGTGGTACAATCTGAGGGAGAAGTGAGACAAAAACCTTCTCCTTTCCTCCCTAGAGTGAGGCAGGCAGAATCATTCAAGAGTTTCTTGAGCCTTTATGTGTATTGTCTGTTTTGGACAATAATGTGATGACATCAACATATTTGGAGACAGGGATGCAGACAGTGAAGTGATATCACATTATATGCCACCTGGTCATCCCGCAAACCCATACGGTCTGGCTCCAGTCAAACTTTTTTTGGAAATTTTAATAGGGAAAAGCTCTCTAATGCTGTCTGTCTGCACCTCTATGCAAATGCAAGGAGATAAAGAAGTTCTTGAGGAACCAATGAGCAAAAGAGCCAATTTGCATGAAGGAGTTATTTGGTATTTCTGGGGGACTTCAGAGAAGATGGAGAGGATCCCATCTAGGTCTCTTTCGGAAGGGAAGCCAGACTCCTTTAGAGAGCTCACCATGGCCTGGCCTCTGTTCTTCCTGGCACTTCTCAGCTACTGCTCAAGTAAATCCCCCACAATTGTCCATAGATGCTTGACTTTAATTTCCTTTTACTTTTAACGTGTCTTTAACTCTTTATGATTTTATTTTTTTTATATGGTTGTAAACGACTGTGATACATTTTTCATGATACAGAGGAATGTAATTTTTTTATGAATAAATATATAAAAGTATGGAAGACTCAATGAACACAGACCAAGATCAAATCTCTTTTCACTACGTACTCATCATAGGGACATAATGCTTTTGTGATATTTGTGTAACTTAACATGATTTATTTCCTATTTCTTTGTACAGGTGTCACTTCACAACCAACAGTGACCCAGCCGGCTTCCTCGTCTGTGACCCTCGGCCAAACAGCTAAACTCTCCTGCACTGTCAGTAATGGTGGTAGCTGGTACTACTATCAATGGCATCAACAGAAACCCGGACAGGCTCCTCATTTTGTGATCTATGGTACCAGCACCCGGGGAGAAGGAATCCCAGATCGGTTCACTGGTTCTTATTCAGGGAACACTGGCTATTTAACCATCTCCAACACCCAGGCTGAAGATGAGGCAGTTTATTACTGCCTTGCTTGGGAAGACAAAAGTTATACGTTTCACAGTGGTTCAACCGGAATGGGAACTGAGACAAAAACCTTTGCTCTTCCTCCCTAGAGTGAGAAAACTAGAAGCACCCAAAAACACCACTGGTCATCGTTGAGCGTTCTTTGTTTTTGACAGGAATGTGTGATGAAATCAGGTTATTTTGTCATATTGATCTCACCTTAACAACTGACATGTTCCACCCATAAATGACTTGCAGTTTTGGGCAAAGCGAAATTGTACTGGCAAGCCCCTCACCTATACTGTGCAGCCTTGCTGGCGTTCCCTAAGTAAAAGGCTGTGTTGTGAATAAGGTTGTGCTAACAGATATCAGCAAAATGCAAAATTGCCCAAAGTGGGCAGGGTGGGGTTCCTTGAAAACTGGAAATCATGATTTAAACTTCCTTTGGAATGACATGAATTCAAATGTGCACTTCAGATGAGCTTTGCTTAAGTTATAGGTAGGAAGAAAATCCGAGATTCAATAATAATTGACTTTGACTCCGGCTGCCGCTGAGTCTTTGTCTCTGGACCAAACAATGAGAGCTTTCTCCCTCTTTAAGTGGTGGTCACTGGGACAGCTTTTCCTGGTACTAAAAGAAAGCTGGGTAGGTTGTTGGCTTTATGTTGTGCTATATTTTCAGCTGGGGAGAAGGGATTCATTCTGGTGGGAAGCAAAAACATTTCTTCATACTTTGTAAATCCAGTCCTCCAAAAGTAGTGATGGGAGCTGGGTCGGCTTTGCCTGGTATCAACAGAAACTTGGTCTTCAATTTATGATACCACGTTAAATACCACCTGGTCAACCCCAGCCATACTTTCTAGCCCACGCCGATCAACCTTTTCTGGAATTTTGAAAGGGAAAGGCTCTGTATATCAGTCTGCACTTCTATGCAAATGCAAGGAGATAAAGAAGTTCTTGTGAAACCAATGAGCAAAAGAGCCAATTTGCATGAAGGAGTCACTTGGTATTTCTGGGGGACTTCAGAGAGGATGGAGAGAATCCCGTCTAGGTCTCTTTCGGAAGGGAAGCCAGAGTCCTTTAGAGAGCTCACCATGGCCTGGCCTCTGTTCTTCCTGGCACTTCTCAGCTACTCCTCAAGTAAATCCCCCACAATTGTCTTTGGATGCTTGCTTTTATTTTTTCTGCTTTAACTTTTATGATTTTGTTTTTATATTGTTGTAAACCACTGTGATTTTTTTTAAAAATTATGTTACAGTGGAATATAATTTTTTAAAAAATAAATAAACAAATGTATGGAGGACTCGGTGAACATAAGCCAATATCAGGTCTGGGTTTGGGTAGTTAATGGGATCAGGTCATCTTGTGCTGAGATAATGGGTCAAGCAACAGACCCATAATGTTTCTGTGATATTTGTGTAACTTAACAAAGTCATGATTTATTTCCTCTTTCTTTTATAAAGGTGTCACTTCGCAACCAGCAGTGACCCAACCTGCATCTTCGTCTGTGACCCTCGGCCAAACAGCTAAACTCTCCTGCACTGTCAGTAATGGTGGTAGCTGGTACTACTTTCAGTGGCATCAACAGAAACCTGGATAGGCTCCTCGCTTTGTGCTCCATGGGACCAGCACGGGAGAAGGGATCCCAGATTGGTTCACTGGTTCTTATTCAGGGAACACTGGCTATTTAACCATCTCCAACATCCAGGTTGAAGATGAGGCTGTTTATTACTGTACTGTGGTGACTGGGAGTACTCTGTTAGTACCAAGTTCCACCCTGATACAATCTGATGGGGAACTGAGACAAAAACCTTCACCCTTTCTCCCCAGAGAGAAGAATGAAGCGGCAACTGTAGAAAAGCTCGAAGTCATATGTGCCCTAAGATCTGTTGAGTTGCAGAGCAAGAGGGCTCTCCCTGTCCATCTGCTCCTAGTGACCTAGTCATTTCCCTATGGCTGCCAAGCTTACGTTGGCAATTCAAAAAATATCCGGCCCTAAACCTTCCTTTGTAGGGAATGAAAGTTAAGATATAACACCAAGGGAGCATCTGGTAGCTCTTTTGTCCGTCCCTTCTTTCTTTCGTTTTTCCTTTTGCTGTTTATGTGCAATAAACAGCAATCCTGGTCCTGTATTCTGATGCTCATGACAGAGTTTCTTGAACTTTCCCACAATCTGCTACTTGATCCTTTCCTTTTTAACAGGGATACCAAGGACTGGGCGTTCCTTATGCAAATCACCCCCTTTACCACTATGCGTGATGCCTCTGCCCAAGCCAATGGATGTGGACCTATTTGCATGAGAGATAATTTCTCATTTCCAGGGGATTTAAGAGAGGAGGAGGAGGAGGAGGAATGTGCAGCTGGATTGAAGAGCTGTTTGTCTCTGGGACTCTCCCTTCCTTTGACTTCACCATGGCTTGGCTCCTTCTTCTCTTTGTGGTTCTCAGTTACTGCTCAGGTCTGGTTCCGGGTGGTTAATGGGATAGGGTCATCTTGTGCTGAGATAATGGGTCAAGCAACAAACCCATTTATCTTGTGTAATTTACCATAGAAACACAATGCTTTTCTGATCCTTATAAACACAGAAAATGATGCTTTCTCTTTTTCTTTTTGCAAAGGTGTCATTTCACAGACTTTAACTCAGCCAGCCTCGGAGTCTGTGTCCCTGGGCCAAACTGTGAAAATCTCCTGCTCTAGAAGTAGTGGTGGTAGCTGGAACACTTTTGAATGGTATCAACAGAAACCTGGCCAGGCTCCTTGCTTTGTGTTCTATCATACCAGCACCCGGGGAGAAGGGATTCCAGATCGATTCACTGCCTCTATCTCTGGGAACACTGGCTATTTAACCATCTCCAACACCCAGACTGAAGATGAGGCAGTTTATTACTGTGGTGACTGGGAGTACACTGGTAGTAGCAAGTTCCACAGTGATACAATCTGATGGGGAACTGAGACAAAAACCTTCCCTCTTCCTCCCCAGAGCTAAGAATGAACTAGCACTCTGAGGCTGAATTTCATTGATTCCCAGAGGAGCTTTTGAAAAGTTTGGCAAGGCCATTTGGTCTCAGTAACTTCTCAACCAAGATGATCATGGGCCTGGATACCAAGCCTTATGAAGAACAGTTGAAGGAGCTGGGTATGTTTAGCCTGGAAAACATGAGTCTGAGGGGAGATATGATCACCATTTTCAAATATCTACAAGGCTGTCACATGGAAGAGGGAACAAGCTTGTTTTCTCCTGGTCTGGAGGGTAGGAATCTAGAGGTTGTGGACTCTCCTTCCTTGGGGGGGGGGTTTAAGCAGACGTTGGATGGTCATCTGTCACAGATGCTTTAGCTGAGATTCCTGCATTGCAGGGGGTTGGACTAGATGACCCTTGGGTACCTTCCAACTCTACAATTCAGTGATTCTATGATTCTCACAGGTCATCACTCTTTGCTTGGGTCTTTCAAGGTGTCACTTCACTGCACACTTTGACTCCGGCTGCCTCTGAGTCTCTGTCCATGGGCCAATCCGAAACCATCAAAGCATGATCCCTCTCTAAGAGTGGACACTGGGACAGCTTTTAAGGGGACCAACAGAAACCTGGGTCGGTTGTTGGCTTTATGTTTCATGATATTTTCAGCTGGGGAGAAGGGATTCATTCAGGTGGGAAGCAACAACTTTTCTTGAAACTGCAAATCCAGTCCTCCGAAAGGAGGTGTGCAGACATGCCTGAGAACTTCTGCTCCAGGGACTTTGCCACTGCTGTTGCGCACTCAGCTTTTGACTTCCAATCTAGACATTTAAATAGGATATAAAATGTCTCATTTCCCAGTTATTTAAGAAAGTAGAACAAAGGTGAAGCTAGATCAGAGAGCTGTTTGCCTCTCCGGCTCACCCTACTTTTGACTTTCCACATGGCCTGGATCCTTGTTCTCTTTGTGTTTCTCAGTTATTGCTCAGGTCTGGTTATGGAGGTTTAATGGGCTCAGTTTGGCTTGTGCAGGCATAAAGTGGCTGTCAAAAACAGTTGTGTGATCAGGTTATGACTGCAAATCCAGATATTTAAACTGAAGCACAAGGGCAAAGTCTCCATCATTAGGGTATTCTGTACTTTGCAGTGGGGTTTGCAAAGGATACTACATAATGTTATGAATCTGAATATTTGCCTTGCAAATTCTTTCCATTTCTGAGTGTTCAATCACAGTTGTAGGTCAAATCTTCTTGCCTATGTGTGATGCCTGCTGTCCCAGCTCTCACCTTTAAGGGGAGATGTTGATGCATCTTCTTGACATTTGGCAGAATAAGATGACAACACAGACTTCCTGCCCCCCCCCTGCTGCACCTGGGGCACGGCAGGAAAATGTTGGCTATGCATAGGTGCTTTTTCATTGCAACTCACCCATGTCTAGAGCTCGAGGGTCCCAAAATAATTTTTTCTACCCAAGAATATTAGCTGACACTCTAAGCACGTTTAGGCAAGTGGTGTGTAATGGGTTCTACTCAGAGAAGACCCACTGAAATGAAAAGGCTGAAGCTGAATACAGCCCAAGACCATGTTTGCTGTCAGGCTGATGCCTGGATGGACTGCTTTGGCAAGGAAAGTTTGTCTAGGGCAGGGATCACCCACAGGTTTCCCTATGGATGCTAAGGGTCAGGATGGGGGAAGGGGTCTCCACCACTCCTCCTCTGCCCAGTCCCTGACATTGCCCTTCTTCTGATGGGATATTCTGTGGACAGGACACACACACACACACACACACACACCAAAAAAAAATGGGGTGTGAAGGACGGTTGGGGTTTTTTTTGGTTGGTTTTTCTTTTTGAGAAATATCCCTAATTTCATCTGAGGCCACTTTCTATCCATGCAAAAGTCAGAGATTTCTACCCCACAGGGGCACATATCTCTTGATCCTTCATGAAGACAGGCTGGAAACCTGATTCAAGGATCAAACTTCTGTGGAAAGGAAAGTGAGAGGGAAATGGAAAGTGTAGAATAGCATTTCCTAGGTGCAACGTTATTTGCCCTCCCTGCAAAAAGTTGTGGATGGAGGCCGAATAAACAGTTGACTTGCTTCAATTTTCTTGCAGACTAATCAGGATAAATGTGCAGCAAACAGCAATCCTGGTCCAGTATTCTGATGCTCATGGCAGATACTCTTGAACTTTGCCACAGTCTGCTTCTTGATCATTTCTTTTTTAACTGGGATACTAAGGATTGGGCCTTCCTTATGCAAATCACCCCCTTTGCCACTATGCATGATGCCTGTGCCCAAGCCAATGGATGTGGACCTATTTGCATAAGAGATCATGTGTCATTTCCATGGGATTTAAGAGAGGAGGAGGAGGAAGGTGCAGCTGGATTGAAGAGCTGTTTGTCTCTGGGACTCTCCCTTCCTTTGATTTCACCATGGCCTGGCTCCTTCTTCTCTTCGCTGTTCTCAGTTATTGCTCAGGTCTGGTTCTGGGTGGTTAATGGGATCAGGTTATCTTGTGCTGAGATAATGGGACAAGCAACAAACCCATTTATCTTGTGTAATATACCATAAAAACCTATGTTTACTGATCCTTATAAAAACAGAAAATGATGCTTTTTGCTTTTTTCTTAGGTGTCATTTCACAGATTTTAACTCAGCCAGCCTCAGAGTCTGTGTCCCTGGGCCAAACTGTTAAGTTCTCCTGCTCTAGAAGTGGTGGTAGATGGTTCGGCTTTAGTTGGTATCAACAGAAACCTGGCCAGGCTCCTCGCTTTGTGTGGTATGGCTCCAGCACCCGGGGAGAAGGGATCCCAGATCGGTTCACTGGTTCAGCCTCTGGGAACACAGGGTATTTAACCATCTCCAACACCCAGGCTGAAGATGAGGCAGTTTATTACTGTGGTGACTGGGAGTACACTGGTAGTACCAAGTTCCACAGTGATACAATCTGATGGGGAACTGAGACAAAAACCTTCCCTCTTCTTCCCCAGAGTAAAGAATGAAGCAGCAACTGAAAAAGAGCTCAAAGTCATCTGTGCCCTAAGATGGGAGCTGAGGTCCCCAAACAGCTGCATGTTTCATTGTCTGTGTGTCTGTACTGCTGGATCAAGGAGGAGGAGGAGGAGGAGGAGGATGGCATGGCTGCCGAGGCCCCACTCTGTGTGATGTGCCAGCTCTAAGGTGCAAGCAGAGGGCAGAGGCACCCTGTGCAGAAAGAAATGGGGAGCCAAGTGCAAGGTGTCTTGAATTTTTTTTTAAAAAATACTTTGCATCCGCATCTTGCCCCTTTCTAAAATTCATTTATTGGTGTCTTTATATTTTTGCAAATCTTCCAAATAGTAAAATACATTAAAATCAATATTATGGGGTTTTCTCAGGACCGTGGAGAGCATGTGTCTTGTGTCAGTTTGGTGAAGTGATGGTGCCATTCACCATTCTTCTGATAGGAAATTCTCTGCGGGGGGACAACAAAAAATGGGGTGTCAAGTAGGGTCCGGGGGGGGGGGGGATGAGAAATGAATGAATGAACAATGAAATCAATCAAGAACAGTTTCATATGGGAAAACTAGTTTTAAAACGATTCCATATCCAAGAGCTTTGCTAGCTTCGCTCTGGGGTAAAAACCTTCAACCCTCTCAATGTTCACTGTTTGGCTTGAATTTGCCTGGCATGATCGGATGGATCTCTGTCCCTGTCTCAAATACTCTGATGCCTTCTAAGTTTCTGTTGTAGACAAGTCTTAAGTAGCGGAGAGATTCTGCTGAAGTGTTACTAAATCAGGAAGTCTCAAAAAGAACTCAGTGCGGTTTGTGGTTTTTTAAGTGAGTTTAGGACCAGCCCACCAGGAGAGTTTGTGGTCTTCCACTCTCATAAAACACCCTGCTATATAACGGGGGCTGCAACATGGCCTGGTTTAGTATTGCTTTGTTTCTTTAAAAGTTTTCAATGCTTGCCTTCCAAAATTATACAAACAACATATACAATATAGAGCAAGTAAAAGGAACAAGAAGAATAAGGCAGCAAGATCTAGACTAGCATGCAGTTCCAAGGAGAAAAGCAATTTAGCAATAACAGGCAAGTTCTTTAACCACTTCCAAGATGACAAGAGGGAAGAGGCTAAACATACTTATATTGGGAGAGAATTCTGGAGAGAGGGGCTGCTGTGGAAAAGGCCCTGCTCCAACCAGAACAGGGGTGTTCTTGGACTCCATATTCCATCAGCCTAAGGCAGCATGGCTGTCTTGTGAGATGATTGACTAGGAGTCTCCAACAGGAGGTTCTTGTGGATAATAGCTCCAGGGGGGTTAAAGTGGGATCATTGCCAGGGGTTAGCGAGCAGAGCAAGAAGGGTCTTAACCCCTAGTTTTTGATAGATTTTGTATGTTAAACATGCTGTCTCGTCTGCCTTTGGCCTGTATGGGGAGGTCTTGGACAAGCACTCTCACATTTCATTCCAATTAACTGTCAGAGTCTGAGCACCACCTGCACCTCTGTAAAAAATGAAGCAGGGTGCTGCTCAGGAATCATCTGGTCAGGATTCCACCACGCAACTGTAATGGACGTTCACTCCCAGAGTGGCAGTGAAGATGAGGGGGAGGGCTGGCAGTGTTGCAAGCCAAAAAATGGCTGATCTTCTGAGTTAGGCCAATAAAACTCAGAGACAAGAGGAGTTAGGAGTCCATTTATTGCAAAGCAATAAGGTTACAGTCGAATCTTTTCGCAAAACTGCAACCCCGCCCAACGTGGAATTTATAACATTTCAGACAAAGGATTTTTGGTTTTAACCAATCGGATAAATCATTACATCATTTTATATGTAATATTCATCATTACCTCATTTCATGTTTAATACGCATGCACAATAAGCATCGCTAACTAAACTTTGATTCTCAGTAATATGTTACATTGTGAGTAAGTATGCGTGTTGGGAACCTGTGTTACGTGTACCATGTATCAAATTATGTTCTAGTTTATGAATTGCTTCTTTGTGATTGACGTATTAGCTGACCTTCTATCCCAGTAGGGACAGCTTCTTGCTGAATCATCAGTTTCTTTAAAGCAACAGGTTACCATAACTCTTCTAATATAAGCACATTCCAAGATTTATAAGGATTTACATTATCACCTTAATTGTGGCCCTTTGGGCCCCTGCTACAGCAGGGGACAGAAGCCCGCCTCCTTGTTGGAAGTGTAAAGAGAAAGAAGGAACGTTTTACCACATGTGGTGGAATTGTAAAGTAGTTAAAAACTATTGGGAAATTATCTATAATGATACAAAAAAGATGTTTAAAATAATTTTTGCTAAAAAAAATCAGAAGCTTTTCTACTAGGCATTATAGGACAAGAGTTGACAAAAGAGCCGAAGAACTTATTTATGTACTGTATGCTACAACGGCGGCCAGGATTCTACCAGCTCAAAAATGGAAGATGACAAGATACCAACAAAAGACGACTGGCAAGTTAATATGATGGAGTATGCAGAAATGGTGAAACTTACAGGAAGACTAAGAGATAAAGACAATAGAGACTTTTTAAAAGACTGGTATCTGTTTATGTTGTGCTTACAGAAATATTGTACAGAAATAGACTCGCTAGCAGGGTTTGAGTAAACACAACTAAGAAAATAAGTGTAAAAGATAAGGAACAATGATCTGGAAAGCAATTAAGTACAAGATGTAATCAGAATGATATGGTACAAAAATGATAAGAAAATAAGAGCCTTTAGTTAAAAGATTTTGAAATTATGGTAAAATAATGTAAGCAGAGCAGCAAATACTTAAAGAACCAGAAGGGGAAGTTGAGAATGGGATTTATGCATTCTTGGTGGGGTTTTTTTCTTGTTTATGACTATGTTGACATAAAACTGTATAACCCAATAAACAAATTTAAAAAGAGAGAAATTTGATTCATGTGGCAAAACGTTCAGGCCTCCCTTGCTTTTGCAAGTTGCTGTGGAACAAATTAAATGATGCTGTCTCCAAGGTGGCAGTTATGGAACTGTGTGAGAATGGAACATTCAGGAATGCTTCACTCCCTCCAGCAAAGTGACGCAGCTATTACCCTCCAGAACCTTCCTTCCTTACAGACCCTCTTCTGTGTGTCCTTCCTTACAGACCCTCTTAGTGCGTCTTCTTGGTAATTTCTCCTCTTTCAGAGTCTTGCAGTGGGGAGTCCCCCCACGGCAGGGGCTTCTCTGTGGCGGCCCCTAAACAGTGGAACAACCTCGCAAAAGAGGTATGTCTGACACCTTCCTTGCACAGCTTCCATAGGATACTGAAGACACACCTCTAGAACCCGGCTTCTGACGCCTGAGGTGTCTGTTTTTAGGACCCGGCTCATTTTTACGCTTGTAGGTTGTTTTAATACTGCATTTTAATGTTGTATCCCAAACTGGGACCTTAGGGTGAAGGGCACCAACTATGGAGGGGACTTGGAATAAGCCCCAGGCCAAAAAGCTCCACGATTACACAGGAGTAGTAGCCCAATTCAAAGAGGCCTCTTACAGACCCTCTTCTCTGTGTCCTTACAGACCCTCTTCTGTGTGTCCTTCCTTACAGACCCTCTTGGCACTTCTTCTTGGTAATTTCTCCACGGCGGCCCCTAAACAGTGGAACTCCTTCCTCAAAGAGGTACCTCTGCCACCTTCCTTCAACAGCTTCCAGAGGATGTCCCCTTTTGTGAGTGGGTCGGAGAGCCCTCGGTGGACACACCTAGTTCCTGACCCCAAAAAACCTTGTTGGTGTTCTCAGCTGTAACTTGGCTTTGAGCTCCTAGTTTTAAACCTAGCGCCCGCCCACTTTCTGCTTTGCAACAAGACCGTGGAGCTGTTGTCCTCCATCAGTCAGCCAGAAGGAAATATTGAGGTCCAGAAACTTGGAGGGGCTGGTGGGGAGGACAGCGTCAGTGGTAAGAAGTCCTTTTCCACAGTGGAAAAAGCACAACACAAACAAAAGCACAACAGACGTTGTTTCCCCACTATTTTCTGGCAAGGGATTAAAAACCTACGTCACGTAAAATAGCATTACTTCAACAAGCTATTCCCTTCCCCATGGCCAAGGTCCGCCTATAATGCCTACTCGCAAGTAAGCCCCAGAGAGCAAAGGTCCATTTCAGCCTCAAATAATTAAAAGAAACCATAGTTTGCAGGTTAGCATGAGAACATGGTAAGAGTCCTGTTTTAAAGCCATCCATGTTCATCAGTTCTACCTCCAGTGGCAGTGAGTTCCATAGTCTAACTATAGTTCAGTCCATCCAGGAGGGGATTTATGGGTAATTTCCCTTTCAATGGCTTTTTTCTGGGAACCAGCCCCTGCCAGAGCCGAGTTCTTTGCCAAGATGGATGGCAGCGGGGGAGACTTGTGTTACAAATATATCGCCTCATTATATTTTTCTTTTATTATTTTTTAAAAGAGCAAAATGGGGCTAGTCTTATTTTTAAAGCCTACCCCCCACCACACCTCTGCCCAGTAGAAAGGACAGACATAGAGGGGCCTCCAGATTGCTGCCAGGGGATCTGCAGTCCAAAACATCAGAAACACACCAGGCTGGAGCAAGCTCTCTTAGGCTTTCGTTTCTGTTTTAGGGGAAGCGTTTTAGGGTCTCTCAAGCTAGAGGGACCCTGAGACCTGGAGGACATGATGAATGAGGTGGGAGAGAGGTGCCTGACCCCAGCTAGCAACCAGGACGGTAAGAGTGGGAAGAGAAATGGAGTGTTGGAATCACAGAACCGTAGACTTGGAAGGTCTCCCCCAGGGTCATCTAGTCCAACCCCCTTGTAATGCAGGAATCACAGCTAAAGAATCCCTGACAGGTGGCCATCCAACCTCATGTTTAAAAAACGCCACCTTCCCAGGGAGTCCGTTCAAAAATCTAACCGACAGAAAGTTCTTCCTGGTGTAACTTTCTTGTAGCTTGAAGCCATCGATTCGAGTCCTACCCTCCAGAGCAGGGGAAAACAAGTTTGCTCCCTCTTCCCTTGAGATATTTGAAGATGGCGATCATATCTGATCTCAATCTCCTCTTCTCCAGGCTAAACATGCCCAGCTCCTTCAACCATTCCTCATCAGGCTCGGTTTCCAGACCCTTCATCATCTTGGCCGCCCTCCTCTGCACACCTTCCAGCTTGTCAACATCCTTCTTAAACTGGGGTGCCCAGAGCTGGACACAGGACTCCAGGTGTCCTCTGACTGAGGCAGAATGGGACCCTGCGGTCAGCTCTCCCTGTCACGTTCCAGGGAAGGATCCCTTCGTGATCCGTAAATCATCTGTCAATTTGCTTTGTTCTTGCAGTTCGAAGAGAAGCTCCGCTGGAGGGCTTGCTCCCTTTGGGTCGGCAGGGAGATATGGCAGACCCCTTGCCTCCGGGCACACTGGCCAGCACTGCAGAGGCAGACGGGGAGGATTCCCAAATCCCAGGTTGGTATGAGCAGAAAGGGTCTTGTCAGCTGCCAACTTCCAAAAACGAGGGGTGCTACAAAGTTGCAATATCACTTGGGAGTCCGAAAGATGTTTTGGCTTAATTAATATATATTTCACTTTGGCTCGGTAAGTAAAAAGTGCGTAAAATTGCATAGAAATCATTCCAAAGGACTGCCAAGTACTTATACTATATACTGATATTATTTTTATAATTTATTTTCAGAAGGTAATCTTAAAAACAATTAAAATTTAGATATTTTGATTAAATTTGTATGATTCAGTTTTGCTTAGTAGTAGTAGTAGTAGTAATAATAATAATAATAATAATAATAATAATAATAATTTATTATTTATACCCCGCCCAGTCTGGCTGGGATTCCCAAGCCACTCTAGGCGGCTTCCAACAAAATATTAAAATACAATGTCTGCTAAACATTAGAAGCTTCCTTAAACAGGGCTGCCTTCAGATGTCTTCTAAAAGTAAAATGTCTGTAATATTGCATAGAAATACAATTAAAAACGATTGTCAAGTACCGTACCTGCAGTTATAGTATAATAATAATAATAATAATAATAATAATAATAATAATAATAATAATAATATTAGTTACCTGACATTTTCAGCAGGTAAATATTAAATTCTCTCCCCCCCGAAAACGCTTCATGTGCTTCTTCATCAAACATAGACTTACCAAGCTAAATGTTGTCCAATCACAAAAATAATAGCTGATTCCAATTCCTCACACCCCAAACCATATTTTAAAGACCCCTCACTGAGGAAATTTTCACCCCCTAAAACAACACACACTACGGTCAGGGTCTCAAGGGTCATAATGGTCCTGAGCTATATGACACATTTATGACAGCTTGAAAGAAGAACGTTGAAGGTGCCTGTCTGATATGTAGTGGCAGGGGAGTTCCAAAGTGTAGATGCCAGAACACGAAAAGATCGAGTCCTTACAAATACGAAATGGGTCTTATTTTGCACCCGTAGCAGTGCCACCGACACAGATCGAAGTTGTTGAGGGGGCTTATATGCCGTAAGGTGATCTCGATGGCAAAGTGTTCTGTTCAAGTTCCTTTTGGGCTACACCCCTCTCCTAGAAGTGTTCTGTGCTGGGTGGATTGGATTTAAATCAAATCGAATCACGATTTCAACCACTAGTCAGTAAGACTTGATTTAAATCGTCTCTTTACAGAAAGACCCATTCTTGCCAGTATAATCTTAATATTTACAACCAGATGAAGTTTTCATTTTTGGAATAACAAATTTCCAGAGTAGTTTTTACAGTTACATAAAAAATTACTGATTTGGTTATAACTATTAGAAATACACAGATGGATAATTATGAAATTATCATGAGGTTTAATAAGTTAACTGTTTATATTTGGACAACTTCTCTGCTATGCTTTATTGGAAGGAGAAAAAACCCACCATTTTCTAAAAAACTAAGCAAGTTATATAACTGAAATAATAACATTATAGCATATGTTGGTTAACTGATGTGTTCAGGGAAGGAAGCGAGGGGTTTGGGGACAGTAGCTCCACCAGGGAGGGACCAAGGGATGGGTCCACCTGCTGTTATCGGGGGCCCTATGTCACAAGGATTCCTGTCTTAGGTCCCTAACACAGCAGGGATCTAACATGTTCATAGCGAGAAGGAAAACTGGCGCTCCTGAACAGCGTCGGAGGAAGCCGCTTGGGTGCCTGGGGTGGTTCACCTAGGGGCAAAGTCTGCCTCCCTTCTCCCACTCAGCTGCCCTACAACTGGGGGGGGGGGTGGTGGAGCGGCAGCGGGCCGTTTGGGAGTGCGGAGCCTGCGCATGCCCAAGCCACTGTGTTTCTGCCAGGAGAGGCGCCTGGCTCGGGCGTGCTGCAGGCCCCGCGGTGAGTGCCGCCCGGCATTTTGGCACCCCCCTCAGTGGTGACACCCAGGGCAATTCGTCCCTACCACACTCCCTTTCCTCCACCACTGTGCCTGAAACAAATCAGCGTTTGGTGTTCCTTTCGTTAAAGCAGAGACAACGGGAGGAGCATCCCCCGTCATCGATGGTGGTGCAGATGATGGAGGACGGAAGGACGTGGCTGTGGGCGGGGCTCCTCCTCCTCAAGCCACGCCCACCGACCCTCTGGACTGCCCTGCAGCAAGAGAGGCGGAGCCAAACAGAGGAGGTCCCGGAGGATCCCCCCACGGAGGTACGAAGGAGAGAGGGAACCCCACAGTCCAGTTCAAAGAGGTGACTCTTTGAATCCATCAATCCTCCATTGATGGATTATGCCTAAACGGCAATAATGACCGGAAGGGTAGGAAATCCGGAAGACCAAAGTTTTAATAAGGAATGGGAGAAATGTACAATTTACCTTTGAATCCATTGTAAACAGTTAAAATTGTTAGTAGGATTGGGATAACACTTGTAGTTTAATGGTAAATTTTGAATATAATGGAGATGTAAAAGATTTGGATTATTACAAAAGATGCAGGGGAAAACGATTAATAATAGGACCCATAAAGGGGAGGAGGGAAGTCCAGGAGATTCTTGGGAATCTTGTCTTTGTGTTGTATGTTTATGACTGTAAAAGTTTAATCTGAAAAAACCTAATGAATAGTCACCACCACTCATTTGGTGAGGGGCAGCGATGACCGTCTGAGCAGGGACCAATGGCCTCCTGTTTTCATTTCTTCCAGAGAGCTTGCTCCCTCGAGGACCAGAAACCTTCGTTTTTGGAAGACCCGCAAAACGGCGTCGCCTCTCCGCCCTGTGCGCCCTGTGCGCCAGCATTCACCAAGGTAAACCCACAGAATGGTGGAAATGCAATTTTATGTCGTGAGCTGCCCTGAGATCTATGGATGGAAGGCTGAATGCAAATTGAATAGATAAGAACAATCTGGTTGACCACTGTAAGAACAGGATGCCCTACTAGACAGGCCACTGGCCTGATCCAGCAGACTCTTTGGATGTTCTTATTGAGCTTCAGGCCTTGTGGTTTAGGAGCCGGCTTACCGTTCTCTCCCTCCTTCCCCACCCCCAGGACATGGCACCTTCTTGCAAGACCTGGAGAGGCATCGTAAGGTCCCCACTGGCGCCCGCAGCCAGCCCTCTTTGCCATCCACCAGCTCCTCCATGGGCAGCTCCAAAGACAGGCTCTCCCAGCGGGCGAGGAAGGAGGAAGGTGAGACTCAGCTGGGTGATGTCGGGAGCCGGTGAGGCTGGGCAGCTGTGGTCGCGGCCCAGATCCACCCGCCAAGCAAGCACCAACAACTGTTTCCATCATTTCAAAAAGGCACCGTCTACCCTCAATTTATAATTCATCAATTAATCCAAAACTAACTTTATTTTCCCATCCATCTCTTATTCTTCCTTTAGCCTGACATTTTATACCCCATTTTTTTCATACATTCAAATGTTATTTCTTCCATCATACCTTTAACCACATTTGTCTGATTCTACCCAGGGGCGTATACAGGATCAAAAGTAGGGGGGGAAAGGGGCGGAGCCAAGGCACGGGAGGGAAGGTAAGGTAGGAAGCGTGCACGGCGGGGCGGGTGAGGAGCCGGAGCGTGAAGCGCGAGTTCGGCGTTGCCGCCTGCCGCGCCGCACCCTCCAGCTTCCCGTCGCGCTCTCTGGTTCCCCGCCGCGCTTGGCCTTGCCAGAGGGCGCGGCGGGGAGCTGGAGGGAGGGCGTGGCGCGGTGGGCGGGAATGCCGAACTCGCACTCTGCCGGGCTGTGCTCCGCCTCCGCCTCTGCCCACCAGCCCTGCCGGCAGTGGAAGGCCTGGGGGTGCCTGGATTATGCCAAAACGGCAATACTGACAGGAACAATCGAATACCCGGAAGACTAAAGTTTTAATAAGGAATGGGGGAAATTTATAATTTGCAGTATCTTTAAAATAGATCAAAACGATTTATCCGAATGTAGATCCCACATTCTACCCCTTCCCACCCTGTTATGCCATGAACCCCTCTCAGCAAGCTGAGTTGCACCCAGCCAGACTCCCCCCTCCAATACATTTATTTATTTAGTTTTTCAGATTCAAACTTTACAGCCACATATCAAACATACAACATAGAAACAAGATTCCAAGGAATCTCCTGGACTTCCCTCCTCCCCTTTGTGGGTGCTACCGTTAATCATTTCCCCCCTGTATCTTTTATGATAAGCCATATCTTTTACATCTCCATTGTGTCCAAAATTCACCCTTAAACTGCAAGTGATATTCCAATCCTACTAACAATTTTAACAGTTTGCAATGGTTTTTCAGATAGGTTCTACATTCCCCCCCATCCCTTATTGAAATTTTGGTCTTCCTGCCTTTCTATTCTTCCGGTCATTTTGGCCATTTGGGCATAATCCATAAACCTGATCTGCCATTCTTCTCTGGGAGGGAATTTATTGTCTTCCCATCTAATGGAAAGAGTTACACCTGAACTTCCAGCAGGACAGGCCAAACGCTGCTGCAATGCACTCCTTGTTTTCTTTTGTTTCAGCAGAAGCTGCTGCAGGTTCTAGCTCAGACATCCCAAAACTGCGGTCCTCCAGATGTTTTGGACTACAATCCCCATCATCCCTGACCACTGGTCCTGTTAGCTAGGGATCACGGGAGTTGTAGGCCAAAACATCTGGAGGGCCGCAGTTTGGGGATGCCTGTTCTAGCCACCAACCTGAGCTAAATTCCTGGAACGAAGGAGGAGCAGAGTTGCCTGATGCCCTTTGGGCATCTGTTGGGCCCTCTTTTTTGAGCTGCTCTGCTGGGGAGATATGGTGGGGCCTGAGTCCCTGGATCAGAGAGCCTGCCCAGAAGACGCTTCGCAGGGCTGGCACCCAAGGATCCGTCTCTAACAGCAGCCAAGAGACCAGGGATTGAACTATGGATCTGGGACCAGTATTCGGAGGGTGAGGCACGGTCCAGACAGGGTAGGACAGATGGGCTGGTTGGTTCAGAAAACATGGGTTGGGAGGGTATTTGGAGAGAGGAGTGACACACTCGCAGTGACTGGAGAAGGCAGAAGGGGTCTAAGCTTGTCCACACTTAGCCAGGTCCTGTGATGGGAAGGGCCTTCGGGCACCCTGTTGCTTCCCATAGGGGGATGGGGACTCCTGGCTCTGCTGTGTGGTGAGCATTGCAGGGGGTTGGGCTAGATGACCGTTGGGGGTCCCTTCCAACTTTCCAATCCTGCAATTCGTCCCTTGCTTCCAACGCAGCCTGGAGCCCAGTGACCAGCCCTCTCCATAGCCCCCTGGGCTGCGAGAAGAACATCCCTGAGCCCAGGCCTCAGGCCTCCCAACCTGCGGCTCGAAAAAGAGGAGGAGGAGAAAAGAACAAAGGAGAGGAGGAAAGAGAAGAAGATTAGGTCAGGCATCCCCAAACTTCGGCCCTCCAGATGTTTTGGACTACAATCCCCATCATCCCTGACCACTGGTCCTGTTAGCTAGGGATCATGGGAGTTGTAGGCCAAAACATCTGGAGGGCCGCAGTTTGGGGATGCCTGGATTAGGTAATCACTTTGGGTGGCGGGCGGGCAAGGATGGGAGAGGCTTAGGAGGTGGCAGGGAGCCTCCCAAGCATTGAAAACCCCTTCCCGTCAGACAGTCGTTTAAGTGATTGAATGAGAATCTCCTTCCTTCTCTTTTTGTTTTTTTAAATATTTTTTTCATTTGAATTTTTTAAAAATATAAACCTACAGCAAACAACCATTCGAAATCCAAATACTGAGATTACTCTGAATCTCCTGTCTTTCCACCATCCCTTCCATGCTTCCTACACCCAGAGCATTCCCCTGATCCACCAAGCTTAACTCTGTCAAAGCAGATATCCTGCCACATTCTGCTATGACCCTTCTCAAAGGGCCTTCAGGGGTGTGAATGTATGTTTGGATTCTGTTCCTCCCAAAGGAATTGAGATGACTATGGCTTGCCATGGAGTACTGGGAATTCTCAGGCAGAATGGGAGGTGGAAGGGGGGGAGAGAAAAGATGAGGACTGGCTCCACTTTGACCTTGTTCCCCCCCTGTTTCTTTGCAGCAGTTAAAATGGACGAAACATCAGAGGTCCTCCCCGATGGATCCGTCTCTAAAAACAGCCCAGAGACAGGGATTGACCTCTGGATGTGGGATGAGAATTCGAATGGTGAGACAGAGTCCAGACAGGGTGGGGCAGTGGGACGGATGCACTGCTTGATTAAGAAAACATGGGGTGGGAGGGTATTTGAAGAGAGGAGTGATGCACTCGCAGTGACTGGAGAAGGCAGAAGGGATCTGTGCTCGTCCACACTTAGCCAGGTCCAGTGTTCCACCAAGGGGGCTCATCCTGGTCTGCCTGGGGGGCTCTCTCCCTAGTTACCTGGAGCAGGTGGGATAAAGGTTAATGCGTTGGATCTGCAGCTCCCATGCCAGATTCTTCCCAGGATGCTGGGCGATGGGAAGGGCCTCCGGGTACCCTGTTGCTTCCCTTTGGGGACGGGGACTCCTGGCTCTGCTGTGTGATGAGCATTGCAGGGGCTTGGACTAGATGACCGTTGCGGGGCCCTTCCAACTCTCCAATCCTGCAATTCGTCCCTTGTTTCCAACGCAGCCTGGATCCCAGTGACCAGCCCTCTCCATGGCCTCCCGAGAGGTGTGAAGGACGCCTCTGTCCCCAGGCCCAGGCCTCGCAAGCTGCACCTAGAAAGAGAGGAGGAGGACAAGAGCAAGGGAGAGGAGCAAAGAGAAGAAGATTAGGTACGCCCTCTGGGTGGCGGGCAAGGGTAGGAGGCTTAGGAGGTGGCAGGGAGCCTCTCAACAATTACCAGACCTTTAGAAGGCATCTTAAGGCAGCCCTGTTTAGGGAAGCTTTTAATGTTTGATGGATTTCTGTATTTTAATAAATTATTATTATTATTATTATTATCATCATCATCATCATCATCATCATCTCAAGGCTCTCAAGCAGGCTGAAAATGGATTAGAACTCTAGCCATCTTTCTAACAAAATCTGGGCAGGCTTGTCAAAACAAGAACGTTTCCACCAGTTCCGTTGATGGATTATGCCAAAATGTCAATACTGACGGGAAGAATCGGATATCCGGGAGACCAAAGTTTTAATGAGGAATGGGGGGGGGATTACAATTTACCTTTAAAACCATTGTAGACAGTTAAAATTTTGAGTAGGATTGGAATAACACTGGGGGTTAAATGGTGAATTTTGAATATAATGGAGATGTAGAAGATTTGGATTATTACAAAAGATGCTGGAGGAAAAGATTTAACTGATGTGGACCCTGCCTTCTCCCCCGCCTCCATCCACCCTCAAAGAAAGCCACGCAGGCAGCAATCCAATGGTATATTCTGCCTTCCCCCCCTCCCTCCCTCCACACACCCCCCCCCCCGTCAAAGAAAGCCACATCCTGCCCTCCTCCAGCAGCATATATCATCAATAAATAACCCAACCCAACCATAAAAACAGCATATATAACCAATAAAAACAACAACCCAATAACCCCCCCCCCCGATAATAGAACATCAAAGATTAACATCATCCCTCTACAGGGCTACCTTCAGAAATAGTAAAAATTTACAATGTTTGATGCTTTAGGGAACGGCTAGTCTAATTATTTTAATTGTTATGCTGTTTTAAAGTACTTGTACATTATATATTTTAATTATGCATTTTTTTAATCCTTTCGTTTTACTGTTACATTTTAATTCCAGGTATCTGTGTTTCTGCAGCCAGTTGAGTGTCATTGCCCTTTCTTAAAATACTATTTCTCTCTTGCATGGGGTTGGTGTGGTGACTCTATGACTCCCGTCCAACTCCATAATTCCAAGATTCCTTGACTGTTTCTTCTTGGAATGAAAGTTGGTACCTAGATAATAAACCAGGCACCCCCAAACTCCGGCCCTCCAGATGTTTTGGACTACAATCCCCATCATCCCTGACCACTGGTCCTGTTAGCTAGGGATCATGGGAGTTGTAGGCCAAAACATCTGGAGGGCCGCAGTTTGGGGATGCCTGTAATAAACTAACAGCAGCATGGTAAAGTTGTGTAGCTAACAGCTTTGCATGCTCTTTCTTGGTAGGATCCAGCCAGAACAGCACCCCCTTGCAAGACATGGAGCGGTACCTGAGGGAGCTGCCCCAGATCCCCGCCAGCCAGCCATGGTCACCAACCACCTGCTCCTCTGCCAGCAACTCCCCGGAGAGGCTGCACCCGTGGGACATGGAGGAGGTGGTGGTCCTGAGTTCCGACCAGGAAGGTGAGCCTCTGGGGTTGCACCTCTAGCAAGGCAGTGGGAAGGGCAGGCAATGGTGGTGGAGGCAGGTGATGTCACCTGCCCTGCCCCTTCTTGGTAGGGCAGGTGTACATTTGAATCACAGCTTCAACATACAACAATTCATAATCCAAATACTAAGAAAGCCATGCAGGCAGCTATCCAATGGTATATTCCGCCTTCTCCCCATTCCTCCCTTCACTCCCCATCAAAGAAAGCCACATCCTGCCCTCCTCCAGCAGCATATATACTTAATAAAAACAACAACCCAACAATAAAACCAGTATATATAATCAATAAAAACAACAACCCAATAACCTCCCCCCGCCCCGATAATAGAACATCAAACATTAAGATCTTCCCTATACAGGGCTGCCTTCAGAAATAATAAAAATTTACAATGTTTGATGCTTTAAGGAACCGCATGTCTAACTATTTTAATTTTTATGCGGTCTGAGGCAGCAATGCCTCTGAATTACCAGTTGCTGGAAACCGCAGGAGGGGGAGAGAGCTCTTGGGCTCGGGGCCTGCTGGAGGGTTTACTGCATAGCTGCAAAGTTATCCCTTTTTAAAAGGGATTTTCCCTTATGCTGAATAGGCTTCCTCACGAGAAAAGGGAAAACTTGGCAGCTATGGTTTACTGCAGACATCTCTTTGGTCGCTGTGAGAAGAGGATGCTGGACTAGAAAGGCCATTGGCCGGACCCAGGAAACTCCTCTTATGTTCTTACATTTATTAAAGGTTAGGAAAAGACTTCTATAGTCCTGGCTGTCTGGTTGGAGAGACAAAGAAGACAGCCTTGCCCCTTTCTTCTCAAGAGGTGGTGCACAAGATGGCGGCGCACACAGACGCAGCGGCTCAGTGCTCTCCCCCTCCCTTTTTGCTTTTAGCTTATAGCTTTAGCTTTTAACTTTTTGTTTGGCCTTTCCTGTTGTTACTAGCGTTAAGCTGGCTAGGCAAATGTAATTTAAATGTATTTGTTTAAATGTTAAAGTAAGCAGATTCCTGAAAGGAACATGGCAGTTATGAAGAGAGTGGCAGTTATTCAGAGAACGGCAGTTATTAAGATCTAGATGGAGGCGTGCAAGACTTACAGCCGGCAGAAACTCCTAGGGTCGGGTTACAATGTGAATAAGCTGTAAGAGCAGATTATTTTCGCCTAAACAGTATCCTGACGGGAGTGGTCGCCAATGGCCTGCTCCTCTGTCAGCAGCTCCCCGGAGAGGGTGCACCCATGGATCATGGAGGAGGTGGAGGTCCTGAGTTCAGACCAGGAAGGTGAGCTCTGGGGTTGGAACTCTAGCAAGGAAGTGGGAAGGGCAGGCAATGGTGGTGGAGGCAGGTGTACATTTGAATCACAGCTTCAACAAACAACAATTCATAATCCAAATACTAAGACACGCAGGCAGCTATCCAATGGTATATTCCGCCTTCTCCCCCTCCCTCCCTCCACCCCAAGTCAAAGAAAGCCACATCCTGCCCTCCTCCAGCAGGATATATACTCAATAAAAACAACCCAACAATAAAAACAACCCAACAATAAGAACAGCATATATAACCAATCAAAACAACAACCCAATAACCCCACCCCTGATTAACAGAACATCAAACATTAACATCTTCCCTATACAGGGCTGCCTTCAGAAATAATAATAATTTACAATGTTTGATGCTTTAGGGAACCGCTAGTCTAACTATATTCCAGCTGAACTATTTAAAATTTTAAAAGATGATGCTGTTAAGGTGCTACACCCAATATGCCAGCAAGTTTGGAAAACTCAGCAATGGCCAGAGGATTGGAGAAGATCAGTCTACATCCCAATTCCAAAGAAGGGCAGTGCCAAAGAATGCTCCAACTACCGCACAATTGCGCTCATTTCACACGCTAGCAAGGTTATGCTTAAAATTCTACAAGGCAGGCTTAAGCAGTATGTGGACCGAGAACTCCCAGAAGTGCAAGCTGGATTTCGAAAGGGCAGAGGAACCAGAGACCAAATAGCAAACATGCGCTGGATTATGGAGAAAGCTAGAGAGTTCCAGAAAAATGTCTACTTCTGCTTCATTGACTATGCAAAAGCCTTTGACTGTGTCAACCACAGCAAACTATGGCAAGTTCTTAAAGAAATGGGAGTGCCTGATCACCTCATCTGTCTCCTGAGAAATCTCTATGTGGGACAAGAAGCTACAGTTAGAACTGGATATGGAACAAGTGAGTGGTTCAAAATTGGGAAAGGAGTACGACAAGGTTGTATATTGTCTCCCTGCTTATTTAACTTATATGCAGAATTCATCATGCGAAAGGCTGGACTAGATGAATCCCTAGCCGGAATTAAGATTGCCGGAAGAAATATCAACAACCTCAGATATGCAGATGACACAACCTTGATGGCAGAAAGCGAGGAGGAATTAAAGAACCTTTTAATGAGGGTGAAAGAGGAGAGCGCAAAATATGGTCTGAAGCTCAACATCAAAAAAACCAAGATCATGGCCACTGGTCCCATCACCTCCTGGCAAATAGAAGGGGAAGAAATGGAGGCAGTGAGAGATTTCACCTTCTTGGGCTCCTTGATCACTGCAGATGGTGACAGCAGTCACGAAATTAAAAGACGCCTGCTTCTTGGGAGAAAA
The DNA here is from genome assembly GCF_963506605.1 of Zootoca vivipara. NCBI lineage: Eukaryota > Metazoa > Chordata > Lepidosauria > Squamata > Lacertidae > Zootoca > Zootoca vivipara. Next base: position 14,725,392 of record NC_083292.1, on the reverse strand, counting down.
GCAATGACAAACCTAGACAGCATCTTAAAAAGCAGAGACATCACCTTGCCGACAAAGGTCCGTATAGTTAAAGCTATGGTTTTCCCAGTAGTGATGTATGGAAGTGAGAGCTGGACCATAAAGAAGGCTGATCGCCGAAGGATTGATGCTTTTGAATTGTGGTGCTGGAGGAGACTCTTGAGAGTCCCATGGACTGCAAGAAGATCAAACCTATCCATTCTTAAGGAAATCAGCCCTGAGTGCTCCCTGGAAGGACAGATCGTGAAGCTGAGGCTCCAATACTTTGGCCACCTCATGAGAAGAGAAGAATCCTTGGAAAAGACCCTGATGTTGGGAAAGATTGAGGGCACTAGGAGAAGGGGACGTCAGAGGACAAGGTGGTTGGACAGTGTTCTCGAAGCTACGAACATGAGTTTGACCAAACTGCGGGAGGCAGTGCAAGACAGGAGTGCCTGGCGTGCTATGGTCCATGGGGTCACGAAGAGTCGGACACGACTAAATGACTAAACAACAACAACAGTCTAACTATTTTAATTGTTACGCTGTTTTAATGTACTTGTGCATTATATATTTTAATTATGCATGCTTTTATACCTGTTGTTTTAATGTAAATTTTAATTCCAGGTAGCTGTATTTCTGCAATTGGTTTGAGTGTCATTGCCCTTTCTTAAGATCCTATTTCTTTCGTGCATGGGGTTGGTCTGGATGACTCTATGAGTCCCTTCTAACTCCGTGATTCCATGATTCCTTGGCTGTTTGGCTCCTTCTTCTTGGAATGAAAGTTGGTACCTAGATAATAAATTAACAGCAGCATGGTACAGTTGTGTAGCTGACAGCTTTGCATGCCCTTTCTTGGTAGGACCCAGCCAGAACAGCAGCCCCTTCCAAGGCCTGGAGCTGCCCCAGAACCCGCCCAGCCAGCCTGCTCCTCTGGTCAGCAGCTCTGGTCTGCCATGGTCACCAACCGCCTCCTCCTCTGCCAGCAGCTCCCCGGAGAGGGTGCATCCGTGGACCATGGAGGAGGTGGAGGCCCTGCGTTCAGCCCAGGAAGGTGAGCCTCTGGGGTTGCACCTCTAGCAAGGCAGTGGGAAGGGCAGGCACTTATCACAGGGAGAGAACCGTCAGACGTCCCTTGGACCTGGACCTCCGTGTCCGGGCTGAATGGTGGGGGTGGAGACGCTTCTTCAGGTATACAGGGCCAGGACTGTTTAGGGCTTGAAAGGTCAGCACCAACACTTTGAATTGTGCTCGGAAAAGTACTGGGAGCCAATGTAGGTCTTTCAGGATTGGTGTTATGTGATCTTCGTGGCCACTCCGTGGCACAGTCTAGCTGCCGTATTCTGAATTCGTGTTAGTTTCCGGGTCACCTTCAAACGTAGCTCCACGTAGAGTGCATTGCAGTAGTCCAAGAGGGAGATAACCAGAGCATGTTCCAGCCTGGTGAGGCAGAACATTGGAGAACATTTGCTGCCAGCTGATGTAGTCTTTCTCAACCTTGGGTCACCAGCTGTTGTTGGACTGCAACTCCCATCATTCATAGCTAGCAGGTCCAGTGGTCCGAGATTATGGGAACTGTAGTCCCAAAACAGCCGGGAGCTGAGGCCTTGGAGGGGAGGGGAGAGGAGAGGCGTCCCATCCTTCAGCGCCTTCAGTTGGAGTGTTTTCGTTCTTCCTAGACACAGGATCGACCATAGATTGGACTTTATGGCAGAAGGGGATGGACACCATGGGGAGCCGAGCTTCATCAACTTCACCGCTCCCCATCCTGCAGAGATTCATGGCCAACATTGCCATGAGCCAGCCGCTCCCCTCGAACATCCCACCAGGCGATGCCAAGAGTCCAGACGAAGTGGAACCCAGGGGATCCGAACAAGGGATGGTTGGCTCACATCCCGCAAGTAAGTGAGGCTGTGGGTAGCCCTTGATGGCAATAGGTTTGACCCGGGACCTGCACCTTGCCATTAAATAATTCATTAGTTCAGTGGTACATCGGGTTACATACCTGATCTGTTCCGGGGTTCCGCTTGCACCCCAAAAAGCACCCTACCCGAACGGCGCTTTCGCACACTTCTGTGCATGCACAAACTGCGCAGAACGCTTCTGCGCATGCGTTAACTGTGCAGAACGCTTCTGTGCATGCGCATGGCAAAACCCGGAAGTAAACACTTCCGGGTGCCGCCGCATTCACAACCCAAAAGTACGCAACCCGAAGCCTACGTAACCCGAGGTATGACTCTTTGCTGTTCATCCTCCATAGATCTCAGCGGGGTTCAGTTCACAACATAAAAATGCAAAGTAAAAACCCAAAATGTATCCAAACTAAGCCTCCTCCTCAAGCCACGCCCACCGACCCTCTGGACCGCCCTGCAGCGGGAGAGGCGGAGCCAAACAGAGGAGGTCCTGGAGGGTCCCCCCCACGGAGGTACGATGGAGAGAGGGAACCACACAGTCCAATTCAAAGAGGTGACATGGTAGAAATGGATAAACTGATGCCTGGCATGGAGAGAGGGGATAGAGTTCCCCCCCTCCCCCACTGTCGTGCAGGGATGTAGACCCCGCATTCTACCCCTTCTCACCCTGTTACCTCTCTCAGCAAGCTGTGTTGCACCCAGCCAGACTTCCTCCCCCCAATACATTTATTTATTTGGTTTTTCAGATTCAAACTTTGCAGCCACATATCAAACATACAACATAGAAACAAGATTCCAAGGAATCTCCTGGACTTCCCTCCTCCCCTTTGTGGGTGCTATCGTTAATCATTTCTTCCTGCATCTTTTATGATAATCCACATCTTTTACATCTCCATTGTGTCCAAAAGTCACCCTTAAACTGCAAGTGATATTCCAATCCTACCAACGATTCTAACTGTTTGCAATGGTTTTACATTTCCCCCATCCCTTATTGAAATTTTGGTCTTCCTGACTTCTGATTCTTCCGGCCATTTGGGCCATTTGGGCATAATCCATAAACTTGATCTGCCATTCTTCTCTGGGAGGGACTTTATTGTCTTCCCATCTAATGGAAAGAGTTACACCTGAACTTCCAGCAGGACAGGCCAATCGCTGATGCAATGCATTCTTTGATTTCTTTTGTTTCAGCAGAAGCTGCTGCAGATCCCGGCCATCAACCTCTGCTGGATTCCTTGAATGAAGAAGCAGCAGGGTTGCCTGATGCCCTTGGTCTATCTGCTGGGCCCTCTTTTTCGAGCTGCTCTGCTGGGGGAGCTATGGCAGGGCCTGAGTCACTGGATCCAAGAGGCTGCCCAGAAGAGGCTTCTCATCGCTCACACCCAAGCCTTGCGCAAGGTTCGTAAACTCAGGAAGGAGGAGGTTTGGGTCCTGTTCTCTTAGCTGTGGTCTGCAATGCCTATTCCAACATTGAAGAGCTCTACCCGTCAGAAAGTTGTTTCTGTGATTGTGTCAGAATCTCCCTCCTTCTCTTTTTATTTCTAAATAATTTTTTCATTTGATTTTTTTTATAAAAAAAATACAAACCTACAACAAACAGCAATTCAAAATCCAAATACTGAGATTACTCTGAATCTCCTGACTTTCCGCCATCCCTTCCATGGGTCCTAATGAAAATAATTACAACGGCATATCAATATTTATCGAAATATTTTTCCTTCCGAATTGTCCATAGTTTCCTTTACATTACAAGCGTGTTTAAAATCCTACCAATGTTTAAACCTGCTTGCAGTGGTCTCGTATATAAATTATAAACTTTTCCCATTCTTTTTTAAAGTTCTTGTCTTGTGGATTTCTGAGCTTCCCAGTTAATTTTGCCATTTTGGCATAGTCCATCATCTTAATTTGCCATTCTTCTCCAGTTGGGTTTTCTCTTCCTTCCATCTCTGGGCCTATAACATCCGTGTGGCTGTTGTCGCATACATAAACAATCTTTTCTGGTCCTTTGGAAACTCGGTACCTGTAATTCCTAATAAGAAAGCTTCTGGTTTTTTTAACAAAAGTTATTTTGAAACTTTTTTTCATTTCATTGTACATCATCTCCCAATTATTTCTTTACTACTTTACATGTTCACTACATATGATAAAAGGTACCTTCTTTTTCTTTACATTTACAGCAAGTATTTGTACTCATTCTGTACATTTTTGCTATTTTTAAAAAATAAATTTTTATTTAGAAAATTTCAAATCCAACCAATTATCACACAATAAATCAAATACATTTCCCCCTTTCCCCCTCCCCTCCCTCCCTCCCTCCCCCCTCCCAGACTTCCCCCAGCTCCCTTAGCTGTTTTATTAATTCAATATTGTTTCTGCATGTTATGCAACTATAAATATCATTTCCTATCATTCAAGTTCATATTTTGCTAAATAAAATTTGTGTATGTTTATTCAAATCCTGCAAATGATTCTAAGTCTCTTTGTTGTTGTTTTCAGTTTGTATAAAGTTCCCACTCTTCCTCAAAGTCCCGATAGTCCTTTTCACGCAATTTATTTGTTAATTTTGCCAATTCTGCATAATTCACCAATTTTTCTTGTCTCTATTCCTTCATTGGTATCTCTTCTTTCTTCCATCCTTGTGCCAGCAGAACTCTTGCCGCAATTGTAGCATACATAAATAAGTTCTTTATATTCTTTGGTATATCTTGTCCTACAATACCCAGCCAAAAAGATTCCGGCTTTTTAACAAAAATCATTTTAAACATTCTTTTTCAATTCATTATAAATCATTTCCCAATATTTTTTAATTTCTCTGCATTCCCACCACATATGATAAAAAGTCCCTTCTTTTTCCTTACATTTCCAACATGTATTAATCCCAGTTTTATACATTTTTGCTATCTGGACTGGTGTAATATACCATCTATACATCATTTTCATTCAATAAAGAACAATCTGTAAATTTCAAGTTCATTTTTGCTAATTTAACAGGAGCCAAATACATCTGGTACATCATTTTCATGTAGTTTTCTTTTAGGGAACAACATGCCGTGAATTTCAAATCTGTTCTCCATAGCCTCTCCCAATCTGTCCTTCTCATTTGAATCCATCGGTTCAGGTCCTGCCCTCTGGAGCAACAGGAACCCATCTTGTTCCATCTTCCATGGTGGGACAGCCTTTCAGAGATTTGAAGACGGCTGTTCGGGGGGCTGATGGGAGTTCTAGTCCAAAACATCTGGCGGGGCCCCATTTGGGATGCGCAGAGGCTGACCAGTTTGCACTGCCCCTCTGGATAGCAGTGAAATTCCCAAGTCTTCTTCACCTTCCTTTCCCAGCCTGGCTTGGTGCCCCTTCCCCAAATGACGACATGGCTTGTTCTTCTTCTTGTTTAGAAACAGCGGCAGAGAAGAAGCCCCTGAAAGGGGTGCTGAAGCGGCTGGAGGAACTGATCGCCCGCCACCCCCCTCAAATATTCCGCAGGAACTACAACAGCAGCCGGCAGGCAGCCCCTGACAAAAAGACTTGATTATTTTAAGGCAGATTTTTTGGAACAATCTTTTTAAAGTTATTTATTTATTTAATTTATTTATTTATATTATTACTTATTAGTTGTTTTACAAGTGACTTACAGCAAATAAAAATATACAACAACAAGAATTTATTTATATCCCACCCATCTGGTCGGGCTTCCCCAGTTACTCTGGGTGGCTACCAACAGAATATTAAAAACATGATAAAACATCAAACATTAAAAAACTTCTCTAAACAGGGCTGCCTTCAGATGTCTTCTAAAAGTCAGATAGTTCTTTATTTCCTTGACATCTGATGGGAGGGCGTTTCACAGGGCAGGCGCCACTACCGAGAAGGTCCTCTGCCTGGTTCCCTGTAACCTCACTTCTCGCAGAGCGATGGGGGTGGAGACGCTCCTTCAGGTATACAGGCCGAGGCCATTTAGGGTTTGAAAGGTCAGCAGCAACACCTTGAATTGTGCTCAGAAACATAAGGTAAAGGGGCCCCTGACCATCAGGTCCAGTCGTGTCCGACTCTGGGGTTGCGGCGCTCATCTCTATAGGCCGAGGGAGCCAGCGTTTGTCCGCAGACAGCTTCCGGGTCATGTGGCCAGCATGACAAAGCTGCTTCTGATGAACCAGAGCAGCGCACGGAAACGCCGTTTACCTTCCCGCCGGAGCGGTCCCTATTTATCTACTTGCACTTTGATGTGCTTTCGAACTGCTAGGTGGGCAGGAGCTGGGACCGAGCAACGGAAGCTCACCCCGTTGCAGGGATTCGAACCGCCAACCTTCTGATCAGCAAGCCCTCGACTCTGTGGTTTAACCCACAGCATACTGGGAGCCAATGTAGGTTTTTCAGGACCAGTGTTATACGGTCTTGGCAGCCATAATACCATGAGGGCAGAGGAATGGGGGAAATCATATAGCGTAACATCCATAGGGTGGGGAAAGCATACTATCCATATAAATAGGAGGAAACAACATTATCAATACTCAAATAATAAACAAAACTATACTCTGGCTGACTAATTAGCAAATAAACAATACCTCACCCTGAGAATGGCTTCGACTGGCCAGTTAAATCAGGTGAGGGTAGCTAATGGGTCTCAAACCCTCGGGGAGTTAGGGACCCAATTTCACCTTGGTGGTTTTTGGGGGGCAGGACTGGTAGTCTGAGACAGCCCCGATTCCTTATTTCTGTGTGCAGATAAAATTGATACAGTGGATGAGGAGCTGCCTGCCCCTAGCCTGGAAAATGCTGCTGCACAAGGAGGATCCAGCCCTCCAGTTGCTGGATCACACCTCCACCTTCCAGACTGAAGGAGACCTTAGAAGGAGCTGGTAAGAGGAGGAGGACAGGAACATCTTTGCAGTGTGAGCCGCGAGGTTTGTTTACATCGAGGACATGTTTCCTGTGGCCAAATCCAGCACCGGGCGAAAAAGGACAGGGAAGGGAGATCAGCAGGGGGCTCTTGCCATGGGGCACCCCCAGCGGAGAGACCGCGGTGAAGTTCGGCACTGTGGAGAAATCATCTGAACGCTTGGTTTTCTAAGTCTGGTTCATTTCTTTCTATATTGCACAATACCAAAACAGGCAAGTTGAAAATAGGGAAATAAATTATAAAAAATGGAAGATTAAATGCGAAATACAAAGGATTTATATAAGATGGGTAGAAGTCATGAGGATGGGAAAATAATATAATATGTATAATATGTATATAAAGTATGCAATATGTAAAATTAATAAAGATAATATGAAAAAATATTTTCCTCCTCTCTTGCATAAGATTTCCAGTGTTAAAATAAAAATTAGCGGGAAGAGCGGACATCCTTGCTTGACCCCTTTATCAATTTCACATTCCTGAGTCGTATTTCCATTAATTTTGGCTTTTTGTTTAGTATATATTGCACAATACCAAAACAGGGAACAGATCAGCAAATGATTACCAATTATAGGCCTATATCGCTCTTGAATAATGACTATACTGTAAATTATATGCATATATTTTAGCCGAAAGAACAACAACAAAAAAAATCCTTCAGAAGATTATTCACGGTGACCAAGCAGGCTTTCTCCCCGGCAGACAAATACAGAACAATACCAGAAATATTATAAATTTATTGGAGGATATTGACTTAAGAATAGATAAACCGGCCGTATCAATGGCTGTAGACACAGAGAAATCCTTTGATAAGGTTTTTGGAAGTTTATGAAAGGCCTTTTTATACCAAATGGACTTTGGGGGACAGTATATGAATGGTATTTAGCGTAATAAGACTGTCTTTCCATGAACCCAGTATTACACCTTCTTTCAAGATATTATTCATAATATTTTTAAGAGGTTCGGACAGAATGTCCTCTAGTTTTTTGTAGTAAAGAGCCGGGAGGCCATCTGGCTCTGGCGTCTTGCCTGGCTTTGATTCCTTAATGGCCCTTTGAATTTCGAAGGCTGCAATGGGAGCGTTCAACGGTTCTTTTTGGTCTTTAGAAAGTCTGGTTCATTTCTTTCTTGTAGATCTTTTAGATTTTCCTGTAGTTCTTTATGAGTATTTGCAGATAGCCCAGTTGTTCAAGAAATTCGACAACCTAAGGCCCATGGGCTGGCCAGCTTTTGGGGGGGGGGCTGGCTGCTTTCGGGCTGCTCGTTCCTCCTCCTCCGCCGACAAAAGAGGCAGAGGTTTTCCAAGTCTGTTTCAATACTATGTCAATGCATGTATTATCTTCAAATACATACTTCTTTCTGTATATGCAAATTTGTTTTTATCAAATGACTTTAAATCGATAAAACTTACTGTACTGTAAGTTTTATAATTCCAATAAAAAATGTTTATGTCACGCTACGAGGTTTGTATTCATTTCTACTGTCGGCTCTATATACCACAAATTTTATCAATATAGTCCATGAATTTTTTCCATTCTTTTTGAAATGTTTCGTCGCCCTGCTGTCGGATTTTGCCTGTTAATTTAGCTATTTCAGTGTACACTGTTATTTTCTGTTGCCAGTCCTCCACCGTTGGCATTTGTTGTTGTTTCCATACTTGCGCTAATAATAGTACTTGCTGCTGTTGTTGCGTATAAAAACAGTTTATGGTCGTTTTTCTCAATGTCCTCTGCAACCATTCCCAACAAGAATGCTTCTGGTTTTTTCTTTAATGGAAAAAAAATATTAACGGCATAACGCTGGGGAGTAGTAGTTATAAACTGAGGGCATTTGCAGATGATCTTATTATAACAACTGAACAACTGAAAGAAAGCCTCGCCAAAGCGCTGGAAATAATACAAGAATATGGAAAGGTCTCTGGATTTAGACTGAATATCAATAAGACAAAATTATTAGTTAAAAACCTAGCACCAGCTGAAAAGGAGGAAATAGAAAAGACAACACAGTTAAAAATTTACTCCAAAATTAAATATTTGGGAATATGGCTGATGCCAAAGAATATAAATCTGTGTGAAGATAACTATGTTAAATGTTGGGAAGGAATCAAAAGAAATATGGAGTTATGGAGCAGATTAAAATTGTCATTTTGGCGGTTAAATTGGCGGTTAAATTGAATGTTTTGCCAAAGATGTTTAGTTTTGTTTCAAACTAAACCGATTATAGGGAAGACAAGCAGCATCAATATTTGGCAGAAGGAAATGGCCAAATTCACCGTATTTTTCGCCCCATAAGACGCGCCTGACCAAAAGACGCACCTAATTTTTAGAGGCGGAAAGGGGGAAAGCCCTGTTTTTTTGGGGGGATGAGCTCAAAGTTGTGCAGCTTCTTTTGCAAAGGGGGAAAGCTCCATTTTTGAGGATCAGCTCAAAGTTGTTGAGCTTACCTTGCAAAGGGAAAAAAATCCTGTTGTTATGGGTTCAACTCACAGTTCTGCAGCTTCTTTAGGAAAGGAAAGGGAACCATTTCTACAGTTTCCTGACAGATAATCTAATCAGCCAGTCACATGTCAGCTGGGGAAACACAACAATGGAGGCCTGGGCAAGGGGGCGGGCTGGGAAGGGAGCTAGTGTCTCTTATCTCCCTCCCTGATCTCTTGCAATCAGCTGCTGAGCGGGTTCCTTTAAGCACCCTCCTTCCCTCTTGTTAGCCTTTAGCTCTTTCTTAAACAACAACAACAACAAAAAACCCAAGCAGATCTGCTTTTTGCCTCTGGGCAATTTGGCTCCAGGGACCATGCATTCGCTCCATAAGATGCACAGACATTTCCTCTTAGTTTTTAGGAGGGAAAAAGTGCATCTTATGGAGCGCAAAATATGGTATATGATTAGGGGAAAGACCAAGAGTAAAACACAAGATTTTAATAGACATTAAGGAAAGAGGAAGCTATGGTCTTCTGGATTTAAAGTTATATTATGAGGCTGTTTGTCTTTCGTGGATGAGGGACTGGTGCCTGTTAAGTAACACAGATGTTTTGGAAATAGAAGGGCATGACACCCGATATGGGTGGCATGAGTATTTAAATTATGGTGAAAATAAGGTTCATAAGAGCTTTAGAAACCATTTAATAAGAAATGCCCTGTTTAGGGTCTGGGAAAAATACAGAAGATTTTTAGAACCTAAAACATCAAGATGGATATCGCCACTGGAGGCTAATGCGGTCAAAAAGAAGAACATGAAAGGGAATTGGATAACATACAATACATTACTAACAGAAGTTGTGGGTCAATTAAAACTTAAGAGGTATGAGGAAATAAAGGATCAATTTTCCAGCTGGCTGGAGTATCATCAATTATACGAACTATTCAAACAGGACAAAAAAATTGGATTCAATAGAGAGCCCTCTAAATTGGAAATTGAATATATATATATATATATATATATATATATATATATATATATATATAAATGTAAAAAGGGCATGTGGGTTTGTGTCCACTTTTCACCGAAACCGCTTGACCAGATGAGGGGGTGAGGCAAGGCAGGTGGAAAGAGGCCTTGCCTGATGGAGTCTCTCCCCTCACCTTCCTTATACAGGGCTGCCTTCAGAAATAATAATTCCAGGTAGCTGTGTTTCTGCAATTGGTTTGAGTGTCATTGCCCTTTCTTAAGATACTATCTCTGTCTTGCATGGGGTTGGTCTAGATGACTCTATGAGTCCCTTCCAACTCCGTGATTCCATGATTCCTTGACTGTTTGGCTCCTTCTTCTCGGAATGAAAGTTGGTACCTAGATAATAAATTAACAGCAGCATGGTACAGTTGTGTAGCTGACAGCTTTGAATGCCCTTTCTTGGTAGGACCCAGTCGGAACAGCACCCCTTTCCAAGGCCTGGAGCTGCCCCAGAACCCCCCCAGCCAACCTGCTCCTCTGGTCAGCAGCTCTGGTCAGCCATGGTCGCCAATCACCTGCTCCTCTGCCAGCAGCTCCCCGGAGAGGGTGGACCCATGGAACATGGAGGAAGTGGAGGTCCTGAGTTCAGACCAGGAAGGTGAGCTCTGGGGTTGGAACTCTAGCAAGGCAGTGGGAAGGGCAGGCAATTGTGGTGGAGGCAGGTAATATCACCTGCCCTGCAGCTTCTTGGTAGGGCAGGTGTACATTTAAATCACAGCTTCAACAATCCAAATACTATGAAAGCCACGCAGGCAGCTATCCAATTGTATATTCCGCCTTCTCCCCCTTCCTCCCTTCATCCCCCGTCAAAGAAAGCCACATCCTGCCCTCCTCCAGCAGCATATATACTCAATAAAAACAACAACCCATCAATAAAAACCCAACAATAAAACCAGCATATATAATTAATAAAAACAACAACCCAATACCCCCCCCCAAAAAAATAGAACATCAAACATTAAGATCTTCCCTATACAGGGCTGCCTTCAGAAATAATAATAGTTTTCAATATTTGATGCTTTAGGGAACCACTAGTCTAACTATTTTAATTGTTATGCTGTTGTAACGTATTTGTACATTATATATTTTAATTATGCATGTTCTAAACCTGTTGTTTTACTGTAAATTTTAATTCCAGGTGGCTGTGTTTCTGCAATTGGTTTGAGTGTCATTGCCCTTTCTTAAGATAGTGTCTCTGTCTTGCATGGGGTTGGTCTGGGTGACTCTATGAGTCCCTTCCAACTCCGTGATTCCATGATTCCTTGACTGTTTGGCTCCTTCTTCTCGGAATGAAAGTTGGTACCTAGATAATAAATTAACAGCAGCATGGTACAGTTGTGTAGCTGACAGCTTTGCATGCCCTTTCTTGGTAGGACCCAGCCGGAACAGCACCCCTTTCCAAGGCCTGGAGTGGTGCCAGGGGGAGCGGACCCAGAACCCCTCCAGCCAGCCTGCTCCTCTGGTCAGCAGCTCTGGTCAGTGGTTGCCAGTCTCCTGCTCCTCTGTCAGCAGCTCTGGTCAGTGGTTGCCAATCTCCTGCTCCTCTGTCAGCAGCTCTGGTCAGTGGTCGCCCACCCCCTGCTCCTCTGTCAGCAGCTCTGGTCTGCCATGGTCGCCAACCGCCTGCTCCTCTGTCAGCAACTCCCCGGAGAGGCTGCACCCATGGATCAAGGAGGAGGTGGAGGCCCTGCATTCAGCCCAGGAAGGTGAGCCTCTGGAGTTGCACCTCTAGCAAGGCAGTGGGAAGGGCAGGCAATGTTGGTGGAGGCAGGTGATGTCACCTGCCCTGCACCTTCTTGGTAGGGCAGGTGTACATTTAAAGCAGAGCTTATTAGCATGGCACCAATGCTTGGAAAGCCTCTGAGCACCTACATCACCCCTTTAGTTGTGAAGGTCTGAGGAGGTTATCTTTTGTATATAGTTTTCCCTCAGGTCCGAGGCAGTTGTTTTAGGAGGGAACTTTAGGAGGGAATTTTGAACGATGTTTTGTTACATTGTTTGATCCAGCCTCTATAAAAGCAAGAGGCCTTGCCTGATGGAGTCTCTCCCCTCACAGTTCTTCCTCCAGGCACAGCTTCCTTATGAGGAGTCCCAGGGCCGGAGGGGGTGAGGCAAGGCAGGTGGAAAGAGGCCTTGCCTGATGGAGTCTCTCCCCTCACAGTTCTTCCTCCAGGCACAGCGTCCTTATGAGGAGTCCCAGGGCCAGAGGGGGTGAGGCAAGGCAGGTGGAAAGAGGCCTTGCCTGATGGAGTCTCTCCCCTCACAGTTCTTCCTCCAGGCACAGCGTCCTTCTGAGGAGTCCCAGGGCCAGAGGGGGTGAGGCGAGGCAGGTGGAAAGAGGCCTTGCCTGATGGAGTCTCTCCCCTCACAGGCACAGCTTCCTTATGAGGAGTTCCAGGGCCAGAGGGGGTGAGGCAAGGCAGGTGGAAAGAGGCCTTGCCTGATGGAGTCTCTCCCCTCATCTTCCCTATACAGGGCTGCCTTCAGAAATCATAATTCCCGGTAGCTGTGTTTCTGCAATTGGTTTGAGTGTCATTGCCCTTTCTTAAGATACTATCTCTGTCTTGCATGGGGTTGGTCTGGATGACTCTATGAGTCCCTTCCAACTCCATGATTCCATGATTCCTTGACTGTTTGGCTCCTTCTTCTCGGAATGAAAGTTGGTACCTAGATAATAAATTAACAGCAGCATGGTACAGTTGTGTAGCTGACAGCTTTGCATGCCCTTTCTTGGTAGGGCCCAGCCAGAATAGCACCCCTTTCCAAGGCCTGGACTGCCCCAGAACTGACCCAGCCAGCCTGCTCCTCTAGTCAGCAGCTCTGGTCAGCCATGGTCGCCAATCCCCTGCTCCTCTGTCAGCAGCTCCCCGGAGAGGGTGCACCCATGGACCATGGAGGAGGTGGAGGCCCTGAGTTCAGACCAGGAAGGTGAGCCTCTGGGGTTGGAACTCTAGCAAGGCAGTGGGAAGGGCAAGCAATGGTGGTGGAGGTAGGTGATGTCACCTGACCTGCACCTTCTTGGCAGGGCAGGTGTACATTTAAACCAGAGCTTACTAGCATGGCAGCAATGCCTGGAAAGCCTCTGAGCACCTACATCACCCCTTTAGTTGTGAAGGTCTGAGGAGGTTATCTTTTGTATATAGTTTTCCCTGAGGTCCGAGGCAGTTGTTTTAGGAGGGAACTTTAGGAGGGAATTTTGAATGATGTTTTGTTACATTGTTTGAGCCAGCCTCTATAAAATCAGGCTGCCTCAGTACTTCAGTTCAGTTCTGTCCTTTCTCAAATAAAGAGGTGTTTGGAAAATCACTGTGTCATCTGCTGCTTACCCACAATTTAACACACAGCTTCCTTATGAGGAGTCCCAGGGCCGGAGGTAGGGTTGCCAGACTCAATAGAGGACAGGAGGAGATGGGGCAAGGCCTTGCCTGATGGAGTCTCTCCCCTCACCTTCCCTATACAGGGCTGCCTTCAGAAATAATAATTTTCAATGTTTGATCTTTTAGGGAACCGCTAGTGTAACTATTTTAATTCTTATGCTGTTTAATGTACTTTTACATTATATATTTTAAGTATGCATGTTTTAAACCTGTTGTTTTACTGTAAATTTTAATTCCAGGTAGCTGTGTTTCTGCATTTGGTTTGAGTGTAATTGCCCTTTCTTAAGATACTATCTCTGTCTTGCATGGGGTTGGTCTGGATGACTATGAGTCCCTTCCAACTCCGTGATTCCATGATTCCTGTTTGGCTCTTTCTTCTTGGAATGAGAGTTGGTACCTAGATAATAAATTGTGTAGCTGACAGCTTTGCATGCTCTTTCTTGGTAGGACCCAGCCAGAACATAGCCCCCTTCCAAGGCCTGAGGGAGCTGCCCCAGATCCCCGCCAGCTAGCCGCCAACCGCCTGCTCCTCTGTCAGCAGCTCCCCGGAGAGGCTGCACCCATGGATCATGGAGGAGGTGGTGGTCCTGAGTTCCGACCAGGAAGGTGAGCCTCTGGGGTTGCACTTTTAGCAAGGCAGTGGGAAGGGCAGGCAATGGTGGTGGAGGCAGGTGATATCACCTGCCCTGCAGCTTCTTGGTAGGGCAGGTGTACATTTGAATCACAGCTTCAACAAACAACAATTCATATTCCAAATACTAAGAAAGCCGCGCAGGCAGCTATCCAATGGTATATTCCACCTTCTCCCCCTTCCTCCCTTCACACCCCATCAAAGAAAGCCACATCCTGCCCTCCTCCAGCAGCATTATATACTTAATAAAAACAACAACCCAACAATAAAAGCAGCATATATAATCAATAAAAACAACAACCCAATAACCTCCCCCCCCCCTGATAATAGAACATCAAACATTAAGATCTTCCCTATACAGGGCTGCCTTCAGAAATAATAAAAATTTACAATATTTGATGCTTTAGGGGACCGCTAGTCTAACTATTTTAATTGTTACGCTGTTTTAATGTACTTGTGCATTATATATTTTAATTATGCATGTTTTATACCTGTTGTTTTAATGTAAATTTTGATTCCAGGTAGCTGTATTTCTGCAATCAGTTTGAGTGTCATTTTGCTGTTGCCCTTTCTTAAGATACCATCTCTGTCTTGCATGGGGTTGGTCTGGATGACTCTATTTGTCCCTTCCAACTCCGTGATTCCATGATTCCTTGACTGTTTTGCTCTTTCTTCTTGGAATGAAAGTTGGTGTCTAGATAATAAATTAACAGCAGCATGGTACAGTTGTGTAGCTGACAGCTTTCCATGCCCTTTCTTGGTAGGACGCAGCCGGAACAGCACCCCCTTCAAGGCCTGGAGCTGCCCCAGGACGCCCCCAGCCAGCCTGCTCCTCTGGTCAGCAGCTCTGGTCAGTGGTCGCCAATCCCCTGCTCCTCTGTCAGCAGCTCCCTGGAGAGGGTGCACCCATGGACCATGGAGGAGGTGGAGGTCCTGAGTTCAGACCAGGAAGGTGAGCCTCTTGGGTTGCACCTCTAACAAGGCAGTGGGAAGGGCAGGCAATGGTGGTGGAGGCAGGTGATGTCACCTGCCCTGCACCTTCTTGGTAGGTCAGGTGTACCTTTAAACCAGAGCTTACTAGCATGGCACCAATGCCTGGAAAGCCTCTGAGTACCTACATCACCCCTTTAGTTGTGAAGGGCTGAGGAGGTTATCTTTTGCTCTCTCTTGGAAAGTAAATAGAGCTGGAGGAGCAAGTGGGGGAGAGAGACACTCTTTCCCACATCCTGTTTTTCTCTCTCTGAGGTTTTCAGGGCTCAGATTCTATCGGATCTGACTTTGACCCAGATCCCTTGGAAAAGCAAAGCTTCTGTGCAAATAGTCGTCGTAGTAGTAGTAGTAGTAGTAATTTATTATTTATATCCCGCCCATCTGGCTGGCTTGCCACCTCCATGTGGCTCCCAACAGAATATGAAAAACAGGATAAAACACCAAACATTAAAAGCTTCCCTAAACAGGGCTGCCTTCAGATGTCTTCTAAAAGTCAGATAGTTCTTTATATCCTCGACATCTGATGGGAAGATGTTCCACAGGGCGGGCGCACCACCGAGAAGGCCTGGTTCCCTGTAACCTCACTTCTTGCACTGAGGGAACCGCCAGAAGGCCCTCGGAACTGGACCTCAGTGTCCAGGCTGAGTGATGGGGGTGGAGATGCTCCTTCAGGTATTCTGGGCCGAGGCCATTTAGGGCTTGAATGGTCAGCACCAACACTTTGAATTGTGTTCAGAAACGTACTGGAAGCCAATGTAGGTTTTTTTTTTAGGACCGGTGTTATATGGTCTCAGCAGCCATAATACCATGGGGTGGGTGGGTGGAGGAATGGGGGAAATCGTATACTGTAACATCCATAGGGTGGGAAAAGCATACTATCCATATAAATAGGAGCAAACAACACTATCAATACTCAAATAATAAACAAAACTATACTCTGGCTGACTAATTAGCAAATAAACAATACCTCACCCAGAGAACGACTTCGACTGACCAGTTAAATCAGGTGAGTTTAGCTGATGGGTCTCAAACTCTCGGGGAGTTAGGGACCAATTTCACCTTGGTGGTTTTTTGGGGACGGTACTGGTTGTCTGAGACAACCCTGATTCCTTATTTCTGTGGACAGATAAAATTGATGCAGTGGATGAGGAGCTGCCTGCCCCTAGCCCGGAAAATGCTTGTCTATTACTGTATTATTTTATCTTTCAATAATGATACATTTAGTCTCCATCTTACTGATTTCTTCTTCCTCTTTCCCTAGCGGAGAGACCACGGTGAACTTCGGGCAGCAGCCACTGTGGACAAATTATCTGAACACATTGCCTTGAAGTATGGATGCGACCTTAATGTGTCATGTAATAGGTTTTCCAAGTCTGTTTCAATACTATGTCAATGCATGCAAGACTTCACATCTGTACATGCATTTGTCCTGCAAGACAACACTTTAAGCTTGGTAATTTTTTTTAAAAAAAACATCCGTTAAATTTGTAAGAACTGTTGAAATGGTCAGGCAGAGAGCTTTGTCTTGTAGATTTTCCTGTAGTTGTTTATGAGTATTTGACAAATTTAACGGATGTTTTTAAAAAACCATTACCAAGCTTAAAGTGTTGTCTTGCAGGACAAATGCATGTACGTATGGCTATTTGCTACAAAAAACTAGAGGACATCCCAGTTGTTCAAGAAATTCGACAACCTAAGGGGATTTTGTAGACATCTTCTCTCTGCTTCTGATGGCTAAGATCTCAGTAAAAGGGGAGAGAAAGCGGTCCCATGGCAGGCGCAGGCACAGGGCTCATCGGGCGGATAGGACTTTTGAGAACTGGTTGGATGGGTTCCAGGGGCAGGGGCGGAACAAGCGGTGGGCATTTTACCTGGAGTTTGTAGCTGGAGCGAGGTGCGCAGCTTTGGAGGCGCGGGGCGGCGGCGATACCCCGCCACGTAATGACGCATACAACATTACGTAGCAACGCCGTGCCCACCCAGGTGTATGGCAATTTGCCGCCCCGGGTGTCACAACGCCTCGCTACCCCCCTGTATGGGGGTGGTCGTTGCAGCTTACCCCAAACACGCTATGCATCTTGTAGCTTATATGTCCCATGTGAGGAGGGCCTTTGCTCTGGCGCGGGAGTCAGCGGCTTTAACGTATGATGAGGATTTTCATAGAAACGCTTCCCTCTAAGCCGGTCAGGTCAGACCTTGAGGTTTGGTTAAAGTTGACTTCTGGTTTGGTCCCTGCCATTGCCAGACATGCGTTTTGCAGCCCTGCTTGTAGTGGGCTGAAAACGCGGCTGGAGGCTAGAGGAAGGAGGGGTTTAGGCTCCGTTCCCCCTCCACAACCCAGGGAGGGTGTCCCTGGGGCGAAGAAAAGCGGTGGCGTGAAGGAGTCCGGGTGCCAAGCAAAGTATTCGAAGGGCACAGAGGACTCCTAAGAAATAAAACGCCAAACAACAGCCCCAAGCCACCAGCAACCCCAGAGCTGAGCTGAGCTCAGGACCAGATTCCCACTCAAAAAAGCTCCAAAAGGATACCAAACGGATGATAAAAACCCCAACAAGACCATCCTAGTTGGGGGGGGGGGTTTCTCTGACTAAGGAGAACAATTATGGAGCTTTGGTAATGTATTTCTATCAATATACTACGGCACCCAAAAGAATGTGCAAAGGACTCTCTCTCCTTTGAACTATATTTAAAGAGACACTTGAAAATGAGAGTGTTTAATGTCCATATCTATATTCAGTTTGTAGAGTGTTCCATGTTGGCATCTGTACATAAAAAGTATTTGAAGTTTGAGAATATGGTGAAAGGGAAGCATTTTGAGAAGCATTTTGAAAAAAATGCTATAAATGCTTTGGACGCCATAAAAAAAACCTGTTTATGAGAACACACCTTCGTTGATTAAAGGATAATACTGAATTATTTGAGAGCTCTGAGGATTTTCGAACAAGCCTGAAATCTGGGGACTTTATTAGCAACTGTGGACTTTATTAGCTACAGCAGCTCCCCTGTTTGATTTGAATTGAATTTGATTTGAATATCTACTGTGGTTAATCACATTATACAAGGTTTAATTACCAATTGGGAAAGCTGTCCTGAGACAGAGAAGAAAAGAGGAGTCAAAAGTTGTACTTTCATGAGTTCCTAATAGAAAATATGTTCTAGCTACTAAAAGCTCCAGGATTTTCTTTGTGTGAGAATTATTTTATAGTATTACGTATACGTAGAATGTAAATGTAAATGGATTTCAGTTAAGTTGGCCAAGATATTCAAACTGGATTAAAATGTTAAGTATTTGTTAGAAATGGGTGTGGATTAGGTTTATATGTACTGCAATAGAATATTGTATTGTATTGTAATATGAGAAAGTCAATAAAAAATTTAATTTGCAAAGAAACCTGAACAGTATTATTTTATAGTATGACGTATATGTAGAATGTAAATATAACAAATGTGTAAAGATAAAGGAAACACAGAAACCAGAAGAAATAGGAGGGGGGGAAGTACAAGCTCGACAGACCAAAAGTATTAAGGTTAAAAGAAATAAGATATGTATTATGACTGTAAAACTTGTAAAACCAATAAATATCATTTTAAAAAAATTATTCTAGTACAATCAGTGTTCTTCAAAGGTAAATACATTGGGTGAAAATAGGAAGGCATAAAGATATAAAGATATAAAATGCAGAATAATAGAACAGAAGAAAGGGGGGGTGTAATGTTGAGCCTGGCACACCACTCACTATTCCACCACGCAGCACAAAACCTCCAGATAAAAACCTGGCAAGCCAAAGGCTTATGCCGCCTAGCAGACTTCCACAAAAATAACAAACCCATATCAACACAAGAAATACAAGACAAACTAGGTGACACCCAAATGTCCTGGCTTACACACCACCAATTACATGCTCTCTTAAACAATCCAGTAGTAAAATCAGCAGCAACTAGGCTCTTGACAACCTTCAAAAACCTCCTAATCTGCCACTTACCTTTATTTACCTGTAGGAGTAGATGTTGCACAATCTCCCCCCGGATGTCTCAGGCTTTAGGGAACCCTCCGCACTCACCCAGTCCTTGCCACTGATGGGTGGACGTTCATGTGCTGGGTGGGGGCACAGGTAGGGCAGGTGTGAAGGGGTGGGGTGCACATGGACACACTACCGGTATGCCACTGTGAGCACCACTTTCACCTCTGGAGCGATTGAAGCAGGACCCTCCTCAGGAGGACATATCTGGCTATGTCTCTCTCTCTCCCCCCCCCCCTCCATCCTGTCTCCTCATTCATACACGGAAATCAAACAATAATGGGTGTTGGCACTTTCCCAGGGAAACCGAGGCAATTGGAAGGCCCGCAGCTGGCTCACGCCCTACTGGCCGAACTGCCGGTGATGATCGATCCCTGGAGCAGCCAAATCCTGTGACCTAGCCTCCAAAAGACTAGGCATGCTATCAGAGTCCATTATGTAACAGAAGAGGCTTGTGTGAGCGTATTTACAAGCATTTTATTAAGCACTAGCTGGCCCTGCCATGCGTTGCTGTGGGTTATTTGTGTGATTTCCCCTACCCTGTGCCAATCCATGACGTATCCCTGGGATTCCCCCACTCCTCCCCTCACCCCCCAGCTTATCCCTGTGATTCCCCCCTCATCCCCCTCCCTCATCCCTGTGAATCCCCCAACTCTGTCCTGATCCATGACCTATTATGCCCCCTCTATCCCCCCACCCCCGGCTTATCCCTGTGATTTCCCCCCTCTCCTCCCCCTAGCCCCCCACTTACATCTACAATTTCCCTCCTCTCCTCCATCCAACCCCCCCCGGCTTATCCCTGTGATTCCCCCCTCACCCCCCTCCCTCATCCCTGTGAATCCCCCAACTCTGTCCTGATCCATGACCTATTATGCCCCCTCTATCCCCCCACCCCCGGCTTATCCCTGTGATTTCCCCCCTCTCCTCCCCCTACCCCCCCACTTACCCCTGTGATTTCCCTCCTCTCCTCTGTCCAACCCCCCCCCCCAAGGTTATCCCTGTGACCTGTTCATTTTGCACACAATCATTCCCCCAATGCGCGTGTTCTGTAAAATTTTGCCCTGTCCCAACCCTGACTCCCCTACCCACGTGTAACTGAAGCTTATCTTATTAACTTGTGGGATTTTTTCATTTGTTTCCCTCCCATCATCATCCTTTTTTAAAAAAAGTTTTATGAAATAAAGCCTTGATCTGCATGCAAGCTCTTTTCCCTTTGACCTGCAGGAGGGGATGTTGGACAACTTTCACCATATTTCATATATATTTACAGTTCATAGAGAGCCTGTGCAGTTCATAGAGAGCAGGACTCTGCTTAAGAGGACACTTACCAAACATTTTCACAAACACCAGAAATTCCCCCCGGACAAGATTTCCTGAGGCAAAACCCTGGACAGCCCTATTCTCATGTTGCATGAGATACGGACAGCCCTATTCTCATGTTGCATTCAGAAAATTCACTACCTATTCTAATGTGTTTGGCAATAATGCCGAATGAAAGCACAACTGTATGCATTTCCCACACCAAACAATACCTTCCTGAGTCAGGTTACCACTCCCCTTACAGAGCGGCAGTTAGGCTGAAGGTGGCAAGTTTCAGATCTGGGGTCCTAAATGCACCCCCCCCAGATCTCTGTAGCTAATGCTTCACACTCTTCCCAGGTCATTCCCAAACTCAGGCACCCCCAAACTTGGCCCTCCAGATGTTTTGGGACTACAACTCCCATCATCCCTGACCATTGGTCCTGTTAGCTAGGGATGATGGGAGTTGTAGTCCCAAAACATCTGGAGGGCTGAGTTTGGGGATGCCTGCCCTAACTCCACTGCTTTGCAGTCTCCTGGAGTGTTTTTGGTCTACTATAGTCTGTCTTTGAACTCTGATAATACCTCTTGATGACCTGAATCGAGGAAAGAGAGGTGTGAGGGTACAGAATCTAGCCTATGATACAAAGGTAAAATTTACCTGACTTACTCTGCCCATTTTTGCCTTGCCCAGATGGGAATGCAGCCGCTGGTCCGAACAAGCTTCCCCATCACTAATTAGGGCCGTTTTCAGCTGTGGAATTAACTTGGAAAGGTGGCTCTCTATGTATATGGAAATACGTGTTGCTTCAATTCAAAGTGTGTTGAGCCAGTACTGCTGCATTTTAGAGACCCTCGTCTTGTGGAGTTGGCCCACGGCATCTGCCTGCCCCCATGTCCTGCCCTGATTGTACCATTGCCACTTCTCTTTTTATCCTGGCCAAAAGTAAGGACCGCCTATAGCAGTTTTATGCAAAATTATCTAATCAGCATTGGCTGTGCACTCCCCCAAGCAAGCAAATAAAGACATTCTTGCAGATCCAATAACCAGAGCATAAATTTTCATGAAGGACCTGCTTGGCATTTCTCGGGGAATTTGGAGAGGAGGAAGAAGAGCCCAACTAAGTCTCCTTCTGTAGTGAAGTCACACTCCTTTAGAGAGCTCACCATGGCCTGGCCTATGGTTTTCCTAGCCCTTCTCAGCTACTGCGCAGGTAAGAGTATGAAGGACTCGCTTCACACAGGAGAACATCTCACCTACTATCATTATGTATTTAGCACAGGAACATCATGCTTCTGTGAGACTTGAAACATGGAAACTGAACCGACGTCTTGTTTCTCTTTCCCCCCTTTTTGAAAAGGTGTGACTTCACAACCAAGTTTGACTCAACCGGCTTCTGAGTCTGTGCCTCCTGGCCAAACTGTGAAACTCTCCTGCACCAGAATTGGTGGTAGTAGCTGGCAAGCATTTCACTGGTATCAACAGAAACCTGGACAGGCTCCTCGATTTGTGTGGTATGACAGCTCCAGCACCAGGGGAGACGGAATTCCAGATCGGTTCACTGGTTCTTCCTCTGGGAACACCGGCTATTTAACTATCACTAACATCCAGGCTGAAGATGAGGCCATTTATTACTGTTGCGCCTGGGAGTACAATATCTTTAAGGGGTATCACAGTGGTACAATCTAATGGGGAACTGAGACAAAAACTTTCTCTCTTCTTTCTTAGAGAAGGGGAAACTGAATCACTCATGGACATAACTCTGCATGATTGAGGTTTGCCTGCTCTATACCTAGAAATGAGGACACCCTTTTCCCAATGCCTTCTCTCTCTCTCTCTCTCTCTCTCTCCTTTTTTTATTTTTATAAACATCAAATAGAAATACAATACACTACAAATATCCCCTTTGACTTCCCTCCCCCTCTTTTGTGGTTTCATACTGCATCGCCTTTCTAATTCCAATCCTATATAATAAAGTCCAAGTGTCTCTGCGTCCAGTCCCTGTGTCCCTGGGTTTGCGCTACTGCGCATGTGCCCCATGGACAGCCGTTGGGACTTGGGATGCAGAAACACTTGGACGCCGGCGCCGCGGCTGCCGTGGCCGACGCATCCACGACGCCCCCCGCGGCCGCTGTGCCCCCCGACGACGATGAGGAGGAGCCTGGTCTGGCTCCTGCAGCCGCCGCCGTGGCCCCGGAGCCCGATGCCACCATCTTGGTCCGCCGCCGCCTCCTCCTCACAACCCTCCCTGGCCCGTGAGAGGAGCGGCGGGGCCGCGGCCTTCCCTCCCTCTCTGCGCTCGACCACGGGGCACGACAGGAGAGCGAGTTTGTTTACCTGCATTCCCAGCGCCCCCCGCAGCCAAGCGCAGAGAGGGGGGGAACGCTGCGGGCCCGCCACTCCTCTCACATATGTTCTAGCGCCCCGACACCTCTCCTTCTCCCAGAGGCGCCCATGGTGGCAGGCAACCAAGGGGTGGAAAAGAGGCGGTGGTGGGTGGATCCCGGGGCCGGCGAGCCTCCTCCCTGTAGGCCTGGCTGAGGGGGCGGCGCCCCGGCCCTGGCTTCTCCTATAGCTGAGCACCGGGGTTGCGATCCAGCCTTGCCATTGCCGCTGCCGAGACGCGCTTCGGGCCGCTGCCGCGATGGACCTGCAGATCCTGGAGCTCTGTGTGCGGGTGCTGAGCCTGGCTCGCGGCGGCCTCTGGCTCTACACGCACCCGCTGCTCAAGATGCTGCTGCTGCCCCAGCGAAGCAGGTGCCCCACCGGGTCGGGGGTCGGGTTCCTAGCGGCGTGTATGCGTGTCGTGCATACGCACACTCGCGTGTACCAAGGGGTTGAAGGAAGACAAGAGGTCTGCTCTAGAGATCAAGATGAGAGACTTTTTAGAACAGAATGGGGGGAAATGGTTGAATATATGAAGATGTATTAAAAGCATTAGCAGCACTGACATAAACATGTGCAGTAAGAAACAATTAAAAGGGGTTATATAGGCAAAATTTGTAAATAGGTTTGAATTGGATATGCAGTAAGATATCCAATAAGTAACTACTGGGGTGGGGGGAGCAAAGTCGAAGAAAATGCAGATTGGTTTTGTATAGATTTATTTTTGTTGTTAAAATAATTGTAAAATGTGAAAGTGGAAAATAAAATGATATATATAAAACAATATAAAGATGTTGCAGACACAATTCTCCATGTTGGTGAATCAGGAGATAGAATGGAAAATAAAGCAGATGAGACAAAAGAATTTCGAATCGGCAAATAAAACAGGGAAACTGTTGGCTTGGCAATTGAGAAAACGTCAAAATCAAAGTGTAATAAATGAAATCAAAATTGAAGAAGAAGTGACGGAAGATCCAAAGGAAATTAGAAAAGCCTTTCAAAGATATTATAAAAATCTATATAGCAAAGGAAAAGAAGAAGCTAGAAAGATAAAAGAATATTTGGAGAAATATAAATTAAAGCAAATTCCCAAAAAAGAGAGAAGTAAATTAAACGCTTCAATAACTGCACAAGAGGTTCAAATTGCGATAAAGAAAATGAAACAAGGAAAAGCTCCAGGTCCGGATGGGCTCTCAGCAAAATATTACAAAGTGTTAAATGGACAATTAATACCTATCTTAGTAGAAGTAATGAATAATATATTCAGAGGAGGAAAGATCCCAAATACTTGGAAAGAAGCATACATAACATTGATTCCGAAGCCAGGCTCAGATGGTTTGGACGTGAAAAACTACAGACCAATTTCATTATTGAACAATGATTATAAGCTTTTTGCAGACATAATGGCAACAAGATTGAAAGAGATATTGAAGGAATTGATTCATAAAGACTAAGCAGGATTTCTACCTGGTCGACAATTAAAGGACAACGTAAGACACATTATAGATGTAATAGAATATTTGGAGACCAGAATAGACAAACCTGCGGTTCTAATGTTTATTGATGCAGAGAAAGCTTTTGATAATATATCTTGGCAGTTTATGAAGAAGAACCTGGAATTGATGAAATTAGGGGGACCCTTCCTGAAAGGAATAGATGTGATTTATTCGGAACAAAGAGCAAAATTGATAATAAACAATGTTTTAACAGATTACTTCGAAATTACGAAAGGGACTAGACAAGGATGTCCGTTATCACCGTTATTGTTCATCATGGTCCTGGAAGTATTATTGAACAGAATTAGATAAACCCAAACAATTAAAGGAATCAAAGTAGGTGCAAAAGAATTTAAATTAAAAGCTTTCGCGGATGATTTAGTTTTGACCTTGGAAAACCCTAAAGAAAGTGTTGCAGAAGTGATAGAAGTAATCGAAGAATTTGGACAATTGACGGGATTTAAATTAAATAAACAAAAAAAGAAGAAGATGATTAAAAATTTAGAAAAAGAAGAGAAGGAAGAATTACAACAAAGATATGGTATTGCAATTGCAAAAAAGGTACAATATTTGGGAATATGGATGACAGCAAAAAACATAAACCTATTTAATGACAACTATGAATTAGTATGGAAAGAGATAAAGAAAGATTTAGAAACATGGAACAGAATGAAGTTGTCGTTCCTGGGGAGAATAGCAGCAATAAAGATGAATGTATTACCCAAAATGTTATTCCTGTTTCAAACAATTCCTATAATAAAGGGGACAGGACAATTCAAAGAATGGCAAAAAGTTTTGCAAAGATTTGTCTGGCAGGGGAAGAAACCAAGAATAAAATATAAAATTTTGGTCGATAGGAAAGAAAGAGGTGGATTCTCCATGCCAGACAAAGGGTCCAAATTTCAAATAGAGTTGCTGGAAGGTAGAACAAAATTGTTGTCTAAAATGTATAATCTGTTGCTAGAATGGTATACAAAAGATGAAATGACAAAGGAGGTGATGATAAAATGGGCAAAAGATTTTGGGCATAATATTGAATATGATGCGTGGTTGAAATTATGGAATCAAACATTAAAATTTACTGCATGTACCGCCCTGAAAGAAAATGTTTGGAAGATTATATATAGATGGCACCTAACCCCAGTGAAACTATCTAGAATGTATAGAATGAGTAATAGATTGTGCTGGAAATGTAATGAGAAGGAAGGAGATTTTTATCATATGTGGTGGAAATGCGAAATGCAAAAAAGTGAAAGAATTTTGGGAAAGGATATATAATGAACTGAAAAAGATTTTTAAATATACTTTCCCCAAAAAACCAGAAGCATTTCTGTTAGGAATTACAGGACAAGAGATTACAAAGGATAACATATTATTTTTGTATGTGACAACCGCGGCTAGGACATTGTTAGCTCAAAAGTGGAAAACTCAGGATTTACCGACGATTGAAGAGTGGCAGACAAAAATGATGGACTATGCAGAATTAGCGAGACTGACTAGCAGGATCCGGAACCAGGGGAAAGCAAGGTTTCAAAGAGACTGGAGTAAATTTGTGGATTATATGGAAAAGAACTGTAGAAGTTTAAAGACACTTGCAGGGGTGAAATAAATCCTACAAATTGACATTAAATGGGAAATATAAAGGAACTGCGAGATATAAACTGATTAGAAAACCAAATGAGGGGAGGGAGGGAAGTCAAGCTCGGCGGAGCATTGCCAATGAGAGATTGTGAGAGAATTTAAAAAGATTGATGTATGGTATTTTTTTTATGTTTGTCTGTTTTGTTTAATGTTTTTAAATGTGTTTTAATTGGAAAATCTAATAAATTGCTTTTTTTAAAAAAACAAAGAGTTTCAAGGGCTGAAAAGAAATCAATCCCCATCATTTTGCTGGCTCCCTACACCTGGGAAGAAAGGATGATGTGCTGGCTTCTTTCCACAGGGAGTGTTTAAATAGTTATTGTCTTGCATTTCCTGGTTTTCTTGAGGAGAAAAGGTCAATTGTTTCTGCCTAAAATTCACATTTCCAGATCTGAGAAGATATATTGATGTAAAACACCCCTCCTCCCTTGAATCAGAAGAATCTGCATTACAGTTTTTTCAAACTGTTTTGGAGGACTTGTGCAGGAAACCAGCTTTCCCCCATGTTGATATTTGGAAGAAGGAAAGTGATGGGGCAATGTACTAGAAAGTGTGGGAGAACATTTCTTTGACACAATGCCATCTAACCTCCCTGCAACTAAATCACAACAAAAATCAATCCATTTTCCAGGATTCTTATTCTGATCTCAATCATTTACTACCTGATTCTTTTTTAAACTGGAGGTGCCAGCGACTGTCTCTTGCACATGCACATATCATTTACCACTTTGCTGTGAGCCCATCTCTTTCTCTCTTCCCCTGAGTGACATTCCCAATCTGCCTTGATCTACTTCAGGTTCCCCCCCCCCCTCTCCAAATCAGTCCTAATGCATCTGGTTGACCTACTTAATCATGGATTCCAAATAGAGACATGCAGTTCTAGCAGAGCCACTGAGCACAGTTTGGATTTGCATGAAGCGGCCATTCATCAGTTCCAGGGCATTTAAGAAGCAAAAGGCTGAGGTCCCAACCAGTTGCCTGTTTGGATACGAGAGTTCACCATGGCCTGGACTCTGTTTTTTTCTGGCCCTTCTCAGTTACTGCTCAGGTAAGGATGTGAAGGAATAACATTTATTTTGCCTTGGAGCCAACAGCACAATCATCTATAATATATATTCATCATAGAAACATGATGCTTTTCTGATATTATTGTAGGGCAGAGAATGCGTGGAGTCTTTTTGAACCTCCTCTCCTCCAAAGGTGTCACTTCACAGGCAACGTTGACTCAGCCACCCTTCCAGTCTGTGTCCCTGGGCCAAACTGTGGAACTCTCCTGCTCCCAAAGTGGTGGTGGTGATTCTTCATACACATTTGGCTGGTATCAACAGAGACCTGGGCAGGCTCCTCGCTTTGTGTTTGCTGGTACCAGCACCCGGGGAGAAGGGATCCCAGATCGGTTCACTGGCTCTGAATCTGGGAACACTGGCTATTTGACCATCTCCAACATCCAGATTGAAGACGAGGCAGTTTATTACTGTGCTACTGATGAGGAATCAGGTGGCTACAAGTTTCACGATGGTGCAATCTAATGGAGAACTGAGACAAAAACCTTCACTCTCCCTCCCTAAAGCAAGGAAACCACAACATTACATAAGAGCAGGGTTGGGCCTGAATGATTTTTTCTCTGCTTAATGGTTTTTTAACAAGAACTTGGAAAAATATTGGTTGATTTAACAGTGCTTTTTTTCCCTTTAAAAATGTTTAGGGGTACTCTCATTTTCCCACTCATATTGAAATAATGCCCCTCAATGAGGCCAAACTTAGATTCACAAAATGTTTAGGGATATGCATACCCCTGCGTACCCCCAGAAAAAAAAGCACTGGATATAAAGACATGGATGCTGTTAGAAAAACCACCTCACCTTAAATACCATAGCAAAAATATGCCATCTAATAACAACAGTGTACAGTTTGGGGGTGATCTTAATGACCAGATCAAAGCTGCAGTTACAGGCCCTCTCTCCTACGCAGTTGGTGCTGTGGTCTAAACCACTGAGCCTCTTGGGTTTGCCGATCAGAGGTCGGTGGTTTGAATCCCCCTGATGGAGTGAGCTCCTGTTGCTCTGTCCCAGCTCCTGCCAACCTAGCAGTTCGAAAGCACACCAGTGCAAGTAGATAAATAGGTACCGCTGTGGTGGGAAGGTAAACGGTGTTTCCATGCACTTTGGTTTCCGTCACGGTGTCCAGTTGCACCAGAAGCGGTTTAGTCCTGCTGGGCACATGACCCGGAAAGCTTTCTGCAGACAAACGCCAGTTCCCTTGAAAGCGAGTTGAGCACCACAACCCTATAGTCTCATTTGACTGGACTTAACCTGAGCCTAGGGCTTGCTGATCAAAAGGTCGGCGGTTCGAATCCCTGTGACGGGGTGAGCTCCCGTTGCTTGGTCCCAGCTCCTGCCAACCTAGCAGTTCGAAAGCACGTCAAAATGCAAGTAGATAAATAGGTACTGCTACAGCGGGAAGGTAAACGGCATTTCCGTGTGCTGCTCTGGTTCACCAGAAACTGCTTTGTCATGCTGGCCACATGACCTGGAAGCTGTACGCCGGCTCCCTCGGCCAATAATGCGAGATGAACGCGCAACCCCAGAGTCGGTCACGACTGGACCTAATGGTCAGGGGTCCCTTTACCTTTACCTTTTAACCATCCAGGGGTCCTTTTTCTTTACCTTTTACCTACCAATATCTGATGGTCTCAACAAAGGATGCTTTACACAGGTTCATCTGTTTTGCAACCTCTCCTGTGCTCCCAGCATCCCCGGCTGTCTGAGTTTTGTGTTCGGGAACAGTGGGTTTTACCCGCTTTACCTGCCATAGGTGTGAGATCTATCTACACAAATGGTATGGAAACCCTCACGTATCCTCATGTGACGT
The DNA here is from genome assembly GCF_963506605.1 of Zootoca vivipara. Classification (NCBI taxonomy): domain Eukaryota; kingdom Metazoa; phylum Chordata; class Lepidosauria; order Squamata; family Lacertidae; genus Zootoca; species Zootoca vivipara. Next base: position 14,696,431 of record NC_083292.1, on the reverse strand, counting down.
TGTGTCCAAATTTGAACACAATCGGTCAAGCGGTTTCGGTGAAAAGTGGAGACCAACAAACATGCCCCTTTTACATTTTTATATATACAGTGGTGCCTCAACTTACGAATTTAATCCGTTCCGAAGGCACCTTTGTAGGTCGAAAAATTCGTAAGTCGAAAAGCGCCATTGGAAACACGATTTCCCATAGGAATGCATTGGAAACTGAAAAATTCATAAGTCGAAGCAACCCCATCTAAAAATTGGTAAGCCACAAAAACCCTATCTAAAACCGCCGTGGTTTCCGTTCCGATGTCGAGAAATTCGTAAGCGTGCAGCCATTTGCCCCACTTGTAAGTCGAAAAATTTGGTTGTCGAGTCGTTCGTAAGTCGAGGTACCACTGTATAGATGAAATTCACAATGTAATCCAATAAAATGTAATATGTAAGAAATGAAACAAGCAATGAAAATACAATTAAACGTGAAGCATCTCACACAGAACATTACAATTACTATAATAGGCAGAAAAATTATTAAGCACCCATCCTTAAGACCCTTGGCAATTTCATATGCACAATTTGCAGACTTAACATATAGAATAAGAGAACAAGAAGAACATACATGTTTAAAGAAGACTGGAAATGTTTATTAAATATATGGGAAATAATTGTGTACAGCTAAAAACGCTGGCGGCATTTAGATAAACTCAGCAGTGTAAACAAGTTTTGATGGGTGCAATAATGGAATACTGAATGGCATAGTTTTTTTAAAACGTGCAGGGATTTATGATATGCAAAATGAACCATGGAAAGAGAAGAAGGGAAGTCATTGGTACCTTAAGGATGTAAAATGAGTATTTTAAATGGTAAAACAACCCACTTGGAAATTGCCCAGGGTCTTTTATACGTGTGTGTGTGTGTGTGAGAGAGAGAGAGAGAGAGAGACCCTGGACAAATCTTACCACTCACTTCCAGGCCCTGAGAAACTTTGCCATGGGAACTTTGCTGTTGTTAGAGCTGCAAACTCTGCAATCCTGTCTTTAATCTTTAGGGGGCGTTGTTGGTCCACTTATACCAGATGTAGCAAAATTATATGACCAGATAAACTTCCTGCAACTGCGGTGTGAAGTGAAACAGAAGAATGCTCTTTATGCGTGAGTAAATCTCCTGTGCCTTCCAACTCATTCAGGTGCTAATATTCTGCATCTCTAATCTAGAATATGAGACACTGGGCTGACCAAAGGGGGAACAATTGGTGCTCCAGGTGTTACTGACCTACAAGTCCCATCAGCCCCACCCCAGACAGCTTGGCCAATGGCCAGAATTGCTGGGTACTGTAGACAGAGCCAAAGGTTCCCCACACCTGGTGAACATGGTGTGTGGGGGGGAAATAATAAGAATAAACGCTTATTTTGGCTCCCATTCAACATATAATGCAATCAGGTGCCAAAATGTTTTACATATTATGCATAAACTAAGCCATTCAGTATTCCATTATTACATCCATCAAAACTTATTTACACTGTTGAATTTATCTTAATGCTGCCAACGTTTTCAAGTGTACACAATTTCCCCCCGTATATTCAATAAACATTTTCCAATCTTCTTTAGACGTATGTTCCTCTTGCTCTCTTATTCTATATGTTAGGTCCACAAGCTGCGCCTATTCCATCAGTTTAAGTTGCCATTCTTCTTTAGTTGGGAACTCTCTTATTTTCCTTTTTTTGGGCTAACAAAACACGGGCCGCAGTAATGGCATACATCAATAACCTTTTTTTTTTTAACACCATCTTGTCCATCTTCACCCCTACTCTCCTGAGCTTTGATCCCAGCAGAAAGGGCTGGCCTTGCCATTCGTCAGAGGGTCCAGGCAGCAGATGCCGAGGGTGGCAGGGCGTGCTGGCAAAATTCTGGAGGGTGGGGCTGTGTGTGCCTAGTGGTCTGGCCAGCCTTCCCTAAGCTCCCCTGCTGCTCTCTGGGGTCCAAGAGTCTTGTCAATGGTCTTCACCAACCATTAATGAGAGGGATTATATCTCCATGTCCTCATTTTCATCCTGAATAAAACAAGGCAATATCTATTTTTTAAAAAACAAAACACTCTTTTTGTCAGGCTTCAGGGAATCCAATCCCTCCGCCAGTGGTGGCCAAAAACCATATAGACAAGAAGAGTTAATTTATTCCAGAGAGAGACAGATGAATGCAGTCTCTATCAAATAATGCCATTGCTACGAGTAAATTCCACCCCCACTCCCCATCTCTCCTATTCCACGTCATCCCTGCGCCAGCTGATCTGTGCTTTCTGCTTCTGAGCTTTCTGTTCTACTACTCTTAATGCACGCTGGGTCCTGGGAGGGGTGGGTGGGTCAGGAATGCTTTCAAGAGACACTGAGTTTGTCAGTGGTCTCTTTCCTGTTGCTTCTTTTTCCTGCTGCTCTCCTAATATTTCCCAGCTCCTTCCCTCTGCAGCCTCTGAACTATGCTCTTCCGCAAACCGCTGTTCTAAATCTATACAACCCTCCTGCTATCGGGAAGGTCCAGGAGAAGGGGGTTGGGGGCAGCCCCTACCATTCTTCCTCAGTCCAGCCCTTGATACTTTTATGCAAATTAGTTTTACTGGATTTGTATTTTACAGCATTGTATATTCTCAGTGGTGACATGTGGTTCTAGCAGAGGGAATGAGTGCAGGATGAAGTTGCATGATTTTGCATGATTTGCATTTGTTCATCAGTTCTAGGGAGATTAAAAAAGGAAAAGTTGAGTACCCAGCTAGTTGCCTGTCGGATTCAGAAGGAGACATTGCTTTGGAGAGCTCACCATGGCATGGACTCTGCTTCTCCTGGTCCTTCTCAATTACTATTCAGGTAAGGATTTGGAGACTGAATCTTATTTTGCATGGGAGCAAACGGCAAAAATAAATAAATGGGTGTTATATATTCATCATAGGATCGTAATGCTTTTATGATACAGTAGAGAATAAAATATCATTGTTTTCCCTCCTCTCCCTTTTCCTTTCTTTGTGTGCCGTGTGTGTGTGTGTGTGTGTGTGTAAAGGTGTCACTTCACAGGCAACATTGACTCAGCCACCCTTCCAGTCTGTGTCCCTGGGCCAAACTGTGGAACTCTCCTGCTCCCAAAGTGGTGGTGGTGATTCTTCATACACATTTGGCTGGTATCAACAGAGACCTGGGCAGGCTCCTCGCTTTGTGTTTGCTGGTACCAGCACCCGGGGAGAAGGGATCCCAGATCGGTTCACTGGCTCTGAATCTGGGAACACTGGCTCTTTGACCATCTCCAACATCCAGATTGAAAATGAGGCAGTTTATTACTGTGCTACTGATGAGGAATCAGGTGGCTACAAGTTTCACGATGGTGAAATCTAATGGAGAACTGAGACAAAAACCTTCACTCTCCCTCCTTAAAGCAAGGAAACCACAACATTACATAAGAGCAGGGTTGGCACTTCTCAGCTGCTGGTCGGGTAATAGTATGGAGAACTCACTTTGCATAGGAGAACATCAAAGCTGTTTTCACTGTGTACCTATCATAGGATTGAAATGCTTCTGTGATACCTGAGAGCATGAAAAATGTACCCAAATCATGGTTTCCCTTTTTCTTTTTGTGAAGGTGCCACTTCACAACTCACTTTGATCCAGCCTGCCTCTGAGTCTGTGTCTCTGGGGCAAAATGCGAGACTCTCCTGCTCTAGAAATGGTGGTACTCTCTGGGATGTATTTCAATGGTATGATCAGAAACCTGGACTGGCTCCTCGTTTTGTGTTTGCTGGTATTGGCACCTGGGGAGAAGGGATCCCGGATCGGTTCACTGGTTCGTACTCCGGGAACACTGGCTACTTAAGTATCACCAACATCCAGCCTGAAGATGAGGCGGTTTATAACTGTTGTGGCTTGGAGTATGGCAGTAGCACGTTCCAAGGGGTGCAATCTAAGGGGGAACTGAGACAAAAATCTTCTCTCTCCTTTCACAGAGTGGGGAAACCTAAATCACCCAAGAGCATAATTGCACATGACTGAGCTTTGTCTGTTTTTGACAAGAATGTGCATTTACATCAAGTTCTTTATACTCATGGATGTTATTAAGGGAGGAGAGGCAGAATACAGTCACACCTCAGTTTACGACCGCCTCGGTTTCTGATTGTTTGGTTTGTGAACGCCGCGGACCCGGAAGTGCTTACATCCGGGTTCCGCGGTGCGCAGATGCGCAGAAGCGATCTGCGCAGCATGCGCATGCACAGAAGCGCTCTATCGGCGCTTCGCGCACGCACAGAAGCATGCCTCTGTTTACGACCGTTTGCTCCCCGGAACTCAAAAAGCGAGGTACCACTGTAATACAATAGCTTATTGAAAATCTGACTGTTTTGTCTGACAGGAGTGAGTGATGATATCACTTTATTTAGGGACTACAATGAAGTTATGGTAATTATATCCCCTTCAATATTTGCCACCACCTGTCAAGTCTGTTGTAATAAACAGTTACTGACTGACGCTTACTTGAAAGAAAGGGTTAACTTGAGCCCTGAGCTCAGGTTGCCAGTGCGGGTGTGGCTTAGTAGACTCTCAGTTGCCTCTGCTTCCCATTTCCTTTCAGCTTATCTTCGTGCTTCCCGGAACAAGCAAGGAACAAGCAGGAGCCATGAGACGCTGGCTCCCAACTCAGCAGAAACTGCATGTGGACAAAAAGTCTCTCTGAAGGATTTCAGAACCTGCATCTCTGATAACCCAAAGAGCTTAATTTCATCTTCTGAGTCTGTGTCAAAAGACCTTTTGATCTCTAGAGCCAGAAGGCCACCTGGTCTCAGTCAATGGCAGGACCACCCACCCACTATCTGCACCAGCAATCTGGACAGCAGTAGATAGGAAATTTTCCTTAAAATCTCAATGTCAGGCTCTGTGTGATTTCTTGCCTTTTTTTCCCTAATCCCATTTAGCTCCTTAATCTCAACAGGGCACCTATCCCGGTTCTTTTAAATTGTGCACAGTTCCAGCATATTTATGTGCATTATCATATGTATGACGTTATACACATGTACACGCCATGATCCTCAAAGTAACCTGTACATAAGCAGGTTCATGCAACAATGTGTGTAACCAGAGCCATCTTTCCCATAGGGCTTAGTGGTTCATTGTGCCAGGGTGCTGGCCTCTCAGGGGTGCCCAGCGAGTGGGGGAGCTGTGTGGCTTTACCAGCGACCTCCCCTTTCCTTGCACGCCTGCCAGCTGCGCCCCATCAACCATATGGCTGGTGGGCGTGCAGCTTCCCTCCCAAGCCTCTGCAGGGATTGCTCTCCTGCAGCAGCATGGGGGAGAGTTGCACCCCCCCCCCCCCATGGCTGGCAGTGTGCAGCATTGCCCCCCCCCCCAACTATCTGTGGTAATTTGGGGGCACTGGGTGGATATTTGCACTCCAGCGCCACATCTGCTAAAGATAGCCCTGTATAAAAACAATACAACCCATTAAATAGATCCACGCAAAAACACAAACGAGTGTCTAACAACGCATGTCTCCAATGCCACAGAGTCATTACGAGCTTTTCAAAGAATACAGAGCAGGAGATGGAAAGCTCCTTGAGTGGAGCTGCAATGCAAACACACATGTGTAAATGGTAGTTCTGCATACAATTTATTTCTACTATAATTCAAATGTATATTCGTATCAGGTTTTTGTTTTTAGCATTGCAGCAAACTGATCAACGTTCGAACAGTCTGGACAATTCACAGCACTTTCAGTTTGTAATAACCTCCTGTGGACATAAATGCAAACCTAAAGGAAAAAACAAAAACTACGAGCGCCGTCTGCAAAGTATGCAACAACATGAACCTGTGATGTGCAGACGTGTTGCAGTTGCATTGGCTCTGCAGTAAAGCCCTATCAAAGGGTGTTTGAAAGTGCTGTTTCACACAGCTGAAGCTGGTCAGAATTTCTCGCACTGAAAAAGGAGAGGGATGGGCAGCACCAGCAGGAGAGAGTCTGCCCAGGACTCTCTCCTGCTGTGAGTACCCACAGGCCCTGTCCCTACCTCTCTCCACCTGGCCTAGGGCGGGGCCTGGAAGGCCTCATAAAGGACTGCTGCCGCTGCTCTGCTGCTGGTGCTGCCCAGGACTCTCTCCTGCTGTGAGTACCCACAGGCCCTGTCCCTACCTCTCTCCACCTGGCCTAGGGCGGGGCCTGGAAGGCCTCATAAAGGACTGCTGCCGCTGCTCTGCTGCTGGTGCTGCCCAGGACTCTCTCCTGCTGTGAGTGCCCACAGGCCCTGTCCCTGCCTCCTTCCACCTGGTCTAGGGCGGGGCCTGGAAGGCCTCATAAAGGACTGCTGCCGCTGCTCTGCTGCTGGTGCTGCCCAGGACTCTCTCCTGCTGTGAGTACCCACAGGCCCTGTCCCTGCCTCCTTCCACCTGGTCTAGGGCGGGGCCTGGAAGGCCTCATAAAGGACTGCTGCCGCTGCTTTGCTGCTGGTGCTGCCCAGGACTCTCTCCTGCTGTGAGTACCCACAGGCCCTGTCCCTGCCTCCTTCCACCTGGTCTAGGGCGGGGCCTGGAAGGCCTCATAAAGGACTGCTGCCGCTGCTCTGCTGCTGGTGCTGCCCAGGACTCTCTCCTGCTGTGAGTGCCCACAGGCCCTGTCCCTGCCTCCTTCCACCTGGTCTAGGGCGGGGCCTGGAAGGCCTCATAAAGGACTGCTGCCGCTGCTCTGCTGCTGGTGCTGCCCAGGACTCTCTCCTGCTGTGAGTACCCACAGGCCCTGTCCCTACCTCTCTCCACCTGGCCTAGGGCGGGGCCTGGAAGGCCTCATAAAGGACTGCTGCCGCTGCTCTGCTGCTGGTGCTGCCCAGGACTCTCTCCTGCTGTGAGTGCCCACAGGCCCTGTCCCTGCCTCCTTCCACCTGGTTTAGGGCGGGGCCTGGAAGGCCTCATAAAGGACTGCTGCCGCCGCTCTGCTGCTGGTGCTGCCCAGGGGAACTTGAAACAGCACAGAGTTCTTTTTAAAATGCTTTTTAAAGAATTTTTTATGTTTTTATCTTCTTTGGGGTGGTAGGCGGGAGGGATTTTTAGTTGGGTGTGGGAATCTGTTAAATTTTAGTGTATTTGTAATTTTTATTGTTTTTGGTTTTATTGTTTTATTGTGTTTGGGGTGGTAGGTGGGAGGGATTTTTAGTTGGGTGTGGGAATCTGTTAAATTTTAGTGTATTTGTAATTTTTATTGTTTTTGGTTTTATTGTTTTATTGTCTTTTTTGTACTCTTCTTTTGTTGAGTTCTTGCTGTTTTTTACAGAGGTTTTATTTTGTTTTTAAGGGGAGGGGTCAGGGCTGCCCGGGAGGGGGTCCCAGCAAGCAAAATGGCTGGGGCAGATTCCACAGGGGTGTGTGCACTGGAACAACCGATCTCAGTGGTCACGGGTAGGAGGAGGAGTTACGCTAAGACCAGACCATGTCATTACCGAGGAGGCAGACTTAGTCGTTGTCTGAGGACTATCCCTGCCTCCAGGTCTGGTCCTGACCGGACGGATATTGGAATAGGCAAGGGATACCCACATGACCTGAAGGTGCTGCTGTGCAATGCCAGGTCGATGATGAATAAGACCACCGCCATTCACGACCTGATTGTGGATGGAGGATTTGACCTGGCATGTGTGACAGAGACCTGGTTGGAGGAAGCCGATGGGCCCGTTCTTGGCGCTGCTTGCCCACCAGGTTTCTCTTATGCACAGCAACCCAGGCCATCTGGGCGGGGAGGGGGGGTTGCAGTGATTTTTAGGAAGTCATTAGTTTGCACCAGGCGTCCTATTGGGAAGACCCAGTTCTCTGAGTGCATGTTCTGGAAGTTGGGCAATAGAGGCAGTACAGGATTCCTTTTGGTGTACCGACCTCCCCGCTGCACCAAGGATTCCCTGCCCGAGCTGCTTCAGGTCGTGTCGGATGTGCTCCTGGAGACACCTAGCTTGGTTGTCTTAGGGGATTTTAACATCCATGCCGACACGACCTTACAAGGAGCCGCTCGGGACTTTGTGGAAAGCATGGCCACCATGGGGCTGTCCCTGAATAAGTCTGGCCCAACTCATAGCCGCGGACATGCCTTGGACTTGGTGTTTACCTCTATGGATGTTGGTGATCTGACATTAAGTAAAAGTGAAACAAAAGAAGTGCCATGGTCAGATCACTTTCTGGTGCAACTGGACTTCTCCGCAACCCTTCCCCTCTGCAGGGAGGTGGGACCGATTCGGATGGTCCGCCCCCGCTACTTAATGGATCCAATTGGCTTCCAAAGAGTGGTAGGGGATGTTTTATCCCATGTCGATGGCCTTTCAGCTGATTCCCTGGTGGCCCGCTGGAATGCGGAGTTAACCAGCGCTATTGACTGTCTGGCTCCGAAGCGCCCTCTCAGATTGCATGGAGCCCGGACAGCCCCGTGGTTTTCCCCGGCGCTGAGGGCAATGAAACAGTCGTTGAGACGGCTAGAGCGCCGGTGGCGGAAAACTCATTTTGAATCAGACCGGACACGGGCTAGAGCTCAACTTCGAGCCTACCAAGTGGCAATGGCGACGGCGAAGAGGACCTTCTTCACCGTCTCCATCGCATCTGCAGAAAACAGCAGCAGGAGACTCTTCCAGGTGGTTCGCAATTTAGCGGAACCACCTGCTCCATCCGGGCCCAGTACGGGCCACACGATCTCCTGCAATGATTTTGCAAAGTTTTTTGCAGATAAAGTCGCTCAGATTCGGGAAGAGGTAGACTCCACCGTGGGAGCAGGGCCGGGGCGGGGGAGTGCTAGAGTCCTGTCTAGTCAAGTTTTGTGGGATCAATTTCAATCTGTTACCTCCGAGGATGTGGACAGGCTGCTTAGACGAATGAAACCAACCACCTGTCTCCTTGATCCTTGCCCATCCTGGCTTATAAAAGCTAGCCAGGAAGGGCTGGGCGATGGGCTTCGCGGGTTGGTAAATGCTTCTCTCCATGAGGGAGCCTTCCCAGACCCGCTGAAAGAGGCGGTTATTAAACCGCTTCTTAAAAAACCATCTTTAGATCCGGCCAATATGGCCAACTATCGCCCAGTCTCAAATCTTCCATTCTTGGGCAAGGTGATTGAGCGAGTGGTTGCGGAACAACTCCAGGCACGCCTGGAAGAAGCGGACCATTTGGATCCCTTCCAGTCAGGATTCAGGCCTCATCATGGGACTGAAACTGCCTTGGTCGCACTGGTCGATGATCTCCGGCGGGCTAGGGACAAAGGTAAGAGCTGTTTCCTTGTTCTGCTGGATCTCTCAGCGGCTTTTGACACCATCGACCATAACATCCTTCTGGACCGTCTAGAGGGCTTGGGAGCTGGGGGCACTGTCATGCAGTGGTTCCGCTCCTTCCTCCTGGGCCGTGTTCAGAAAGTGGTGGTGGGGGATGAGTGTTCAGACCCCTGGGCGCTCACTTGTGGGGTGCCTCAGGGTTCTGTCCTCTCCCCCATGCTTTTTAACATCTATATGCAGCCGCTGGGAGAGATCATCAGGGGGTTTGGGCTGGGTGTCCATCAGTATGCTGATGATACCCAGCTCTACCTCTCTTTTAAATCAGAACCAGTGAAGGCGGTGAAGGTCCTGTGTGAGTGCTTGGAGGCGGTTGGAGGATGGATGGCAGCTAACAGATTGAGATTGAATCCTGACAAGACAGAAGTACTGTTTGTGGGGGACAGGAGGCGGGCGGGTGTGGAGGACTCCCTGGTCCTGAATGGGGTAACTGTGCCCCTGAAAGACCAGGTGCGCAGCCTGGGAGTCATTTTAGACTCACAGCTGTCCATGGAGGCACAGGTCAACTCCGTGTCCAGGGCAGCTGTTTATCAGCTCCATCTGGTACGCAGGCTGAGTCCTTACCTGCCCAGTGACTGTCTCTCCAGAGTGGTGCATGCTCTAGTTATCTCTCGCTTGGACTACTGCAATGCGCTCTACGTGGGGCTACCTTTGAAGGTGACCCGGAAACTACAACTAATCCAGAATGCGGCAGCTAGACTGGTGACTGGGAGCGGCCGCCGAGATCACATAACACCGGTCCTAAAAGACCTACATTGGCTCCCAGTACGTTTCCGAGCACAATTCAAAGTGTTGGTGTTGACCTTTAAAGCCCTAAACGGCCTCGGTCCGGTATACCTGAAGGAGCGTCTCCACCCCCATCGTTCTGCCCGGACACTGAGGTCCAGCTCCGAGGGCCTTCTGGCGGTTCCCTCATTACGAGAAGCCAAGTTACAGGGAACCAGGCAGAGGGCCTTCTCGGTAGTGGCACCCACCCTGTGGAATGCCCTCCCACTAGAGGTCAAAGAGAACAATTACCAGACCTTTAGAAGGCATCTCAAGGCAGCCCTGTTTAGGGAAGCTTTTAATGTTTGATGGATTTCTGTATTTTAGAATTTCTGTTTGTTTGGAAGCCGCCCAGAGTGGCTGGGGGAACCCGGCCAGATGGGCGGGGTATAAATAATAAATTATTATTATTATTATTATTATCTAAGATCAACTACGTTATGATGCCAGTACTGTATTCTGTTTTAAAATGCGACGCACCTTAGGTGATGCCTGCTATTCCAGCTTTAACCTCCAGGGGGGGCAATGTTGGTTCAGCTTCCCAACTTTTGAAGAAGGAAAAAAGGAGTTCCTGTGATGGAAAAGTTTGTTTACCGGTTGAGTCACTGAAAAAAGGAGTAGTTCCAAAGGCAGAGGTCCAGCATCAGTATGAGGGGAGGCCTGTACTTTTCCAGCATCTTCCAGCACAATTTGTTGTTAATGTATAAGGGGTTTATGCATGCAGAGAGAGGGAGAAAAACAAGGAAGGGTTAAGTTAGTTGTGCTGGTTAATTTGGGTGTGTGCTCCGAGTTCAGCATGGGAGAGTTGAGTCAGCAAGCATGTGAGAGTGACTCAGCACAATCTAAAGTATAAAGTCTAAATCCCCTTGTGTTTGAAGCAAATTTGCTCTTGGCTAGTGCCCTTAGCCAGAGCCTGATCTATGTTAGTAAGGTTAAAGCTTACTGGGAAATGATATATAATGAAATGAAAAGGATGTTTAAAATAACGTTTGGGGGGAAAAAACACCCAGAAGCTTTTCTTTTGGGAATTATAGGGACAGAACTACCTAAACTGCATACAGTAGAAGCTTATTCATGTATGAGACTATAGCGACAAGAATGTTACTTGCCCCAAAATGGAAAGAAGCAGAAATCCCAGCAAAGGAAGAATGGATACAAAAACTTATGGAATATGCAGAAATGGCAAAACTTACCAGAAGAATAAGAAATCAAAATAATAAACTTTAAAAAAGAATGGAAATTGTTTATTCAATATTTACAGATAAATTGTAAGCAGATAAAAACATTGGCAGGATTAGTGTAATAACCTGCAGTTTCATAAGAGTATATATTTAAAGAAGATGAATAAATGAGCAAATTAAGTTAATGAGGATATGAAAAATAAATTTAAGGAACCGCAGAAAGAGCGGGGAAGGAAGTCAGGTTTTGAAATGTCAAAATGATTGTAAAATCAGTGAAATTTATAAACCATAATAATAATAATAATAATAATAATAATAATAATAATTTTTAAGAGCCTGATCTGTGTTGGATTACTGCAAGCAGACTGTATGCTGCTGGAATTGATGCCTAGTACAACTGTATGCAGGTGGCGCTGTGGGTTAAACAGAGCCTAGAGCTTGCCGATCAGAAGGTCGGCGGGTCGAATCCCTGCAACAGGGTGAGCTCCTGTTGCTTGGTCCCAGCTCCTGCCGACCTAGCAGTTCGAAAGCACGTCAAAGTGCAAGTAGATAAATAGATACCGCTACAGCGGGAAGGTAAACAGCGTTTCCGTGCGCTGCTCTGGTTCGCCAGAAGCGGCTTTGTCATGTTGGCCACATGACCTGGAAGCTGTACGCTGGCTCCCTCGGCCAATAAAGCGAGATGAGCGCCGCAACCCCAGAGTCAGTCATGACTGGACCTAATGGTCAGGGGTCCCTTTTCCTTTACCTTTACGACTGTATGTAACTGCTAATCTGTGTAACTGCATTATACTGTCAGTAACGGAACGGGCCCTACCCAAACTGTTTGGTGTTTTCTGTGCCTTTGGTAAAGCATCTCCAGAATTCTGTTTGAGCAGGGGATTTACATACTAATTTGTATTACATCACTTCATAGTGTGTTTAAACCAGCTCTGCTGCATTATTTTAGAGGCATCCTGCTTATTCTGCTGACTGGGGGTCCAGGACACCTGCCCCATAGTCCTGTCCCAATGACATTCCCCCTCTTCCCTTTATCTTGATTGGAGTAAGTACCATCCCTCAGCACTTTTACGCAAATATGTCCTTTGATCGTTGCCTTCACTCAGACAGATAAATAAGCTTTTGCAGAACCAAATGATCATCAAATGAATTTGCATAAAGGACAGATGAAATGTACTCGGAGTCGAGAGTGAATTTCATGCTCTTTATTCAGCTCATAGTCATCAAGGAGAAGAGGAGAAGAAGAATGGCTCTTTTCCCAAAACCATCTGCTTATATACATTATTTACACAATGGGCCTTGCGTGATTGGCTACTTCAGGGCTACACCTGTGGGCCAATTATATTGTGGATTGACTTCTGCCTGCAGCCTGATTGGCTGCTCCTACAGGCCAATCCGGTAGCAGATTCACTTCTGCCAGCCGCCTGATTGGCTGCTCCAGCAGGCCAATCAGGTTGCGGATTCACTTCCACCTGGAGTTGGATTGGGTAGCTCCCGCTGATTCTGAATCCTATTGTTCTAGGATTCAGCTCAGTACATAACAACAGAGTTGGTATTTCTAGGGGGAATTCAGAAAGGAGGAAGAAGATCCCCTCTAGATCTCTTTCTGAAGGGAAGTCCTTTACAGAGCTCACCATGGCCTGGACTCTGTTTCTCCTGGCCCTTCTCAATGACTGTTCAGGTAAGGATGTGGGGGGTATAGATTTAAGTGGACCTAAGAGAGTACATATGTGTTTATCATGGGTTGAGAAATATGATAGTATTTAACACCAGTCAGATTAAATCAAATAAACAAGGAATATTCAGTGCTATGTTGGAGGGGCTGCCAGGAAACAGGGAATTATGTTCACATGTGGTGGGAGTGTAAATATGTAAAGAAGAAGAAGAAGAAGAAGAGGAAGAGGAAGAGGAAGAAGGTGGCAGAGGGTGTTTAAGGAGATAACAGAAATCACTGGGTTAAAGCTGAGACAAAAGTCCAGAGGCAGCATTATTATCAATTTACAATGGGGTGGAAGGTTACAGGCTATGAAGGACTTGCTCACAAATTTATGACAGCTGCACAAATTATTATAGCCAGGAAGTGGAAGGGGCAAGCAGAATATAAAATGGTAGAATGGTATAAAGAGGTGTGGGAGATACAGGCCCGGCTTTACGTAGACCCCCGGTGGCGCAGTGCACCATGTGTGTGTGGGGGGCTGGTAAGCTGGGCGCCGGCCTGGCAAGGAGGGTGCCGCGCGGCAAAGCCGCGCGGAAACCAATTGTACCCTGCGAGGGCGGGGAGGGCGGCGGAGCGATCTCCGCCCCTCAGCACCAGGGTGCGCGATCTGCTCAAGACGGCCCTGGGGAGATAGCTATTAAAGATAAATTAATATGTGCCATTAAGGTAAGGTGGGGAATATGCAGCCAACATGATTTTGAGGAGCTATGGAGGGTGTTTGTGGAATTTGTACTGTTAAAACGGAAAGGGGTCAAACCATCGCAAGAGTTGTTGAAATTTTGGGAGGCTGGATAGTTACAATGGAATGGTCTCAGGGGTGGGGTGCACATTTTTATTCTTATTTATTTATGATTATTACTTTGTCAAAATAAAAATAAAAAGAATGTATAAAATTTAAATAAAAGAATGGGGGAGGGGGAGAAATATTATTTTATCACAGGAAGAAAGAAAAGAAAAGAAAGCTTTGGTGAAACTGAAGGAAACAAGACACCAAGGGTCCTTTTCTCTTTCCATAGGTATCATTTCACAGCCAACTTTGACTCAGGCGCCGTCCCAGTCTGTGTTCCTGGGCCAAACAGCTACACTCTCCTGCTCTAAAAGTAGTGGGAGGTGGAACCCATTTTACTGGTATCAAAAGAAACCCGGACAGCCTCCTCGTTTTGTGATCTACAGCGACAGTCCAAGGGGAAGAGGGATCTCAGAGTGATTCACGGGCTCTTCCTCTGGGAACAATGGCTATCTAACCATCTCTAACTTCCAGGCTGAAGATGATGCAGTTTATTTCTGTTGTGCCTGGGAGTTCAACATTGACATGTACCACGGTGGTACAATTTGACGGGGAACCGAGACAAAAACCTCCCCTCTTCCTGCTTAGGCAGAGGAAACCAGAATCACTGAAGAGAATAACTGGTCATGGGTGACTTTTGTTTTTGGCAAGAAAGTTAAGCAGGTGGATTCGGTTAGAGAAAGGATCGTCCCTTAAATATCTGACACACCTGACTGAGAAACAAGGGCCCACAAATTTTGTCTGACCTTCCTAATGTTAGAAGAATTCTAAGGTCTCAAATGTTCATAAATCTACAAGACAAACACATACATAAGTACAGTGGTACCTCGACTTACGAACAACCAAATTTTTCGACTTACAAATGGGGTAAATGGCTGCACGCCTACGAATTTCTCGACATCCGAATGGAAACCACGGCGGTTTTAGATAGGGTTTTTTCGACTCACGAATTTTTAGATGGGGTTGCTTTGACTTACGGATTTTTCCGTTTCCCATGCATTCCTAAGGGAAATCGCGTTTCCAATGGCGCTTTTTGACTTACGAATTTTTCGACCTACGAAGGTGCCTTCGGAACGGATTAAATTCATAACTCTAGGCACCACTGTATATAAACCACATGTCTGAAATAGTACAGGAGAGCAATCCTGAAGCCATGCTGACTCTTCCGAATTGACCTCAAACATTTCTCTGCAAGGAGGAAGGAAATGGGAAAAGCTTGGACTGGAGGGGCTTACACCTCCCTTTTCGAATACAGTCTGGCAAGTATCTGTTAAGCTGAGCAAACTATCAATATCTGTAAGAGATTCAAGAACTAAAGTATTTATCATCTCAAAGGAATGGCCAAGCTACCCAGAAAATGCAATCAAGCAAGGCATTATCAGGTATCCTGGCAGACAGGAGAGAAGCAACACTCTCAAATTACTACTGGAGACCGCCTCCTTCTGTGATGTATGTATGATGTTATTGGGGGTGGTCTTGGGCTACAGGGTGGGCAATTTCAAAAGTCTATATATGGGCTTGTGCATCATTGTTCGGGGTTCTCCTCCCTCCTGTATGTGGTGCGTGGGGACCCTGTTGCAACAGTTCCTTGAATAAAGATCAGGCTTGCTAGCCCATTTGCTTCTCAATATACCCCGGTTGGCCTCTGTTATTTTCTCCTACCAATAGGGAACCCACTTAAGGACTATATACGGGCTCTGAAATACCCCATAAAGGAAAGGGGAGCAGTTTTCTTAGAACACTACTGAAGGCAAAACAGGAGTTCGAGTCCCCCTCCCCTACCAAGCCCACCCTTGCTGTTTTTCCTTAAGCAAAAGGCTTTGTTTGTGAATTGTGATCTGGGGAAACTTGAATTCTAGGGTGCCTCTGCCCTGGAGAGAGGCCATAGCTTAGTGGTAGAACACCTGCTTTGCTTGCAGAAGGTTCCAGGTTCAGTTTCTGAGATTCTTCAGGGATGCGTGGGAAAGACCCCTATCTAAAACCCTAGTGTGTAATGTAGAGCAAGGCCCTGACTCACCAACTCCTATGGTCCTGAAGGTGCTATGTGTCCCTTTAGGAAGCAAAGTCCTATTCTGCTTGCCTTCATCTGGCTCTCTCCGAAAGGACGTAAAATGTTGGTCCTCGCAGCTTCTGTGCGAGCTGCTCTTCTACATTTAGCCTGTAGGGGGAGAAGTTGCACCAGTTTTCACGTATTTGATGAAATTCTGCTTTCATAGAGACTGTGCACCGTCACACAATGCATATGTTCAGTACAGTGGACCCTCTGGTTACGTTACCTTCGCGTAACGTAACTTTTGGGTTGCGAACGCAGCAAACCCGCAAGTGTATATTTTCGGAATTCGCCACGCGTGCATGCGCAGAAGCGCTCTATCATGCTGCATGCGTGCACAGAAGCGGCGCCTCTTCTTATGAAATTTTTGGGGTGCGCACGGACCCCTGGGACGAATAAAATTCATATCCGGAGTGTCCACTGTACATATATTTAGGGAAGCTTTTAATCTTTAAGAAATTAGTGTATTTTAATATATCTGTTGGAAGCTGCCCAGAGTGGCTGGGGAAACCCAGCCAGATGGGCCGGGTATAAATAATAAATTATTATTATTATTATATTATTATATATTTGTAAGGTCCCCACCCTTGGTTTCTCCTACACATTCATATATAAAGACCAAACAAGCAGTCAGCTCTAAGTGTTTACCTGATAGAGTCAATGCAACCTTATTTCATTGTAACAACAATGTATTATTTATACCCCACCCATCTCTCTGGGTTTCCCCAGCCACTCTGGCCAGCTCCCAACAAAAATTAAAAGCACAATAAAACATCAAACATTAAAAACCTACCTAAACAGGGCTGCCTTCAGATGTCTTCCAAAACTCAGGTAGTTGTTTATTTCCTTGACATCTGATGGGAGGGTGTTCCACAGGGTGGGTGCCAGTACCAAGAAGGCCCTCTGCCTGCTTCCCTGTAGCTTCACTTCTTGTAGGGAGGGAACTGCCAGAAGGCCCTTGGCGCTAGATCTCAGTGTCCGGGCTGAACGATGGGGTGGAGACGCTCCTTCAGGTATACTGGGCTGAGGACGTTTAGGGCTTTAAAGGTCAGCACTACCGTAGCACTTTGAATTGTGTGTGGCAATATACTGGGAATGAAAATCTTTTAGGACTGGTGTTATATGGTCTCTGTCACCAGTCTAGCTGCCTCATTCTGGATTAGGTGTTGTTTCTGAGTCCCCTTCAAAGGTAGCTCTTTAGGGGCCTTTCAGCCTGTGTTTCCTTTGGGTGTCATTTAATCACCTATCAGCAAATTCTGCTTCTGCAATTAAAATTGGGGGCTTCTGCTACAAAGCTGCTTCCAACTCCCAACCCCAACCCAAACTAGTTTTTTTTAATGAAAGGGAAGTGATGGGGAAATACACTAGAAAGTATAGGGTAACCTATGCTAGACACAACATCATCTGCATAGCTGCCAAGTACCCCGTTATCCCCGGGAAACCCCTGTTTTTTATACCGTTTCCCGGCGGTCCCCTGTATCTCTTCGTCTCCCGTTTCCCCCCCTTATATTCTCCTGTCGGCTGCCATTCCCCCCCCCCTGCTTTGCCCATCTTTGAGCACCGAAAATGGCTGGCGTCGGTGTCAAAAGTCACGTCTACGCATGTCCGGAAGTGCGTAGACACGACTTCCAGTGTCGGCGGCGCCCATTTTTGGTGCCCATAGATAGGCAGAGCGACACCGGAAGTTGCGTCTACGCACTTTCGGACATGCATAGACGCGACTTCTGGTGTTGTCGTTGGCCATTTTTGGTGCCCATAGTCTACGCAACTTCTGGTTTCACGCGCCTGCCGGTCCTGGATTCTCCAGTCCGGGACTTGGCAGGTATGATCATCTGCCTTCCTTGCAAACAAATCAGAATGAAATGCTCAATCAGTAGCCAATACAGCCTTGCAAACACAATCAGGAGGAAAGTTCAATAAATGGTAAAACTTTAATTTGAAAAACCAAATAAATATTTACTTATTTTTTAAAAATAAAGTTCAATAAACAGCAAAACCTGGTCCAGTACTGCTATTCTGCCTGCAAAGGTTTTCGTATCATTTGATACTTGTTCCATTTTTTAACAGCCTTCCACATGCAAATTGTTTCTTTCCCCACAAAGCTATCATCTTTCTTCACCCCTCTTCCCCTGATTTCTGGCACCCAGATGAATTGATTGCCATGAATTATCTTGCTCTTGCCTTATGTTCATCCCGGGCAAAACAAGAGTCATTCTCCATACTTTTTTCGGCACCTCCTTAATACAAATCATTTACCTTGCATTTAGTTTTGTTACTGCACATTTTCATTATCAGTAGAGGCATGCAGTTCTAGAAGAGCCAATGAGTACAGGAATGGATTTGCATGAATTTCCAGCACTGGGGGATTTAAGAAAGGGAAGGGGGAGGTCTCGGCCAGTTCCCTGTTAGCTCCTGGAAGCCCCACTGTTTTGGAGAATTCATCATGGCCTGGGCTCTGCTTTTCTTGGGTCTTTTCAATTGCTATTCAGGTAAGGGGGGAGTAATTTCTGCATGTGTAAGAGACAAAGCAAATATTATTTTTGATATTTTACAAAGAAATATATCACTTCTCTAATACAGGAGAGTAAAAGAATGAAGGATAATGCTGTCCCTTTTTTCAGTTTATAAAGGCGTCACTTCACAGCCACTCTCAAAGTCTGTGTCCCCAAATTAGTGGAGCGATTTCACTGGTATCAAGAGAAACCTGTACAGGCTCCTCGCTTTGTGCTCTATGAGACCAGCGATATTTTGGTCCATTTATCATGGACCAAAAGAAGAAGAAGAAGCAAAAGCTGACTTCTATGATATTAGAAAATGCAGAAAATGATTCATGGGTTTATCTTTTTTCTTCCTTCTTGCAAAGGTGTCCTTTCACAGCAAACGTTGACTCAGCCTGCCTCACAATCGATGTCCTTGGGGCAAAGCGTTAAATTCTCCTGCTCGAAAAGTAGTGGTGGAAGCTGGAGCAACTTTTATTGGTATCAACAGAAACCTGGACAGGCTCCTCGCTTTGTGCTCTATCACATCAGCGACAGGGGAGAAGGGATTCCAGATTGGTTCACTGGTTCTGTCTCTGGGAACACTGGCTATTTAACCATCTCCAACACCCAGGCTGAAGATGAGGCCGTTTATTATTGTTGTGCCTGGGAGCGCACTGGCAGTGATAAGTTCCACGGTGGTACAATCTAATGGGGAACTGAGACAAAAACCTATGCGCTTCTTCCCTTCCCCAGAGTGAAGAATCATTGCAGGGCATCATTGCAGGGCAACTCCATTTCCATTGTGCCCTCCATTTCCTTTTGAAATGGAGGGAAAGAGGACACACCATCCTGGTAATGGAAAAACAAACAAAAACCTTTCTGGAATATTTGAGGGGGTAGCCCCCACTGAGTTGATGGGCGTTGCCATTCATATGGTCTTGTGATCGATTATGTCAGTTGGCTTACCTGCCCTTTCCTCGACCCCATTCTATTCATGTTGGCTCCTCTGTGCTATATGGCTTTATGTATGATTGTTGCAAACCACATATTTTGTTAAGAATATATATATTTGGGACCCGGGTGGCGCTGTGGGTTAAACCACTGAGCCTAGGGCTTGCCGATCAGAAGGTCGGCAGTACGAATCCCCACGACGGGGTGAGCTCCCGTTGCTCGGTCCCAGCTCCTGCCAACCTAGCAGTTCGAAAGCACGTCAAAGTGCAAGTAGATAAATAGGAACCGCTACAGCGGGAAGGTAAACGGTGTTTCCGTGCGCTGCTCTGGTTTGCCAGAAGCGGCTTTGTCAAGCTGGCCACATGACCTGGAAGCTGTACGCCGGCTCCCTTGGCCAATAACGTGAGATGAGCGCCGCAACCCCAGAGTCGGTCACGACTGGACCTAATAGTCAGGGGTCCCTTTACCTTTACCTTTAAATAGGTTTGCATTTTTTTTAATTCTATTGAGACTATAATGGCCAGTTGTTTCTGCCCAACATTGTATCATTCACTTTGTTCAGAACTGAGAAAAAGCCCTTTCTTTATGGGAATCTGCCTTATAGCAGCTCCAACTATTTCTCCATTCAAGGCAATTCCATAGCTGCCAAGTTATCCCTTATTTTAAGGGATTTCCCCTTATGCTGAATAGGCTTCCTCGCGAGAAAAGGGAAAACTTGGCAGCTATGCAATTCCAGCTTGCCATTGTTTTCAGGTGAGATTCAGTCACGTACCAGCAAATTGAAGCTGCACAATTCAGGTTGATTTCGAGGAAGCCAGCTCCTACTCAAAATTCGACTTTGCCCAGAAGGAAATTGATAGGGGAATGCACTAGAATATATAGGGCAACATTTGCTGGACACGCCAACTAACCTCATCACAAACATCAAAACCAAGGTTTAATGACATTTTAATCCAGTATTGTTATTCTGACTGCAGAGTCTCAGGTGCAAATCTTTGAAGTCTCTCAGCCTCACTCACCTCACAGAGTGTTTGTTGTGGGGGAGGAAGGGGAAAAGGAGATTGTTAGCCGCTTTGAGACTCCTTAGGGTAGTGATAAAGCGGGATATCAAATCCAAACTTCTTCTTTGTTGTCATGTGCTGCTTGATTTTTAAAAAAAATAAATTTGAGATGCAGGGGTGGCATCCTCAGCATCCACACATCACCCCTCATCCCTTGAACTACAGTCCCAACCATGCTTCCTTGTGGTAAATTGACCTAGTGTCGCCTCAAGTTCACAAGACAAGAACCTTCCTCAATTTGAAAAGCAGACGTCTCCTTTATCCAAATCAGTGCCATTGTGTTTTGCTTATTGCATCATTTATTCCAGACAAGGCTTTCTAACAGAGCCAGTGAGCACCGCCTGGATTTGCATGAAAGGATCCTTCCCCAGCTCCAGGAAGTTTTAACAAAGGAAAGACTCAGGACCCCAACAGTTGCCTGTTAACCTTCAGAAAGTCACCTTGCTTTAGAGAGCTCACCATGGCCTGGACTCTGTTTTTCCTGGCTCTTCTGAGTTACTGTTTAGGTAAACATAAAAAGAAGTAATCTTAAGTTGGCCTAAATGAGGGTGGGGGGTGGGAAGCATATCTGTAATGTTTATTTATGTAGTGCCTTAAAGTTCAGGTGATATTTGAGAACAGAAAGGATTAAGAATCATACATTTCTTTTTCTCTTTTTTTACGAAGGTGTCGTTTCACAGCCAGCATTGACTCAGCCAGGATCCCAGTCTGTGTCCCTGGGTCAAACTGCGACCCTCTCCTGCTCTAAGAATAAGGGGAGCTGGCAGACCTTTGGCTGGTGTCAACAGAAACCTGGCCAGGCTCCTAGTTTTCTGTGGTATGGCCCCAGCACCAGGGGAGACGGGGTCCCAGATCGGTTCACCGCTTCTCCCTCTGAGGATACCGGCTATCTAACCATATCCAACATCCAAGCTGAAGACGAGGCAGTTTATCACTGTTTTGCATGGGAAGGCACCGGTAGTGCGAAGTTCCACTGTGGTACCATCTGATGGGGAACTAAGACAAAAAGCTTCTCTCGCCTTCCCCATAAAGCAAAGAAACCAGAATTAGGCAAGAGCTGAGTTTGCTCCAAATGAACTTCATTTCTTTTTGGCAAGAATATCAAGTTACAGTGGTACCTCGCTAGACGAATGCCTCACAAGACGAAAAACTCGCAAGACGAAAGCTTTTTGAGATTTCAATGGAGACTCGCAAGACGAAGTTTCCTATGGCGCGCTTCTCAAGATGAAGGAAAATATCTAGAACAACATAAAATACCTGACATAAGAGAGGAGAAACTACAAAAATTAAACAACCCAATATTGGAAACTGAAATAATGAGAGCAATACAGAAATTAAAAACAGGTAAATCACTGGGCCCCGATGGTCTACCATCAGAATATTACAAAAAACTGGCAGAAATATTGATAACACCGCTCAAGGAAATTATGAATAAAATCTTAGAAAGTGGCACCATGCCTGACTCTTGGTCAGAGGCGTATATTACTCTTATCCCCAAGCAAGGAGGAGATTTGGAACTGATGTCAAACTTCAGACCAATCTCGCTTCTTAACTGCGATTACAAAATTTTTGCAAATATACTTGCCAACAGATTAAAGGAGGCCTTACAGGAGGTTATACACCCAGATCAAGCAGGGTTCCTTCCAGGAAGATTAATAACAGACAACACAAGAAACATCGTGGACATAATAGAATTTCTGGAAGTTAACAACGAAAGAGAAGCAGCATTATTACTCCTGGATGCAGAAAAGGCATTTGATAATGTCTCGTGGCAGTACATAAAGAAACAACTAGAAATAATGAACATCGGGGAAAAGTTTAGAAAGGGAATAGGAGCCATATATAGTAAACAATCAGCGAGATTACTGGTTAATGGTAATGTGACAGAGAAAATCAAAATTGGTAAAGGAACAAGGCAGGGCTGTCCAGTATCACCCTTACTCTTTATTCTAGCGTTAGAGCCCCTTCTACAGGAAATTAGAAATAAAGAAACTATAAAAGGAATAAGAGTCGGGGAAAGGGTGTACAAGCTAAAAGCGTTTGCCGACGACCTGATCGTAACAACTCAGGACCCCCAACAGAGTATACCAGCGGTGATGGAAACAGTTGTAAATTTTGGAAAACTAATGGGAATGAAAATAAATCTTCAAAAAACAAAAATGATAACCAAAAACTTAAGACAGGAAGAGAAAAAGAAACTACAGGAAAAAACAGGATTAGAAATAACAAACAAAGGAAAATATCTAGGAATTTGGATATAAAATAATAACTTAAATTTATATGAAGACAATTATAACCGAATATGGAAGGAGATAAAAAGAAATATGGAAATGTGGAACAAACTGCACTTATCGCTATGGGGGAGAATATCGGCAGTTAAGATGAACATCTTGCCAAAAATGATGTTCTTATTTTAAGCCATCCCAATATTAGGAGGATCTAAATGCTTCAAAGAGTGGAAAAGGGAGATAGCAAGATTTGTGTGGAATGGCAAGAAAGAACAGATATTTTAGATCTTGAAGGTCACGATGCGAGGTTTGGATGGCACTCCTATCTAATATACGGGAAAATCAAAGCACACAGGGTTTTTGTAAATCATATAGTAAGGAAATCTTTGTTTAATATTTGGACCAAATACAAAGGAATATTAGAACCAAAAATTCCACTCTGGACATCACCGCTAGAAGCAATAGCGGTGAAAAGAAGAAATATGAGAAATGATTGGCCAACATATAGAGATGTATTAGAAATCAAAGAAGGAAAATTAGTGTTGAAAGAGCACGAGGAAATCAAAAAATATTTAATGGATTGGTTTCAATATTTTCAATTAAATCAAAAATTTAAAATGGACATAAAGGAAGGATTGGCAACTGAAACGTCAAAATTTGAAACAAATTTAATCAGGATTAAAAAGAAGAATATTTCCTTGGTATATGATTACCTCCTGGAGTGGGAAACAAAGGAGGAGCAGACTAAAGCTGTGATGATTAAGTGGGCCCAAGACATCGGCCACAACATACAAATAGAACAATGGGAGAAAATGTGGGCTGATAATATGAAATTCACAGCATGCTATAGTCTGCAGGAGAACAATATGAAAGTATTCTATAGGTGGCACTTTACTCCCAAAAAACTTGCAAAAATGTATGGAGGACCAAGTCCCCAATGCTGGCGTTGTAAAAAAGAAATTGGAACATATTACCACATGTGGTGGACCTGCCAGGAAATTAAAAGATATTGGAATAATATATATGAAGAAATCAAAAAACTATTTAAACAACCAATAAAAAAAAGGCCGGAAATATTCTTATTAAACATACTACCACCAGAAACTCCAAAAGAAACAAAATTCTTACTGCTGTATGCATTAACTGCGGCCAGGGTACTAGTGGCAAGAAAGTGGAAGAGTGAGATCCTACCCACTGTATTGGAATGGCAAACACTCATGCTAGAATACGTACAACTGGCTAAACGTACTGACTCAGTAAGAGAATCATCAACACAAAAAGTATCCAAAGAGTGGAACGTCTACAAAAAATATCTAAAAGTGTATTATCCTAATAATTCCGTATTGGCAGATATAGAATAACGTTTGTGATATTAAAATGAGATTAAGGAAAAATAGAGAAGAAAGGAAGAAAACTATAACGAAGACCCGAGGAAACAAAGAATTTGAAATTGTAACATTGGAAGGACGGGAAGTGTCTAAGAGGGAAGAAATAGGATGTAACATAAAGATGGTATACGGTTCACATTGCGAAGAAGAATTTATTTTGAATTATGCATTTAGTTTTTTTGTACTTATCTTTTTTGTATGAGATACGATGAGGAGAAAATTATCGTTGTATTTATATCATGCATATGTTCTACTTTGTATTATTTTAAACAATAAAGTCTTACATTAAAAAAAAAAGATGAATTTTTTTCGTCCCATAGGGTGCCTCGCAAGACAAATATTTTTCCCCCCGGCTTGTGAGGCAGGCACCCTATGGAAAACCGCACTTCAATGCGTTCCTATGGGAGCCGCTTCACAAAACGATTTTTATGCTATATGAAGCGACTCGCGGAACGAATTAAATTCGTCTTGCGAGGCACCACTGTATTTAAATAGATGGATGCTTTTAGACAAATGACCTCACATACAATATCTGACACATCCCACCATTAAGCAGAGGCAGGGCCGTCTTACCCATAGGCGCTAGGGGTGAGGGGCACCCGGGCACCAGGCTCTCAGGGGCTCCATGGTGAAAGTCCGGGGCCTGAGAGTTGAGTCCGGGGAAGAGCCCACCCACCGGTTGGAGCGCCGCAGTGGGCTCTTCTGCTGCGGGCCGCTCTGTGCCACGAGTTCAGGGGCGACTGAGCGAGCGAGATGCTGAGGCAGCCGGCCGACCAGCTCTGCCCTCCTGCGCACCTGGGACTCGGCAACCTGAAGCGGGGGATGCTGGGCAGATCTTTGCACCCCGGAGACACATATGCTTAAGACAGCCCTGAGCAGAGGTCCACAATTTTGGGATGACCTTGTCAAAACTGTAATTACCGTGTTTCCCCCTTTTTAAGACACCATCTTATTCTTTTTTTTACTCAAAAAAACACACGGTGTCTTATTTTCAGGGAATGTCTTGTACCTTAAGGCCTCCTCGGAGGGGCCAGGCAGCTGGCTGGGGTGCTGCTGGGCGCTCTGTGCGGCGCTGCAGCAGCAGCTGGTTCCAGGCATCAAGGCAGCAGGCCGCTGGCTCAGTGCTTCGTCCGGCGCTGTGGAGCGCTCCTCTCTGCAGCTGCCGGTTCCGGTCCGGTGGCAGGGCGGCAGGCAAAAAAAACCCAAAACCAAAGAGGCCAGGCCGCTGCGCTCTGCCCAGCGCTGCAGGGCGCTCCGAGCGCTTGGCGCTGCGGAGCGCTCCTCTTTGCAGCTGCCGGTTCCGGTGGCGGGGCGGCAGGCAAAAAAGAAAAGAAAAAGGCCAGGCCGCTGCGCTCCGCCTGGCGCTGCGGAGCGCTCCGCTCTGCAGCTGCCAGTTCCGGTAGCGGGGCGGCAGGCCGCCTCGGGCAGGCAAAAAAAGAGAGGCCAGGTTGCTGGCTCGGGCGCGCGGAGCACCCCGAGCCTCTGAGAGCCAGCAGGACGAGGAGGAGGCTTGCCGGGTCGTCGCCCAGCAGCGCGCGCGGAGCGCCCCGAGCCTCTGGGATTGTTGTTGCTGCTGCTGGCTGCCGGAGGCTCGGGGCGCTCCGCGCGCGCTGCTGGGCGACGACCCGGCAAGCCTCCTCCTCATCCTGCTGACTCTCAGAGGCTCGGGGTGCTCCGCACGCACTGCTGGATGCCGACCTGGCAAGCCGCCTCCTGCTCTTGCCGGCTCCCAGAGGCTCGGGGCACTGCACCATGCCTCAGCCCCCACAGCACTGAGCGCGCCTCCTTCGCCTCCTCTTCCCCAGCCTGCGCTCGAGGCCATGGTGCGTGCAGCCGCCTGCTGCCCAGACTTTTTGTTCTCCGCTCCTCCGTCTCGCCCACCTTGAGCCTCACATTGTTCGCCTCTTCGCCCGCAACTCCCTCCCGAGACATGGAAAGCTGCTTCGCGCGGCAGCATCTGCTGAAAAGCAGTCGACTCTCGCCTCCCCCCCCCTCAGGAGTCCAGCGCAAGGTCCGGCACTGAGCTCTGCCTGCGGGGCCCCGAGGATCCGCGCACACCCTTGCCTCCCCCTCGACGCCCCTGCTCGGCGGCAGCCCACGCCGCTTGCCGGACACCCCTCTTCGCTGTGACTTCTTTCTCTGCTTTACTTCTTATTTCTATACTCTTGCCGCGGCCAGCGTGCTGGGTCCCGCTGGCTGGCTGGGGCACTCAGCGGTCTTGCTCCTCGGAGGTATGGCTTATTTTCGGGGTATGGCTTATATTTCCTAAACGCTTAAAATCCTGCTATGGCTTATATAATGACTACGTCTTAAAATAGGGGAAACACGGTACAAGCCCCCTGGCCTGTCAAACCAGTTCTTATGTGTGATTTATTCAGTCATCACAGTAAAGACAAAGAATTCCGGTCATTCCTCCATAATGGAGTTGCTCGCACTGAGCTACTCCTCCTCCCCCCTCTAGCAACAACACCTGTTCCTACGGCATCTGTCCTTGGACAATTGTCTCTGTGCTCTTTGTTCTTGCACCCTTAGTGAACGCCGCATTTTGGGAGAAGGGGGGGGGGTCTGTTATGCTGTCCAGTGACATGTCAGCTAGCTGCTCTGCCTTCCCTCCCCCTTCTCCTAACTCTGCATAGCTCTGCTGTTTGCCTATCTCTGAGCTCTTATCTCCCTCCAAGCCCTGCTGTAAATCAGGACTGCTGTCCTTCTCTCTGGAAGCTACAGGAGAAGGGGGAGGGGAGACCCCCCACCACTCCTCCTCCTCTTCAGTCCAGTCCCTGACACCACCATTTGAATGAGGTTTTGCAGTTCATGCAAATACAACATTCACAAGCTATCAGATACAAAATGGTCAACCTGAAAATGTTTCAAGGAGGGTGCTGCAGAAAAAACTGGGCTCCTGGAAATTCTTTGCTCAACTTCACTTCCGGCGATGTGAATTTACATTTCCACCTGACGTAGACCGCTGCAGAACTTGCACGTCTGAATTCAGCTCTGATTAATGAGTGGGGCTTTGTCCTCTCCCCACCCCAAGCACATTTTCTCAAATCTTGTAGGTAAAATGTTGGTTGTCTACTTTTGGCCTGAAAGATGGACAAACTTCCCCATATCTCATAGAATTTAACAGAAAACCCGCACACCACCTGCACCTGTGAAGCAAATGAAGCAGGACATGCTCAGGAAGGACGTATCTGCTCATGTTTCCACCGCCAACTGCCCCGTCTTCCCTACTCATTCATGCACAGAAATCAAACCATAACTTCTATGTGCACACAACAGAAGCCAGTGCAACCTCACTCTCATCCAGTTAACCCACCATTCAAGCTGCGGAAAGCTTTGTGTATTCCCACAACTGGGGGGAAAGTCCAGGCCTTTTTCTTTTGTATGTAATTTTTATTAAATTTTATGTTTTCCCATTTTAAATACTCTTTTTTACATCCTTGAAATAGCAATGACTTCCGTTCTTCTCTTTCCTTGGTTCATTTTACATATCATAAATCTATGCATATTTTTACAAAAAACTATACTATTCAGTATTCCATTTTGCATCCTTCAAAGCTTATTTACACTGTTGAATTTATCTTAATGCTGCCAGCGTTTTCAGCTGTACACGATTATTTCCCATATATCCAATAAATGTGTTCCAGTCTTCTCTAAACATATGTTCTTCTTGTTCTCTTATTCTATGTGTTTAAGTCTGCAAGTTGTGCATATTCTGTCAACTTAAGTTGCCATTCTTCTTTGGTTGGGAGTTCGCTTGTTTCCCATTTTTGGGCTAACAAAACACGGACCGCAGTAATGGCTTACATACAGTAAATAACCTTTTTTGACACCTGGGAATTTCAGTCTGAATTATCCCCAACAGAAAGGACTCTGGGTTGTTGTTTTTTTTTGGGGGGGGGAGTACTTTTAAACATTTTTTTCAATTCATTTTGGATCATTTCCCAATACTATTTTTCCCTTTTACAAGACCACCACATATGAAGGAACTTCCCCTTTACCTCTTTGCATCTCTGTGTCCAGGCCTTTCTATATGATCCTTCAGGGTATCTACAGATAATGACTTTCTTAAGACACACCCCTCTCCCCAGGCCACATCACTCATCACCTCTGCTATGTGGCCTCCATGGGTGTTTACGGCCATCTGGATTGTGTCTTTGAATTCTTACAAGAAGGAGGAGTCTCAAAGCGGCTAACATTCTCCTTTCCCTTCCTCCCCCACAACAAACACTCTGTCAGGTGGCCGGGGCTGAGAGACTTCAGAGAAGTGTGACTAGCCCAAGGTCACCCAGCAGCTGCATGTGGAGGAGTGGAGATGCGAATCCGGTTCACCAGATTACGTGTCTACCGCTCTTAACCACTACACCACACTGGCTCACACTTCTAGATTGTCAGAATTGCCAAGAGAGGGGTGTGAGAGCATAGAAACCAGCCTATGCTACAAAGGTAACATCATCAGATGTTGCTCCACCCACTTTCACCTCAGCCAGCCCCCCCCCCCATTATCCAGAAAATGATCCAGATGGGCTCTCTCTGAACTATGTCCACCACCCAGAGTACTGAAAAAAAATCACCTGTGGACTTAATGGACTAGGCAGTGGGTTTTGCTTCACTTCAAAACTGGTACATTTAGGGAACTTCCTGCTCATTCTACTGTGTTGAACCCTGGGCATCATCTGCCCTTAAGGCATATAGAGTTGTACCTCAGAAGTCAAACAGAATCCATTCCAGAAGCCCGTTTGACTTCTGAAACATTTGACTTCCAAAGCACAGCTTCTGATTGGCTGCAAGAAGCTCCTGCAGCCAATCGGAAGCCATGGAAGCCCCATCAAACATTTGGCTTCCAAAAGAACGTTCAAAAACAGGAACACTCACTTCTGGTTTTCGATCATTCAGGCGCCAGAACATTCGACTCCCAAGATGTTTGGGAGCTGAGGTATGGCTGTACTTGGTAACACTATGACCCCCTAATTTTTATCTTGGCCAGAGTAAGGACTGCCCTCAACATCATTATGCAAATTTCTCCTGTGATCATTGGCTTTTCACAGAGGGAAGCAAGTAGATAAAGAAACTCTTGCAGAACCAATGAGTGTACAACCAATCTGCGTGAAGGAGACAATTGGTATTTCTGGGGGATTTCAGAGAGGGGGAAGAAGATCCCAACTAGATCTTTTTCTAAAGGGAAGTCATACTCTAAAGAGTCTTACCATGGCCTGGCCTCTGCTTTTCCTGTCCCTTCTCAGCTACTGCACAGGTAAGAGCGTGGAGGACTCACATCACGTAGGGCAACATCAAAACTCTTTTACGATGCATCTACCAGAGGGAGATAAAGCTTCTGTGATATTTGAATGCATAGGAAATGTACCAAAGCCATGGTTCCTTTCTTTATCTTTATGACAGGTGTCACTTCACAACCCAGTTTGACTCAGCCTGCTTCCCAGTCGGTGTCTCTGGGCCAAACTGCTACACTCTCCTGCTCTAGAAATGGTGGTAGCAGGTGGGATGATATTCACTGGTATCAACAGAAACCTGGACAGCCTCCCCGTTTTCTGTGGTATGGATCCAGCACCCGGGGAGAAGGGGTCCCAGTTCGGTTCACCGGTTCTCGCTCTGGCACATTAACTATCTCTAACATCGAGGCTGCAGATGAAGCAGTTTATTTCTGTTGTGACTACGAGGGTGGCAGTAGCACGTTCCACAGTGGTATAATCAAATAGGGAACTGAGACAAAAACCTTGTCTCTTCTTTCTTACGAGGGTAGAATCCTGGATCACTCAAGAGCATAGCTGCACACGAATGAGTTTTGCCTGTTTGCGACAAGAGCGTGCATTAAAAGTGATCAAGTTATTTAGACTAAAGAATGCTATTGGAGATATGACCGTGCATTAAATATCTGACACATGTGCCAATAAGCAATGCTATAATAATAATAACAATAATAATAATAATAATAATAATAATAATAATAATAATAATATTTATATGCCACCAATCAGCCACCAAAAAAAGAATTGAAAACACAATATCTATCAATCAATCAATCAATCAATCAATCAAATCTTTATTATGGTCATAGACCAACATAAGTAGGGTGGGGTACAATCATTTAGAATCTGTAAAACATTTTGGAAAGCTAAAAAGTATTAAAACAGAAGATAAATTTAAAAGACTATAAGAATCGAAAGGACTCTGATGTGAGTGTTCATTAAATCTAGTTTGTTTTTTTTTTTTTTTTTTTTTAATAATTATTTATTAAATTTTCCAAAATAAACACATTTAAAACATTATACAAAACAAACAAATAAACAAACAAACATTCAAAAATACATACATCCCAAAAAACATGCTCCGCCGAGCTTGACTTCCCTCCCTCCCCTCAAAAGGTTTTCTAATCAGTTCTTATCTCGCAGTTCCTTTTTATCTAATCTTTAAAGTCAATTCGTAGGATTTATTTCACGCCTGCAAGTGTCTTTAAACCTTTACAGTTCGTTTCCATATAATCCACAAATTTACTCCAATCCCTTAGAAACCTTGTCTCCCTCTGGTTTCGAATCCCGCTAGTCAGTCTCGCTAGTTCTGCATATTCGATCATCTTTGTCTGCCAGTCTCCAATTGTCGGTAAGTCCTGGGTCTTCCATTTCTGGGCTAATAATGTCCTCGCCGCGGTTGTCGCGTACAAAAAAAGGGTACTGTCCTCCCTAGTTATCTCTTGGCCTATCAGTCCTAACAGAAAGGCCTCTGGTCTTTTGGGAAAGGTATACTTAAATATCTTTTTCAGTTCGTTATATATCATTTCCCAATATCCTTTAACCTTTTCACATTTCCACCACATATGATAAAAGTCCCCTTCCTTTTCATTACATTTCCAGCACATTCTATTACTCATTCTATACATTTTTGCTAATTTCACTGGAGTTAAATGCCATCTATACATCATCTTCCAGACATTCTCTTTCAAAGCAGTACATGCTGTAAATTTTATTGTTTGGTTCCATAATTTCAACCACGCATCATATTCAATATTATGCCCAAAATCCTTAGCCCATTTTATCATTACCTCTTTCGTCAACTCATCTTTAGTATACCACTCTACCAGCAGATTATACATTTTGGACAACAATTTTATTCTGCCCCCTAGCAACTCTGTTTGAAATTTGGACCTTCTCTCCTCAAAACCAATTTTTTTATCTTTCACAAATACATCATTAATTTGATGATATTGCAGCCAACTCGTCAAATATACTTTAACCTCTTCATATGGTTTCAATTTCCAACCTTGTTCCGATTGTCTTAGAAAATTTTCATATGTTGGTCTCTCGCCTTCCATATTCACTTTTTTCACTATGATCACTTCCATTGGTGAGATCCACCATGGCGTCTTGGTCTCTAACAAGGCTTTATTTCTTTCCCATACTTCAAATAACGATCTTCTTATAACATGGTTCGTAAATCCTTTATGGGTTTTTTTCTTATCATACCATAGATATGAATGCCAACCTGCTCTGTTGTCAAATCCCTCCAAGTCCAACAAGTCCGTATTTTCCAATGTTATCCATTCTTTTATCCAACAGAGACATGACGCTTCAAAGTATAATTTCAAGTCTGGCATGGAGAATCCGCCTCTTTCTGTCTTGTCTACCAATATTTTATATTTTATTCTTGGTTTCTTCCCCTGCCAAACAAATCTTTGTAAATCTTTTTGCCATTCTTTGAATTGTCTTGTCCCCTTTATGATAGGTATTGTTTGAAACAAGAATAACATTTTGGGCAATACGTTCATCTTTACAGCTGCAATTCTACCAAGGAATGACAGCTTCCTCCTATTCCATATCTCTAAATCTTTCTTTATTTCTTTCCATACCAATTCATAATTGTCATTAAACAGATTTATATTTTTGGTTGTCATCCATATTCCAAGGTATTGTACCTTTTTTACGATCGCGATACCATGTCTTTGCTGCAAATCTTCCTTCTCTTCTTTACCAAAATTTTTTATCATCATTTTCGTCTTTTGTTTATTCATTTTAAATCCTGCCAATTGTCCAAATTCTTCAATCACTTCTATCACTTCAGCAACACTTTCTTTGGGGTTCTCTAATGTTACAACTACATCATCTGCAAATGCTTTCAGTTTGAATTCTTTCGCACCTAATTTGATTCCTTTGATGGATTGTTTTTCTCTAATTCTATTTAGTAGCACTTCCAGGACCGTGATGAACAGTAACGGAGACAATGGGCAGCCCTGTCTGGTCCCCTTTGTAATTTCAAATTCATCTGTCAAAACATTATTTACTATCAATTTTGCTCTTTGTTCCGAATATATTGCTTCGATCCCATTCAGGAAACATCCCCCTACCTTCATCTTTTCAAGGTTCTTTTTCATAAAATGCCAAGATATATTATCAAAAGCTTTCTCTGCATCAATGAACATCAACGCCGCAGGTTTATCTATTCTAACCTCCAAAAATTCTATCACATCTATAATATGTCTTACATTATCTTTTAATTGTCGGTTAGGTAGAAAACCTGCTTGGTCTTTATGAATCAAATCCTTCAAAATTTCTTTCAATCTTGTTGCCATTATATCTGCAAAAAGCTTATAATCATTATTCAATAACGAAATTGGCCTATAATTTTTTACATCTAAACCATCTGAACCTTGCTTCGGTATCAGAGTTATATAAGCTTCTTTCCATGTGTTTGGGGTCTTTCCTCCTTGAAGTATATTATTCATTACTTCCACTAATACAGGGGTCAACTGTCCATTCAGTACTTTATAATATTTTGCCGATAGTCCATCCGGTCCTGGTGCTTTTCCTTGCTTCATCTTCTTTATCGCATTCAGGATTTCTTGTGCAGTTATTGAGGCATTCAATTTATTCTTCTCTTTTTCCATAATTTGTTTTAACTTATATTTCTCCAGATATTCATTTATCTTTCTAGCATCTTCTTTTCCTTTACTATAAAGACTTTTATAATAATTTTGAAAGGCCCTTCTAATTTCTTTTGGATCTTCAATTATTTCTTCCCGAACTTTAATTTTATTTATTATATTTTGATTTTGTCTTTTCCTCAATTGCCAGGCCAACCATTTCCCTGTTTTATTTGCCGATTCAAAATTCTTTTGTTTCATCTGCTTTATCTTCCACTCTATTTCCTGATTCACCAACATGGAGAATTGTGTTTGCAACATCTTTATATTGTTCTTAATTTGCTGATCGTACGGTTTGTCGATCAGCCTCTTCTCATTCTCCATGAGGTGTCTCAGAATTTCTTCTTTCTTCTTTTCTTTATTTCTCTTTAAATGACTGTTTTTTTGTATTAAATAGCCTCTCATTACTGCTTTGCTTGCGTCCCATACTATATCTATTCCAGTTTCTTTATGCAAATTCCAGTGGAAATAATCCTTCAAGATTTCTTTTGCTTTTTCAGCAGTTTCTTTATTTTCCAACACTTCTTCATTCATTCTCCATCTAAAGGAATTCTGTTCTTTCCCTCTCATTTCCAAAAATACTGGATTGTGGTCCGACAATGTTCGTGGCGTTATTTCACTTCTTGTTGTCCTGGGTACTAATTCTTTAGAAATCCACATATGATCAATTCTTCCCGAACTTTGATTTGGTTCTGAAAAAAAGGTAAATTGTTTCGTCGTCGGGTGTTTCACTCTCCATACATCTACTAGCCCCAGATTTTCCGTAAGTTCAAAGAACGATTTAGGTAATTTTCCATCATACTTCCTCTTTTTTGTTCTGTCCAATTCAGGTATCGCCACTCCATTAAAGTCACCTAACAAGATAATCTTTTGATCCATGTATTCCATTAGGTCTTCCTCCAACTTCTTAAAAAATTCTGCCTTATTTTCATTCGGTGCGTAAATTCCAACCAAAAACATTTTTTCTCCATAAAATGTTATCTGCACAACGATCACTCTTCCCTCCTCGTCCCTCGAGATCAATTTCGGATCCAATTTCTCTTTCACATAAAAGACTACTCCTCTCTTTTTATTAGCAATTGAATTTATAAACTCTTTTCCTAATCCTTTATTAATTAAAATATGACTGTGCTTCTTCGCTACATGAGTTTCTTGCAAACAAATCACATCCAAACTCCTTTTCTTCAAAATATGTTCAATCTTGTTTCTTTTCTTCTTATCATTTAGTCCATTTACATTCCATGACAACACCTTGAGTGCCATGTTCAAATTCTGTTACAAGATCTAGTTTAGTCTTGGATGGGTATTTTATTACTATCTTTATCCTCTTCCTCCTCCTCCTCTGGTTTAGATTCTTCCCCCGATTCTCCTTCTTCTTTATCTTCTTCCTCTTCTTCTCTTTTTTTCTCTTTTTTCTTCCTTGGTCTAACGTCTTCTTCTTCTTCTTCCGTCTCTGCAGCCAAAATTGCTAGACTTGGTTCCAACGGCCCCAGGAACTTCTCGTATTTCCTTAGAAATTTCCCGATGTCTGACATACTCGTCAGTATGTGTTTCTTCTCTTTGTAGTAGAACATTATTCCTTCGGGATATTCCCACTTATGTTGTACTCCGTTCTTCCTCAGTAAAGACACCATTGATTTATACGCGTCCCGTTTGCGAAGGAACCTTCCCGGTATTTCTTTAAAGACGATTATGGGTCTTCCTCCGATAATTAACTTGTTAGTAAAACTTAATCTCAGAATCTCATTCTTCATTTCCATTGAATTGAAGATCACCAAGCAGTCTCCTGGTGCTTTTCTTGCTCTGGCTTTGGCCGATTTTGCTCTGATCCTAAATGCAGTGACAATGGAGTTACTCACTTCTTCATCTGTTTTCTCCATCCATTTCGCTAGTTCTGCGGTGATTTTTGCTTTAATGTCCTCATCTTGTTCCTCTGGTATACCTCTTAATTTCAGATTTAATTGTTTTTGTTTCATTTCCATCATTGCCAAATTATCCAACATCTGTTCGTGGGCCTTATCTAATTTATCAACTTTTTCTTTCACCTTATCCGATTGTTTCTTGACATCTCTAATTTCTTTCTGATTTTTCTTCACCGCTTCATCAGTTACTTTGGATCTCACTGTTAAATCCTTTATTTTTGTTGTGAGGTCCCCCACTGCCCCTTCCACCTTTTCAAATTTTTTATCTAGATTATCCTGTACTTCCCCTAGCTTCTTTTCCATGCGTTTCTCATTTTGTCTTAATTCATCTTTGATTTTCTGCCATAAAACGTCCAGATCTTTGACTTCTTCTTGCTTTGATCCTCTTCTCTCTGATGGTGTTGCCGATCCCTTTTTCCCATCTTTACTCTCTTTTCCTGCCATTTTCCTCAAATTATATCTGAAATTATAATTTTATCCTCTGGGTGGCGCTCCTGTTTCAAATATTACAAATTTAAAGAGATGTAATACCCCAATGTCCACCAGGTGGAGCTCTGATACCAAAATTGTAAATGCATGCAATACTGGGCTAACCCCCAGATGGCGCTCTAATACACTTCCAATATACTTTCCAAATAATCATGCAATAATTTTCTGCCCACCGGGTGGAGCTAATTTTCCCTCTTCTCCCCTCTCAGTACTTTTCCATCTACCACTCAAACAATACAATACACAGATATAGTTTTGTCTATTGTTCTACTAGTTAGTTTCCCTTTCGTCTTCAGCCACTCACTGGCCTAATCCACCACGATACCTGTAAAAAAGAAGCCAAGTCCCGCAACTCTTCAGCCTCTTAATGGCCTAATCCAAAATTTTGGGGGGGAAATATAAACTTAAAACACCAAAGCCAAAGCAGGTCAGAGCCAGGTCTTCACAGGAGAAATCAGGCGTCGAAAATCCAGACAATAAAATCAATGGAGGGGGGGGATATAACACAAAAGAGAAGATAAATCCTCTTCAGCCGCTACTGGCTTAATCCACTTGGATCTTCTGCTGATCTCAAAGGGACAAAGAGATCGGGTTTCGCTGCACTCTCAAACAAAATAAAAATGCATGTATATGTATATATGCAAAGCCCACCGGCTAATACATACAGTTAAATAAGCTCTTTCCCCTCCTCAGTGTTGCTACAGTTTAAGATCTTTTCCACCTTTCACTCCCTTCAAGTTTAAACGTTGCTGCGTAGCAGACAGCCAAGTCTTTGAGCTGAAATCAGACACTTAAAGCCTGAGGCTCACAGCAGGGTCCGTTTTCCCAGCAAGGAGACAAAGTAACTCTTTAAAAGACTCCCATTCAGCTCTTAAACAAAGAAAAAAAAAACAGCTGCCTCGTTACAAGTAACAAAGGACTTTGGCATACCTCACTCAGCAGGCAGTTTCACTTTTGAGTTCTCCATTCCTGCGATTTCACAACTGCGTCATAGACACACCGCTGCTGGGACGGACTCCCTTTTTGCGCCCTCAGCCATCCAAATTCGCCAAATAACTCAGGTAATCCTTAATTTCCTTCTATACACCACGAATTTGTTCTTTTTTTTGGAAGTTCACCGCTTCACATCAGGAGCCAGAGACTGCGCTTGATGGGGCTAGTGGTCTTCTCCCTTTCGCGCCCGCAGCTCGATCCCTTCCTCGGCTCTTAACAGCGAAAAACCGGGGTGCAGGAGAGCGCGCTGGACGCCGCTGGGTGCCACGACCCACAGGGTAACCCCCCCTGTGGTTTAGGAGGATCGCAGAGCCTTTGCGATGCCTCCGTGCGCCCCCAAAAAGCTCAGGACTCCCCGAGGGGTTGTCCTGCGCTCCCTTAAGATGTCCGCAGGTCATCATCTGACGAATTTTGAGCACTGCTGTGCAGAATCTGGCAACGTTGTATGTTGTAGTACAGGGGTAGACAACCTAAGACCCTGGGGCTGGATGCGGCCCAATCACCTTCTAAATCCAGCTCGAAGACGGTCCGGGAATTTTTTGTGGGTACCCAGCACCCATACTGTGGGGCTCTGACATGGCTTTTGGTTTCTACCACATGGTGCATTGGAACCCCAACTCAACCTCTGAGGCAACATCTGAAGCCTTGCAAAGCCTCGGAAGCGACTTCTGGTAGAAACCGGAAGTCACACTGGACGTCTTGTGAGGCCTCGGACGTGACCTCTGGGGCCCTGTGAGGTCTCAGAAATGACATCCAAGGCCCTGCCAGGCCTCCAATTGCAACTTCCTACTTCTGCCTCTTTTGTGAAATACTTGCTTACAAGAAAAACCAATTCAGTTCTAATTAGTGCCTTAATTTCTTTATTTCTAAGGTGAATAATTTATTGGGAACCATTATACATATTATCTGGGTTTTCGACACAAGGAGGAGCTGTTGGTTCAGCTTCCCTTCATTTGAGAGACTTAACGACTTAAAGAGTCTCTAGATGGTCTTGCACCTGCATTGTGAAATATGAGTTCATCAACAGATGGGCGTTTAGTTTGAGTCTTACTCATGCATGGAATTCAAGTGCCTGTACACAACTTTCTCTAGCTTATCATATGCTCTGGGTTGTTGAATCATCCAGTCATCCACCCTTAATGAGATCTGATTCAAGCTGTCTCTTCTTCACTCACATTGATATTATGATCCCCACTCTTTGGAAACTTGCGTAATTTTGGATTGCATGGGACAGAGATGGGCAACGTCGAACCCGGCAAGCAAGAAGCATCATCAACATTCAGGGATATGTTCAAGCCAGGCAAAATCATTGGGGGCCACAGCACCATGTTAGTGAGCTGTGTGGCCTGAAGAGGGCATGTTCTGAGCAGGTTCTGAGAGCCAGAGAAGGAAATACCTGAAGGAGCCTCTCCACCCCCATTGTTCAGCCCAAACACTGAGGTCTTCCTCCAAGGGTCTTCAGGCGGTTCTCTCACTGCGAGAAGTGAAGTTACAGGGAACCAAGCAGAGGGCCTTCTTGACGGTGGCACCCTCCCTGTAGAATGCCCTCCCATCAGATGTCAAAGAAATAAAGAACTGCACTACTTTTAGAAGACATCTGAAGGCAACCCTGTATTGGGAAGTATTTAATGTTTGATATTTTATTATGTTTTTATGTGCACTGTAAGCCGCCCAGAATGGCTGGGGAAACCCAATCAGATGGGCGGGGTATAACAACAACAACAACAACAACAACAACAACAACAACAACAACAACAACAATAATTCTGGGAGTCCATATTCAGTCCCTGGGTCTACAGTTCCTCAATCATGTCCTAAACCAGGCATCCCCAAACTCGGCCCTCCAGATGTTTTGGAACTACAATTCCCATCATCCCTGACCACTGGTCCTGTTAGCTAGGGATGTTGGGAGTTGTAGTCCCAAAACATCTGGAGGGCTGAGTTTGGGGATGCTTGTCCTAAACAACATAAAGAAGCTTTCGTGTATTTCCTCATATTCTTTCTAGCAAGGCCAATGGGTATTGAGGTATTTGCATAATTGCTCATGCCTCATTTCCCAGGTAATTTAAGAGGGTGGTAGGGGGGTGCCAGCAGATTAGAGATCTGTTTGTGGGATTCACCCTCCTTTTGACGTTCACCATGGCCTGGATCCTTGTTCTCCTCACATGCCTCAGTTACTGTTCAGGTATGTTTGCGGAGATCTAATGTATTATTTTACTTGACCTCTGTTGATAATAATTTTCTGAAATTTGAGGGCACAGAAAATGATGCATGTACTAGCAAGAAAGCTATTTGTCTTCTCCAATAGTCTTTCCTAATATCTGAGAACACTGAAAATGATGCATGTGCTTTTATTTGATTTTTCTTTTTGCAAAGGTGTCACATCGCAGACAACATTGATCCAGCCTGCCTCCGAGTCTGTGTCTCCAAGTCAAACTGTCAAATTGCCCTGCTCTAGAAGTAGTGGCAGCTTGCATACTTATAGCTGGCATCAACAGAAAGGTGGACAGGCTCCTCGTTTTGTGTTCTATGCTACCGGCACCCGGGGAACCGGGATCCCTGATCGGTTCACTGCCTCCACCTCTGGGAACACTTACTATTTAACCATCTCCAATGTCCAGCCTGAAGACGAGGCGGTTTATTACTGTTGTGACTATGTGACAGGCAGTAATGTGTTCCACGGTGGTACAATCTGATGGGGAACTGATACAAAAACCTCTCTCACACACTTCCCCTATAGTTGACAAACAAGGATTGTTCATGAGCTTGCTTATACGAGAGAAAAATAGTTTATGGATTATGCCAAAATGGCTAAAATGACCGTGAGAATCAGAAATCGGGAAGACCAAAATTTTAATAAGGAATGGGGGAAATTTACGATTTGTCTTAGAAGCCATTGCAAACATTTAAGATCACCAGGAGGAAATTATTAACAGTAGGACTCACAAAGGGGAGGAGGGGAGGCCAGGAGATTCTTTGGAATCTTGTTTTTATGCGGTATGTTGGATATGTGACTGTAAAGTTTTAAACTGAAAAACCAAATAAATAAATAAGTAAATAAATAAATAATGCCAGCTCCTCTCCCTAGACAGGGACAAGCTTGAAGTGGTTGGGGCAAGAGGATAGATTTGGTGGGTCAGAGATGGGGCAACTGCAGAGGTTGAGTACCTCCATCTTCTGCCCTGATGCTTGATAAAAGGAATTTCTTTCACTACTATTACAAGAGAGCCGGACCAAATCATCACTATATGTTCAATATACAGTGGTACCTCTACTTACGAATTTAATGCGTTCCGAACGCACATTTGTAAGTCGAATCCCATAGTAATGCATTGGGATAAAAAATTCATAAGTCGAAGCAACCCTATCTAAAAATTCGTAAGTAGAAAAAATCCTATCTAAACCGCATCCAAGATGGCGGACGGAGCTCCATTCGTAAGTAGAAACATTCGTAAGTAGAGTTATTCATAAGTAGAGGTAACACTGTAATGTCAAGAGCATAGCTGCCAAGTCTCCCATTTTCCTTGGGGAAACCCCATTTTTAAAGCCATTTCCCGCTGTCATCCCGAATGGGGAAATATCCCGTAATTCCCCCGTAATTTTATTTTTTTTTTTGCAAACTGAGCCAGGAAGTGTGCGCGCGAGTATCACTCTTTACTTTTCCTATCTCTATGGGTACGCTCGCTCGGTCTTCCCAGGGGCGGCACTGGCTCCGTGTTTCCTTTTGCAGCCCAGGACCAGGAAGAGCGTGTGGCGATTCTTTCGCTTGTCCTCCCGCCATGCGCCTTTCCTTCCTGGTCCCCAGCAACTGTTCCTTGTGCTGCGGTGCCTCTGGTGAGTGCAGGAGCCACGACGGGCTCAAGGTCCTAATTTTGGGGGGAGGCGCTTCTTGCCCTCTAAACTTTGCTTTGTGCTGGGAAGGGAAATAGCTACAACTTCAGTACAAATGTTGGCAGCAGCAAATTTCTATTTTTAAACTCCTCTTTGCTGTGGCTTCATCAGTTTCTGCATTCCCTCCCCCTAAACACTTCTTTATATAAAATTGTTGGCATGAGGTCCTAACATAATCTTCTTAGGGGTGGAATGAAGGTTGCTGAAGTTCTAAAGGTTTTTGGTTTCTAAGTGGGATTTTTTTATAAAAAGAAAAGAAAAGAAAAATACATATTGAAATTTTAATTTGAGTCATGGAAGAAACAGATGTATTTTATGGCTTACAGATGCACCCACACAAACTCCAGCCCAGGTATATATAGCAGAGTTTTAAATGACTAATTTAGAGGTCAGAGAGATAAACAACTACCTGACATTTAGAAAATACTGTATTTTAGACAGGGGGAAGGGGGATTTATCCAGACTGTGCAGTATAACATGAGACCACATATGTTTTGGGGAGCTATGTTAGCTGATATTACAAATCAAAACAAATAAGCAGATTTTATTTTGCCCATTTGGTGATTGGATGTTCCTAAAAACAGCTCTTCTTGTATCTACAGAACTCATTGTAATTTACACTCATTTACATGTGAAAAGGATCTAGGAGTTTTGGTAGACCACAAACTTGACATGAGTCAACAGTGTGATGCAGCAGCTAAAAAAGCCAATGCAATTCTGGGCTGCATCAATAGGAGTATAGCGTCTAGATCAAGGGAAGTAATAGTACCACTGTATTCTGCTCTGGTCAGACCTCACCTGGAGTACTGTGTCCAGTTCTGGGCACCACAGTTTAAGAAGGATACTGACAAGCTGGAACGTGTCCAGAGGAGGGCAACCAAAATGGAGCTCGGTATGTTTAGCCTGGAGAAGAGAAGGTTAAGGGGTGATATGATAGCCATGTTCAAATATATAAAAAGGATTTCATATAGAGGAGGGTGAAAGGTTGTTTTCTGCTGCTCCAGAGAAGCGGACACGGAGCAATGGATTCAAACTACAAGAAAGAAGATTCCACCTAAACATTAGGAAGAACTTCCTGACAGTAAGAGCTGTTCAACAGTGGAATTTGCTGCCAAGAAGGGTGGTGGAGTCTCCTTCTTTGGAGGTCTTTAAGCAGAGGCTTGACAGCCATATGTCAAGAATGCTTTGATGGTGTTTCCTGCTTGGCAGGGGTTTGGACTGGATGACCCTCGTGGTCTCTTCCAACTCTATGATTCTATGATTCTATGACCCTTGAAATATATATTTTTTAAATCTGCATTGATAAAACAGGTCAAATTTTGCAGAGATTCTTGGTCTTCTGAGTATAAGGTAATTTTTTTGTTATTTTGTGTGTAAATATGTTGCAGTTGATAATGAAGATTATGGGGTTAAGCCAAAGGTCTTGTGGAAAAGGTGGGTATTGAAGAGAGTTTTGAAGGAATATTTGAGGGGCTATTGCATCACAGCTGAAAATAATACTGAGCTTTTAAAATTAGAAACCCTCTTAACTTTTAGAGTTTGTTTCTGCTGAATTACTACCTCTCTTTCTCTCTCCACACGGATGTAATAATGACATGTGCAGAAGCGATTTTCTTTCGGTGCCCAGACATGCGCAGAGCTGGCACCACATCTACGCATGTCCAGAAGTGCATAGATGCAACTCCGGTGTCGGCGGCGGCCATTTTTGGTGCCCATAGATGGGCAGAGCGACACCAGAAGTTGTGTCTACACAACTTCCGGTGTCACACGGCTGCCGGCCCCGGATTGGGCAGTCCGGGACTTGGCAGGTATCGTTTGGGTTCCAAGTTGTTTGAGTACCAAGGCATTTGAGAACCAAGGTACCATTTGTATTATGAAATACTATACAAATATGTTGTGATCCTGGTTTCAGACACAAGGGGGAGATGTTGATTCAGCGTCTCTTCATTTGAGGGACGTACATAGTCCCTATACACCCAGCTGCAGTGTGAAATAACAGCTTGGTAAAATGTATGTGTTTGGTTTGGGTCTAACTCCTGAATAGAACTCAAGTGGCCATAGACAACTTTCCCCGCCTTATCCCTAGCGATGGGCAAATCCATCAGTTTCACTTTCTTTCACTTTCCTCATTTTTCCCATTCTCTCTCTCTCTCTCTCTCTCTCTCTCTCTCTCTCTCTCTCTCTCTCTCTCTCTCTCTCTCTCTGTAAAATAACGACTAGATTTTCTCAGTAAGTTCACATTGTATAGAACTCAATGAGCAGCTGTATATCAAGAGAAGAAAAAAGAAAAGCCACCAGTACAAAACAAATATTGTTTCACAATATTAGAGGGGAACTGCAAAGCTGGAGACCACAATATCAGCACTAAGTCCCTCTGGAACGAATTCACTTTGCCACACTTCCACATACGTTTGGTGAACTTTTCTTGGTGAGAATTCATCAGCATCGCAGTTTGAAATTCGCCTCATACACACATTGTTGCAATTAATTTCCCCCCTCATACACATTTTGCAAAACA
This sequence comes from Zootoca vivipara, assembly GCF_963506605.1. Lineage (NCBI taxonomy): Eukaryota > Metazoa > Chordata > Lepidosauria > Squamata > Lacertidae > Zootoca > Zootoca vivipara. Next base: position 14,653,792 of record NC_083292.1, on the reverse strand, counting down.
ATTTTCCCTGATAAAATGCACTTTTGTCTGCTGTTTTCACCAACTCATGCATTTATAGGCACACTTTATCCCATTATATGAAGTTTTATACATATTTCTTGGCCAGTGAAGTGCATTTCAAAATTCGCAGAAACGCAAATTTCAAAAGAATAGTTGTGTTTTAGCTCAGGTGTGGTGAAGTTTATTAAATCTTAATTGAATCACATTTCTCCCTCTGCCTACTTATACTAATTTCTGGGTTATTGGATTAGTCTAGTGTGCAGCCTGAACGGGGCCTGGCACAGACGCTTCCTTCCCAATCCAGATTTATAACCTAACACTTTTTGTGTGTGTTTGTGGGGTGAGGAACATCAGACCTTGCCATACTCAATAGAGGACAGGACTTCTGTGCCTTTAATTGCCCTGCTCTCTTTTGAGTGTGGAAACCTTAAAGAGAAACCAGCAGACCCTTTGTTTAATTTCCAAGCAAAGGGTCTGCTGGTTTCTCTTTAAGGTTTCCACACTCAAAAGAGAGCAGGGCAATTAAAGGCACAGAAGTCCTGTCCTCTATTGAGTCTGGCAACCCTAGACCTGAGGCCAGATGTGGCCCTCCAGTCCTCTCTATGTGGCCCTGAGGGGATTACCCAGGCCACAACCCTAAAAACCCCTTATTTGAGCCTTGCTCAACTGCTCTTGCCTGTCAGGAGAATGACCATGAATTGTGATCATCCTTCTTGCTTGCCTGGACGAAGGATCAACACACACACACACATTTTTTTCTGGGGGTACACATGCCCCTAAACATTTTGTGACTATGTTTGGCCTCATTGAGGGGCAGTATTTCAATATGAGTAGTAAAAGGTTTCTTTATGTTCATGAGGAGCTGAGAGTCTGTTTGTCTCAAAGTAGACCTAATATAAATGAGATTACCCAGCAAAAGCAAGCTCACACAATATACAAACTTAAGCTACATATATAAGAAGCTCATTTATACTTTGGGGGTGATTCATGTTCTTATGTAGCTGCACTGTTTTATATTTTCTAAATGTCCCATGATCATATTATAAAGTAGTTGTGTTCTATGTTATGAGTCAAGCACCGCTACTGTAGGAGTTGCTTCTTTTAGGTTTCCAATGTATTATTATTAATAATAATAATAATAATTAATAATAATAAAAATCTGGGTGCCATGAGCAATTTTTTATTCTGAAAGTGTGGCCCTGAGAAAGAACCCAGACAAAACAATGAGCCTTATCTCTTCTTTTAAACAGTCCCTTTCATGCAAAATCTGTTCCAGGGTAATTTCTCAGAACTTCATCACAGTTCTTCATAATGTCTCCAGAACAGCCAATGGGACTTGACATATTTGCATGATAAATTATTCCCCAGCTCCTGGGGTATTCAAAAGAGGAGGAGATATGTGCAGCTAGATTAGACACAGAATTTCCCCCCTGTCTGAGGCTCATCTTCCTTTTGACTTCCATCATGGCCCGGATCCTTGTTCTCTTCAGCTTTCTCACTTACTACTCAGGTACGGTTCTGGTGGGCTAATGAGCCTACAGAGAAACTATTTATCATGTGTATTTAACATGCCCCCCCCCAAGCCAACTTCCATGATATTTGAAAATGTGTTTATCATTTTCCTCCTCCTTGCGAAGGTGTCCTTTCACAGCCAACGTTGACTCAGTCTGCCTCACAATCGACGTCCTTGGGGCAAAACGTTAAATTCTCCTGCTTGAAAAGTAGCGGTGGAAACTGGGGCTACTTTCTCTGGTATCAACAGAAACCTGGACAGGCTCCTCGCTTTGTGTGGTATGGCGGCTCCAGCACCAGGGGAGACGGAATTCCAGACCGGTTCACTGGTTCTACCTCTGGGAACACCGGCTATTTAACCATCTCCAACACCCAGGCTGAAGATGAGGCCGTTTATCATTGTTGTGCCTGGGAGAGCACTGGCAGTGATAAGTTCCACGGTGGTACAATCTAATGGGGAACTGAGACAAAAACCTTTGCTCTTCCTCCCTAGAGCAGGAAACTTGAACCACCCAGGAACTTCATTGAGGCCAAAAGGGACAGCCCTTCCTCCTCACCATGGACAGGGTCCAAGTTAGGGCAGGAGAGCAGATCTTGTAGCTTTGCTGGAAGACGATCACGGAGCAGTTGCCGATCTTGTATGCAACTGCACTGATGTTAAGTCTGAGGACCTCGCTTTCATTGGTATCAACAGAAAACTGGGTAATATCCCTGCTTTGGGCTCTACAATGCCAGCACTAGGGGAGAAGAGATTCCAGATCAGTTCATACGTTCTACCTCTGGAAACATTGCTCATTTAGCTATCCTAACATCCAGACTGAAAGCAATTAATTACACCACTACAGTTATTCAGAAGAAGCATGCACACTAACATTTGTACATGTCTAGAGGCAGCTTGTAGCTGTGTGCTGTGTCACGTGTGAACAAGCCTATGGTCTCTCCGGAGTGTTGGTACATTCATATGGCAAGGAATGGAACTTGCATACCCAATAGGTGAGATCTGCAAGCAACAAAATGTTGCAGCATACAGTTCAGACATGGCAGAAAAAGATTGCCCAGATTTTCACTACAATCCTAACCCTTTGAAATACATTGCATTTTTGGTTTGCCTTGAGAATTTCCAGCCCGGGCAGCAAGGGTCCTTCTCACCATTCAATGATATATTCTAGTCAGGTCTGGAAGGTTCCTGAGGGCCAGTAAGAGAGGCTGGAGGGCCGCATTATGCCTCTGGATCTAAGATCCCACCCCTGTCCTAAACAAAATGTTATTCTTCTTTTAAACTGCCTAATGCATGCAAAATTATTTCGTTAGAAGTTCATCCCATTTCCTGCCCCTGCCCCTAGCAGAGCCAATGGGTGTCATGGAAGTTGTAGGCCAAAACATCTGGAGGGCCGCAGTTTGGGGATGCCTGATCTAGCAGCTAGCCATTCCCTGACGTCAGGACTCTCCACAAATCACACCCCTTCCTCCAAGGGAATCTTTCCAGTGGGTGCAGATATATTTGCATGATAGACCATCCCTCAGCTCCTGGGGTATATAAGAGAGAATGGAGGAGGTCCAGCTAGATTGGAGAGCTGTTTGCCTCTGGGACTCACCATCCTTTTCAATTTCATCATGGGCCAGATCCTTATTCTCTTCATTTTTCTCGCTTACTGCTCAGGTATGGGTTATGTGGTCTAATGGGCTAGCAACAGAGCTATTTCTCTATTTAGCACAGAAACAGAATACGTTTGTGATATTAAAGAGCAGAGAATGACGCATTGGTCTTTCTTTTTCTTTGTGCAAAGGTGTCGCTTCACAGCCGACATTGACTCAGGCAGCCTCCAAGTCTGTCTCCCTGGGCCAAGCAATTAAACTTGCCTGTTCTAAAAGTAGCAGTGGAAACTGGGGCAGCTTTCATTGGTATCAACAGAAACCTGGACAGGCTCCTCGATTTGTGTGGTATGGCTCCAGCACCAGGGGAGACGGAATTCCAGATCGGTTCACTGGTTCTTCCTCTGGGAACACCGGCTATTTAACCATCACCAACATCCAGGCTGAATACGAGGCCGTTTATTACTGTGGTGCCTGGGAGTACACTGGTGATAGCAAGTTCCACAGTGGTGCAATCTGATGGGGAACTGAGACAAAAACCTTCACTCTTTCTCTGCAGAGTGCAGAAGTCCAGAATAGCTCAAGCTTGTAAGTGACAGTTCTCCTCCCTGGGAAGTCCAGAATAGCTCAAGCTTGTAAGTGACAGTTCTCCTCCCTGGGAAGGGACAGGCTTGAAGGACAGCAAAATGAAATAAGAGTTCATTAACAGAAATGCATTTGGCTTGGGTCTTACTCATGCGTTGAAATGAAGTGGGCATGCACAATATTCCTGCCTAATCGCACATTATGGGTTGTTCAAGTAGCCAAGTATGCATCTTGAATGGGTCCTGGCTCATGCCCTTTATAGCCCACTGTTGGAAATCTACCATCAAGTCTATTATCTGGGTGGGAATGACCGTTCCCCACATAAAAGGGGAGGCGCATTTTGCGCGGTCGCGTGCAGCCCCTTGGGATCCCTGGGGCAGCACTTGGAAGTTTGGAGGCCGGCACTGCCTTCCCGGGCTGGATACTGGTGATCTCCGCCCACGCAGTTACCTGCCCAATCCAGCTCGGGGAGGCGTTGCCTAGGGGATTGGCCAGGTAGGAGGAGATAACCTTTTCTTGAACGTGGCTGAAGCATAGTCATTCTTGGGAAGCAGTCGATGGCTCCATAAGCTTTCCCACACTACACCCCCAAAATGAAAAATTAATTAATGATTGCATTACAGGTTATCTTCTTCCACAGGTATACACGCACACAGGTGCTGCTACGACAAGGCTGCTGTTGAATCTCCCTGCATTGGCAGGTTTCGCCTTTCCCGTAGCAATTTGTCACAACTTTGGCGGATGCAGGCTTTGGGCGGAATCCTTTAGTCATCTACATAAATAGGGGGGCGTGGGGCGGTGACCCCCCCCATTGCGGCGGTGATAACAGGGTTCCTGTAAATGGGGCTAAGGGGGAGGCATTGACCATGCGCAATAGGCTGTCATTGCCCTCCCTCTTCAGCGGCTGCGATCGAAGGGGGGGTGGGCTAACTGCTTGAACATATGTTCTCCAGAGCTAGCCCAACCCCCACTCATGCTGGATAACCCTGAAATTACCTAGATCCCCGGCTGGGGGCTGGGAAGGATATATGCACAATGCCAAGGTCTCCCTACATCCAAATTCTTAATAAAGTTGTGGCCAATTTTAACCCCATAGAATGTGGTCTTGTGTCATCATTCCGCTCGGGGGCTTTGGGGGACTCCGCCTGACCACGCGATATAATACTACTTTATTATAGAAGTACATAGGTAAAGGTAAAGGGACCCCTGACCATTAGGTCCAGTCGTGACCGACTCTGGGGTTGAGCGCTCATCTCGCATTATTGGCTGAGGGAGCCGACGTATAGCTTCCAGGTCATGTGGCCAGCATGACAAAGCCGCTTCTGGCAAACCAGAGCAGCACATGGAAACGCCGTTTACCTTCCCGCTGTAGCGGTTCCTATTTATCTACTTGCATTTTGACGTGCTTTCGAACTGCTAGGTTGGCAGGAGCTGGGACCAAGCAACGGGAGCTCACCCCGTCACAGGGATTCGAACCGCCGACCTTCTGATCAGCAAGCCCTAGGCTCAGTGGTTTAACCACAGTGCCACCTGGGTCCCATAGAAGTACATGAAACTAAATAAAACCACCTTTCTATTGTTTAAGTCACAATACCAAGGTATACACGCACGCAGGTGCTGCTACCTGCTTCCAGCAGGTGCTGGAAGGTCCTCCAGTTATATTTATCTGCATATCTGCATGCTTGTTCAAACAAGCCCTTTTAAATGTGCTTTCTCTCTCTTTCTTTGAAACAGCATTCCTCTCTCTCTTTTTCAAATCTCACCTGTGCCTTCTTTCAGTGTTACATACTGTCCAACTTTTTCAGACCCCAAACTGGGACGTGTGTCTTCTGGGATGCGCTCCCGGGTGAGTCATGTGACCTGTGCCTCACTCTTGCCTTCAAAAAATCCCCTTTCCCAGGGCAAGATCTTGAGGGGGGGGGACCTTTTCCTGTCTTGCCTGCATGTGAGAGTGTCCTAAATAATTTAGGACTAAAGGTAAAGGCACCCCTACCATTAGGTCCAGTCGCGGACGACTCTGGGCTTGCGGTGCTCATCCCACTTTATTGGCTGAGGGAGCCAGCGTACAGCTATCGGGTCGTGTGGCCAGCATGACAAAGCCGCTTCTGGCGAAACAGAGCAGCACATGGAAATGCTGTTTACTTTCCTGCCAGAGAGGTACCTATTTATCTACTTGCACTTTGACATGTTTTCGAACTGCTAGGTTGGCAGGAGCTGGGACTGAGCAACGGGAGCTCACCCCGTCATGGGGATTCAAACTGCTGACCTTCTGATCGGCAAGCCCTAGGATCGGACACCTGGGAATTTCAGTCTGGAATATCACCGACAGAAAGGATTCTTGTTTTGTGGGGAAAGTATTTTAAACATTTTTTTCAGTCCATTATAAATCATTTCCCAATACTCTTTTACCATTTTACATGTCCATCACATGTGAAAGAACGTTCCCTCCACCTCTTCCATTGCTTATCTGATTCTCTTCTCCTTTCTATCCTGGCCAAAATGAGGACCGCCCACAGCACCATGATGAAAATATGTCCTCTCTTCATTGGTTTCACTCTAACATAAGCAGCTAAACAAAGAAGTTTTTGCAGGACCAATCAGCACAGAGCCCATTTGCATGAAGGAGCCATTTGGTATTTCTGGGGGAATTCAGAAAGGAGGAATAAAATCCCACCACAATCTCTTTTAGAAGGGAAGGTTCTCTCTGTTGCAGAGCTCACCATGGCCTGGACTCTGGTTTCCCTGGCACTTCTGAGCAGTTGGTCAGGTAAGAGTGTGGAGGACTCACTGCAAATACCGGTGGACAACATCAAAGCTATTTCCATTTTGTGTCTATTTCCATTTTGTGTCTATACGCACCTAATTTTGTGTCTATACGCACCATTTTGTGTCTATACGCACCTAATGCTTCTTTGATATTCGAAAGCATGAAAAAAGGTACCCAAATCATGGTTTCCCTTTTTCTTTTTGTGAAGGTGCCACCTCACAACCCAGTTTGACTCAGCCTGCCTCCCAGTCGGTGTCTCTGGGCCAAACTGCTACACTCTCCTGCTCTAGAAATGGTGGTAGCAGGTGGGATGATATTCACTGGTATCAACAGAAACCTGGACAGCCTCCCCGTTTTCTGTGGTATGGATCCAGCACCCGGGGAGAAGGGGTCCCAGTTCGGTTCACCGGTTCTCGCTCTGGCACATTAACTATCTCTAACATCGAGGCTGCAGATGAAGCAGTTTATTTCTGTTGTGACTACGAGGGTGGCAGTAGCACGTTCCAGAGTGGTATAATCTGATGGGGAACTGAGACAAAAACCTTGTTTCTTCTTTCTTACGAGGGTAGAATCCTGGATCACTCAAGAGCATAGCTGCACATGAATGAGTTTTGCCTGTTTGTGACAAGAGCGTGCATTAAAAGTGATCAAGTTATTTGGCCTTGTTGACAATAATAATTATTATTATTTAATTATTTATATGCCACCAATCAGACTGGGTTGCCTCGGTCTCTCTGGGAGCTCCCAACAAAAGAATTCAAAACACAGTATCAATCAATCAATCAATCAATCAATCAAATCTTTATTATGGTCATAGACCAGCATAAGTAGTGTAGGGTACAATCATTTAGAAACTGTAAAACATTTTGGAAAGCTAAAAAGTATTAAAACAGAAGGTATATTTAAAAGACTATAAGAATCTAAAGGAATCTAAAGGAATCCAAAAGAAGGGTTAGGAACATTAAATGGATATGGAATAGCGTAAAAGGTTAGTATATAAAAGAATACAACTATCAGTTTAGAGAGAACTCTGATGTGAGTGTTCATTAAATCTAGTTTATGGCACAGGTCAACATCTGACAAATTTTGAGCAGTGCTGTGCAGAATCTGGCAACATTGTAAGTTGTAGTACAGGGGTAGTCAACCTAAGGCCCGGGAGCCGGATGCGGCCCAATCACCTTCTAAATCCGGCCTGCGGATGGTCCGAAATTTTTTGTGGGTGCTCAGCACCCATACTGCGGGCCTCTGAAACCGGAAGTCACATTGGAGGTCTTGTGAGGCCTCGGACGTGAACTCTGGGGCATCCAAGGCCCTGCCAGGCCTCCAAATGCAACTCCCTACTTCTGCCTCTTTTGTGAAACACTTGCTTAAAAGACAAATCAATGCAGATCTAATTAGTGCCTTAATTTCTTTATTTCTAAGGTGAATGTTTTAATGGGAACCATTATACATATGATCTGGGTTTTCGACACAAGGAGGAGCTGTTGGTTCAGCTTCCCTTCATTTGAGAGACTTAACAACTTAAATAGTCTCTAGAAGGTCTTGCACCGGCATTGTGAATCATGAGTTCATCAACAGATGGGCGTTTAGTTTGAGTCTTACTCATGCATGTAATTCAAGTGCCTGTACACAACTTTCTCTGCTTATCATATGCTCTGGGTTGTTGAATCATCCAGTCATCTATCCTTAATGAGATCTGGTTCAAACTCTCTCTTCTTCACTCCAATTGATATTATAATCCTCACTCTTTGAAAACTTCCTTAATTTTGGATTGCATGGAACAGAGATGGGCAAGAAGCATGATCAACATTCAGGGATATGTTCGAGCCAGGCAAAATCATTGGGGGCCACAGCACCATGTTAGTGAGCTGTGTGGCCTGAAGAGGGCATGTTCTGAGCAGGTCCTGAGAGCCAGAGAAGGGAATACCTGAAGGAGGGTCTTCTGGCATTTCTCTCACTGCGAGAAGTGAAGGAACCAGGCAGAAGGCCTTCTTGACAGTCGCTCCCTCCCTGTGGAATATGACCTCCCATCAGATGTCAAAGAAATAAAGAACTGCACCACTTTTAGAAGACATCTGAAGGCAACCCTTTAATGTTTTTAATTTAATGTTTGATGTTTTTATGTGCACTGTAAGCTGCCCAGAATGGCTGGGGAAACCCAGTCAGATGGGCGGGGTAGAAGAAGGAGAAGGAGAAGGAGAAGGAGAAGGAGAAGGAGAAGGAGAAGGAGAAGGAGAAGGAGAAGGAGAAGGAGAAGGAGAAGGAGAAGGAGAAGGAGAACAACAACAACAACAACAACAACAACAACAACAACAACAACAACAACAACAACAATTCTGGGAGACCATATTCAGTCCCTGGGTCTACAGTTCCCCAATCATGTCCTAAACAATACAAAGAAGCTTTCATGTATTTCCTCATATTCTTTCTCGCAAGGCCAATGGGTGTCGAGGTATTTGCATAATTGCTTGTGCCTCATTTCCCAGGTGATTTAAGAGGGTGGTAGGGAGGTGCCAGCAGATTAGAGAGCTCTTTGTGGGATCCGCCCTGCTTTTGACATTCACCATGGTCTGGATCCTTGTTCTCATCACATGCCTCAGTTACTGTTCAGGTATATTTGTGGAGACCTAATGTATTATTTGACTTGACATATGTTACTTTTCAGAAGACGATAATAATTTTCTGAAATTTGAGGGCACAGAAAATGATGCATTGTACTAGCAAGAAAGCTATTTGCCTTTCCTAACATTTGAGAACACTGGAAATGACGCATGTGCTTTTATTTGCTTTTTCTTTTTGCAAAGGTGTCGCATCGCAGACAACATTGATCCAGCCTGCCTCCGAGTCTGTGTCTCCGGGTCAAACTGTCAAATTCTCCTGCTCTAGAAGTAGTGGCAGCTTGTATGCTTATAGCTGGTATCAACAGAAAAGTGGACAGGCTCCCCGTTTTGTGTTCTATAAAAGCAGCACCCGGGGAACCGGGATCCCTGATCGGTTCACTGTCTCCACCTCTGGGAACACTTACTATTTAACCATCTCCAATGTCCAGCCTGAAGACGAGGCGGTTTATTACTGTTGTGACTGGGTGACAGGCAGTAATGTGTTCCACGGTGGTACAATCTGATGGGGAACTGATACAAAAACCTCTCTCACACACTTCCCCTAGAGTTGGCAAACAAGGATCGTTCATGAGCTTGCTTATACGAGAGAAAAAGAGCAGCTCAACTTGATGGATTATGCCAAAATGGCTAAAATGACCATAAGAATCATAAATCGGGAAGACCAAAATTTTAATAAGGAATGGGGGAAATTTACAATTGATCTTAAAAACCATTGCAAACATTTAAAATCACCAGGAGGAAATTATTAACAGTAGGACTCACAAAGGGGAGGAGGGGAGGCCAGGAGATTCTTTGAAATCTTGTTTTTATGTGGTATGTTGGATATGTGACTGTAAAATTTTAACCTATAAAACCAAACAAACAAACAAATAAATAAATAATGCCAGCTCCTCTCCCTAGACAGGGACAAGCTTGAAGTGGTTGGGGCAGGAGGATAGATTTTGTGGGTCAGTGATGGGGCAACTGCAGAGGTTGAGTACCTCCATCTTCTGCCCTGATGCTTGATAAAAGGAATTTCTTTCATTACTATTACAAGAGAGCCGGACCAAATCATCACTATATGTTCTATATAATGTCAAGAGCAGGGGGAGAGGGACCACAAACTGCTTCGCTCATTCTACCTCTGGAAACACTGTTTCTTTGCAATTTTCAACCTCCTGGCTATATTGTATTCCCCTCAGGGGTACCAACTTGAATAAAATATTGGGTGGGGGGACGGACGACAACACTTAAGCCCTGCCTAACTGATGAGAAGATGCGACACACACACCTCATTTGAATGGCAATGCCCATCAATGGGGGGGGCATTAAACATTTCATTGGGGGGAGTCGAAGGGACTTCAGCCCCTAGGAGTTGGCTCCTATGATTCCCCTTGTTGGGTTTTAATGCTATTTACTGGTGTTCTGCTGTAGTCTCATTTTTGGCTGCTTTCTGCTAGCCTTTTGATAGTTTTCAGTACCATTTATTGTCCTTGCGTCTTATTGGTTTTATTTAGGGAACTGCCAACAAGACATGATTGATTGGGGTGTATAATAATGGCCAAAGTTATCATTTTTGAGTACTTACTGGACGGGAGCTTGGAATTAATCTAATCCAACCCCTTGCTGAATGCTGGAATTTTGCAAACCTCAACATACCTGACAGGTACAGGTAGCTTATCGTCCTCTGCTTAAATGCCACCGTAGTGGAAGATCCCATCATCTCTCAAGGTTGTCTGATCCACTCTTGAGCACCTGTTACAATTGTGAGACAGGGATGCAGGTGGTGCTGTGGTCTAAACCACGGAGCCTCTTGGGCTTGCCGATCAGAATGTCGGTGGTTCGAATCCCCACGACAGGGTGAGCGCCAGTTGCTCTGTCCCAGCTTCTGCCAAGCAAGCAATTCAAAAGTATGCCAGTGCTAGTAGATAAATAGGTACCGCTGCAGCGGGAAGGTAAATGGCATTTCCATGAGCTCTTCTTTCCGTCTCGGTGTCCCGTTGCACGAGAAGCAGTTTAGTCATGCTGGCCATGTGACCCAGAAAGCTGTCTGGGGGCAAATGCCAGCTCCCTCGGCCTGAAAGTGGAGATGAGCGCCACAACCCCATGGTCATTTTTGACTGGACGTAACCCTCCAGGGGACCTTTATCTTTTTTCTTTTTATTTTAACCATTGTGAGATTACCCCAATGGTTAGCTGAAATCTCTTTCCTTTGTGGAAACTGAAATCAAAATATCTATACAGTGGTTCCTTGGTTCTCTAACTTAATCTGTTCCAGAAGTCTGTTCCTCATTTTTCCCATTCTCTCTCTCTCTCTTTGTAAAATAACTACTAGATTTTCTCAGTAAGTTCACATTGTATAGAAGTCAAGAAACAGTTGTATATCAAAAGAAGAATAAAAAGAAAAGGTTGTCCCTATGCCTACTTATATTATTTTTAGGTTATTGGATTAGTCAAGTGTGCAGCCTGAATGAGGCCTGGCACACTCACTTCCGGTATTTTGATCATTCGGGAGCCAGAACATTCGACTCCCAAGATGTTTGGGAGCTGAGGTATGGCTGTACTTGGTAACACTATGACCCCCTAATTTTTATCTTGGCCAGAGTGAGGACTGCCCTCAACATCATTATGCAAATTTCTCCTTTGATCATTGGCTTTTCACAGAGAGAAGCAAGTAGATAAAGACACTCTTCAGAACCAATGAGCGTACTGTACAACCAATCTGCGCAAAGAGACATCTGGCATTTCTGGGGGATTTCGGAGAGGGTGAAGAAGATCCCATCTAGATCTTTTTCTAAAGGGAAGTCACACTCTCAAGAGTCTTACCATGGCCTGGCCTCTGCTTTTCCTGTCCCTTCTCAGCTACTGCACAGGTAAGAGCGTGGAGGACTCACATCACGTAGGGCAACATCAAAACTCTTTTACGATGCATATACCAGAGGGAGATAAAGCTTCTGTGGTATTTGAATGCATAGGAAATGTACCAAAGTCATGGTTCCTTTCTTTTTCTCTATGACAGGTGTCACTTCACAACCCGGTTTGACTCAGCCTGCTTCCCAGTCGGTGTCTCTGGGCCAAACTGCTACACTCTCCTGCTCTAGAAATGGTGGTAGCAGGTGGGATGATATTCACTGGTATCAACAGAAACCTGGACAGCCTCCCCGTTTTCTGTGGTATGGATCCAGCACCCGGGGAGAAGGGGTCCCAGTTCGGTTCACCGGTTCTCGCTCTGGCACATTAACTATCTCTAACATCGAGGCTGCAGATGAAGCAGTTTATTTCTGTTGTGACTACGAGGGTGGCAGTAGCACGTTCCACAGTGGTATAATCAAATAGGGAACTGAGACAAAAACCTTCTCTCTTCTTTCTTACGAGGGTAGAATCCTGGATCACTCAAGAGCATAGCTGCACATGAATGAGTTTTGCCTGTTTGCGACAAGAGCGTGCATTAAAAGTGATCAAGTTATTTAGACTAAAGAATGCTATTGGAGATATGACCTCGCATTAAATATCTGACACATGTCCCAATCAACAATGCTCATCATGTTTTCACTGGCTTTGTTGACAACAACAACAACAACAACAACAACAACAACAACAACAACAACAACATTTATATGTCACCAATCAGCCTGGGTTGCCTCGGTCTCTCTGGGCAGCTCCCAACAAAAGAATTGAAAACACAGTATCTATCAATCAATCAATCAAATCTTTATTATGGTCATAGACCAACATAAGTAGGGTGGGGTACAATCATTTAGAATCTGTAAAACATTTTGGAAAGCTAAAAAGTATTAAAACAGAAGGTACATTTAAAAGACTATAAGAATCTAAAGGAATCCAAAAGAAGAGTTAGGAACATTAAATAGATATGGAAGAGCATACAAGGTTAGTATATAAAAGACTAGAACTATCAGTTTAGAGAGCACTCTGATGTGAGTGTTCATTAAATCTAGTTTGTGGCACAGGTCATCATCTGGCGAATTTTGAGCACTGCTGTGCAGAATCTGGCAACATTGTATGTTGTAGTACAGGGGTAGACAACCTAAGGCCCTGGGGCTGGATGCGGCCCAATCACCTTCTAAATCCAGCTCCAAGACGGTCCGGGAATTTTTTGTGGGTGCCCAGCACCCATACTGTGGGGCTCTGACATGGCTTTTGGTTTCTACCAGATGCTGCATTGGAACCCCAACGCACCCTCTGAGGCAACATCTGAAGCCTTGCAAAGCCTCGGAAGCGACTTCTGGTAGAAACCGGAAGTCACACTGGACGTCTTGTGAGGCCTCGGACGTGACCTCTGGGGCCCCGCGAGGTCTCAGAAATGACATCCAAGGCCCTGCCAGGCCTCCAAATGCAACTTCCTACTTCTGCCTCTTTTGTGAAACACTTGCTTAAAAGGAAAACCAATTCAGATCTAATCAGTGCCTTAATTTCTTTATTTCTAAGGTGAATATTTTATTGGGAACGATCTGGGTTTTCGACACAAGGAGGAGCTGTTGGTTCAGCTTCCCTTCATTTGAGAGACTTAACGACTTAAAGAGTGTCTAGATAGTCTTGTACTTGCATTGTGAAATATGAGTTCATCAACAGATGGACATTTAGTTGGAGTCTTACTCATGCATGGAATTCAAGTGCCTGTACACAACTTTCTCTAGCTTATAATATGCGCTGGGTTGTTGAATCATCCAGTCATCGATCCTTAATGAGATCTGGTTCAAGTACTCTCTTGTTCACTGACATTGATATTACGATCCCCACTCTTTGGAAACTTCCTTAATTTGGGATTAAATGGGACAGAGATGGGCAACGTCGAACCCGGCAAGCAAGCATCATCATCAGCATTCAGGGATATGTTCAAGCCAGGCAAAATCATTGGGGGCCACAGCACCATGTTAGTGAGCTGTGTGGCCTGAAGAGGGCATATTCTGAGCAGGTCCTGAGAGCCAGAGAAGGAAATACCTGAAGGAGGGTCTTCTGGCAGTTCTCTCACTGCGAGAAGTGAAGTTACAGGGAACCAGGCAGAAGGCCTTCTTGACAGTCGCTCCCTCCCTGTGGAATATGACCTCCCATCAGATGTCAAAGAAATAAAGAACTGCACCACTTTTAAAAGACATCTGAAGGCAACCCTTTAATGTTTTCAATTTAATGTTTGATGTTTTACTATGTTTGTATGTGCACTGTAAGCTGACCAGAATGGCTGGGGAAACCCAGTCAGATGGGTGGGGTAGAAGAAGGAGAAGGAGATGGAGAACAACAACAACAACAACAACAACAACAACAACAACAACAACAACAACAACAACAATTCTGGGAGACCATATTCAGTCCCTGGGTCTACAGTTCCCCAATCATGTCCTAAACAATACAAAGAAGCTTTCATGTATTTCCTCATATTCTTTCTAGCAAGGCCAATGGGTGTCGAGGTATTTGCATAATTGCTCGTGCCTCATTTCCCAGGTGATTTAAGAGGGTGGTAGGGAGGTGCCAGCAGATTAGAGATCTCTTTGTGGGATCCCCCCTGCTTTTGACATTAACCATGGCCTGGATCCTTGTTCTCCTCATATGCCTCAGTTACTGTTCAGGTATGTTTGTGGAGACCTGATGTATTATTTGACTTGACTTCTGTTGATAATAATTTTCTGAAATTTGAGGGCACAGAAAATGATGCATGTACCAGCAAGAAAGCTAATTGTCTTCTACAATAGTCTTTCCTAATATCTGAGAACACTGAAAATGATGCATGTGCTTTTATTTGATTTTTCTTTTTGCAAAGGTGTCACATCGCAGACAACATTGATCCAGCCTGCCTCCGAGTCTGTGTCCCTGGGTCAAACTGTCAAATTCTCCTGCTCTAGAAGTAGTGGCAGCTTGTATGCTTATAGCTGGTATCAACAGAAAAGTGGACAGCCTCCCCGTTTTGTGTTCTATGCTACCAGCACTCGGGGAACCGGGATCCCTGATCGGTTCACTGCCTCCACCTCTGGGAACACTTACTATTTAACCATCTCCAATGTCCAGCCTGAAGACGAGGCGGTTTATTACTGTTGTGACTGGGTGACAGGCAGTAATGTGTTCCACGGTGGTACAATCTGATGGGGAACTGATACAAAAACCTCTCTCACACACTTCCCCTAGAGTTGGCAAACAAGGATCGTTCATGAGCTTGCTTATACGAGAGAAGAATAGCAGATCTAGTTGATGGATTATGCCAAAATGGCTAAAATGACCGTAAAAATCATAAATCGGGAAGACCAAAATTTTAATAAGGAATGGGGGAAATTTACAATTGATCTTAAAAACCATTGCAAACATTTAAAATCACCAGGAGGAAATTATTAACAGTAGGACTCACAAAGGGGAGGAGGGGAGGCCAGGAGATTCTTTGGAATCTTGTTTTTATGCGGTATGTTGGATATGTGACTGTAACATTTTAACCCGAAAAACCAAATAAACAAACAAACAAACAAACAAACAAACAAACAAATAATGCCAGCTCCTCTCCCTAGACAGGGACAAGCTTGAAGTGGTTGGGGCAAGAGGATAGATTTTGTGGGTCAGGAATGGGGCAACTGCAGAGGTTGAGTACCTCCATCTTCTGCCCTGATGCCTGATAAAAGGAATTTCTTCCACTACTATTACAAGAGCCGGACCAAATCATCACTATATGTTCTATATAATGTCAAGAGCAGGGGGAGAGGGACCACAAACTGCTTCAATCATTCCACCTCTGGAAACACTGTTTCTTTGCAATTTTCAACCTCCTAGCTATATTGTATTCCCCTCAGAGGTACCAACTTGAATAAAATATTGGGCGGGGGGACGGACGACAACACTTAAGCGCTGCCTAACTGATGAGAAGATGCGACACACACACACACCTCATTTGAATGGCAATGCCCATCAATTGGGGGGGGCATTAAACATTTTATTGGGGGGAGTCGAAGGGACTTCAGCCCCTAGGAGTTGGCTCCTATGATTCCCCTTGTTGGGTTTTAATGCTATTTACTGGTGTTCTGCTGTAGTTTTTGGCTGCTTTCTGTTAGCCTTTTGACAGTTTTCCGTACCATTTATTGTCCTTGCGTCTTATTGGTTTTATTTAGAGAACTGCCGACAAGACATGATTGATCGGGGTGTATAATACTGGCAAAACTTATCATTTTTGAGTACTTACTGAATGGGAACTTGGAATTAATCTAATCCAACCCCTTGCTGAATGCTGGAATTCTGCAAACCTCAATATATCTGACAGGTACATGTAGCTTATTGTCCTCTGCTTAAATGCCACCGTAGTGGAAGATCTCATCATCTCTCAAGGTTGTCTGATCCACTCTTGAGCATCTGTTACAATTGTGAGACAGGGATGCGGGTGGTGCTGTGGTCTAAACCACAGAGCCTCTTGGGCTTGCCGATCAGAATGTCGGTGGTTCGAATCCCCACGACATGGTGAGCGCCAGTTGCTCTGTCCCAGCTTCTGCCAAGCAAGCCGTTCAAAAGCATGCCAGTGCTAGTGGATAAAAAGGTACCACTGCAGCGGGAAGGTAAATGGCATTTCCATGAGCTCTGATTTCCGTCACGGTGTCCGGTTGCACCAGAATTAGTTTAGTCATGCTGGCCACGTGACACAGAAAGCTGTCTGGGGGCAAATGCCAGCTCCCTCGGCCTGAAAGTGGAGATGAGCGCCACAACCCCATGGTCATTTTTGACTGGATGTAACCCTCCAGGGGACCTTCATCTTTTTAAAAAAACCATTGCGAGATTACCCCAATGGTTAGCTGAAATCTTTGTCCTTCGTGGAAACTGAAATCAAAATATCTATACAGTGGTACCTTGGTTCTCTAACTTAATCTGTTCCGGAAGTCTCTTCCAAAACCAAGGCATGCTTTCCCAGAGAAAGCACTTGCTTAAAAGACAAATCAATTCAGATCTAATCAGTACCTTAATTTCTTTATTTCTAAGCATAGCTGCCAAGTTATCCCTTTTTTAAAGGGATTTTCCCTTATGCTGAATAGGGAGAAAAGGGAAAACTTGGCAGCTATGTTTCTAAGGTGAATATTTTATTGGGAACTATTATACATACAATCTGGGTTTTCGACACAAGGAGGAGCTGTTGGTTCAGCTTCCCTTCATTTGAGAGACTTAACGACTTAAAGAGTCTCTAGATGGTCTTGCACCTGCATTGTGAAACATGAGTTCATCAACAGAGTTTGAGTCTTACTCATGCATGGAATTCAAGTCCCTGTACACAACTTTCTCTAGCTTATCATATGCTCTGGGTTGTTGAATCATCCAGTCATCCATCCTCAATGAGATCTGGTTCAAGTACTCTCTTGTTCACTGACATTGATATTACGATCCCCACTCTTTGGAAACTTCCTTAATTTGGGATTAAATGGGACAGAGATGGGCAACGTCAAACCCGGCAAGCAAGCAGCAGCATCAGCATTCAGGGATATGTTCAAGCCAGGCAAAATCATTGGGGGCCACAGCACCATGTTAGTGAGCTGTGTGGCCTGAAGAGGGCATGTTCTGAGTAGGTCCTGAGAGCCAGAGAAGGAAATACCTGAAGGAGCCTCTCCACCCCTATTGTTCAGCCCAGACACTGAGGTCTTCCTCCGAGGGTCTTCTGGCAGTTTATGTCAAAGAAATAAAGAACTGCACCACTTTTAGAAGACATCTGAAGGCAACCCTGTATTGGGAGGTATTTAATGTTTGATATTTTATTATGTTTTTATGTGCACTGTAAAACGCCCAGAATGGCTACGGAAACCCAATCAGATGGGCGGGGTATAAAAACAACAACAACAACAACAACAACAACAACAACAACAACAACAACAACAACAATTCTGGGAGGCCATATTCAGTCCCTGGGTCTACAGTCCCTCAATCATGTCCTAAACCAGGCATCCCCAAACTCGGCCCTCCAAATGTTTTGGAACTACAATTCCCATCATCCCTGACCACTGGTCCTGTTAGCTAGGGATGTTGGGAGTTGTAGTCCCAAAACATCTGGAGGGCCGAGTTTGGGGATGCTTGTCCTAAACAACACAAAGAAGCTTTCATGTATTTCCTCATATTCTTTCTAGCAAGGCCAATAGGTGTCGAGGTATTTGCATAATTCCTCATGCCTCATTTCCCAGGTAATTTAAGAGGGTTGTAGGGGGTGTGTGTACCAGCAGAATAGAGATCTGTTTGTGGGATCCGCCCTGCTTTTGACATTCACCATGGCCTGGATCCTTGTTCTCCTCACATGCCTCAGTTATTGTTCAGGTATGTTTGCGGAGACCTAATGTATTATTTGACTGGACTTCTGTTGATAATAATTTTCTGAAATTTGAGGGCACAGAAAATGATGCATGTACCAGCAAGAAAGCTATTTGTCTTCTGCAATAGTCTTTCCTAATATCTGAGAACACTGAAAATGATGCATGTGCTTTTATTTGATTTTTCTTTCTGCAAAGGTGTCACATTGCAGACAACATTGATCCAGCGTGCCTCTGTGTCTCCGGGTCAAACTGTCAAATTGTCCTGCTCTAGAAGTGGTGGCGACTTGTATGCTTATAGCTGGTATCAACAGAAAGGTGGACAGGCTCCCCGTTTTGTGTTCTATCAAAGCAGCACCCGGAGAGCCGGGATCCCTGATCGGTTCACTGTCTCCACCTCTGGGAACACTTACTATTTAACCATCTCCAATGTCCAGCCTGAAGACGAGGCGGTTTATTACTGTTGTGACTGGGTGACAGGCAGTAATGTGTTCCACAGTGGTACAATCTGATGGGGAACTGATACAAAAACCTCTCTCACACACTTCCCCTAGAGTTGGCAAACAAGGATCGTTCATGAGCTTGCTTATACGAGAGAAAAAGAGCAGCTCAACTTGATGGATTATGCCAAAATGGCTAAAATGACGGTAAGAATCATAAATTGGGAAGACCAAAATTGTAATAAGGAATGGGGGAAATTTACAATTGATCTTAAAAACCATTGCAAACATTTAAAATCACCAGGAGGAAATTATTAACAGTAGGACTCACAAAGGGGAGGAGGGGAGGCCAGGAGATTCTTTGGAATCTTGTTTTTATGTGGTATGTTGGATATGTGACTGTAAAATTTAAACCTGAAAAACCAACCAACCAAACAAATAAATAATGCCAGCTCCTCTCCCTAGACAGGGACACGCTAGAAGTGGTTGGGGCAGGAGGATAGATTTTGTGGGTCAGGGATGGGGCAACTGCAGAGGTTGAGTACCTCCATCTTCTGCCCCGATGCTTGATAAAAGGAATTTCTCTCTGTTATGTACTGAGCTGAATCCTAGAACAATAGGATTCAGAAACAGCGGGAGCTACCCAATCCAACTCCAGGTTGAAATGAATCCGCAACCTGATTGGCCTGCTGGAGCAGCCAATCAGGCGGCGGGCAGAAGTGAATCTGCTACCTGATTGGCCTGTAGGAGCAGCCAATCAGGCTGCAGGCAGAAGTCAATCCACAATATAATTGGCCCACAGGTGTAGCCCTGAAGTTGCCAATCACGCAAGGCCCATTGTGTAAATAATGTATATAAGCAGATGGTTTTGGGAAAAGAGCCATTCTTCTTCTCCTCTTCTCCTTGATGACTATGAGCTGAATAAAGAGCATGAAATTCACTCTCGACTCCGAGTACATTTCACTGGCGACGAAGGTGGGATCCTGCTGAGCTGACCGCCACCACGCACTGCACCGCAGCACCGCCACCTGCTGCACCGCTGCATCGCACCGTGCATCCAGGCTTCAGCTCCAGGACCCAAGGAACCCAGAATGGCAACCGACAGCAGCTTCTCGCCATTCAAACCAGCATCAGGAGACTGGGAAGGGTACGCTGCCCGTTTCAACTTCCTCCTGCAAGCGAAAGAAGTCACCAACGATGCCATGAAGAGGGCGACATTCTTCAGCGTCTGTGGAGAGGAGACGTTTGAAATCGCCCGGGCTCTCCTTGCACCTAGAGATGTCGCTACCGTCTCGTACAAAACAATAATGGAACGGCTGAAGGAGCACTTCTCACCACAGCCCTCGGTGGTAGCTTGCCGAAATGCCTTCTACGCAAAGCGGCAAGCCCCGGGGGAAACCATAACTGGGTTTGTGACCTCCCTCCGCCAAGCCGCCCGGCTATGCAACTTCTCAGAGTTGGAGAACATGCTTCGTGACCGCCTCGTCGGTGGCCTGAGGGACGAGATGTTGCAACGACGCCTCTACGCCAAAAAAGACCTCACGTTCCAGATTGCTCTGGAGGAAGCCCTGGCAACCGAAGCCGCCGAGAGGTCAACGCAAGAGGCACGACCGGCCCCGCCATCCCAACCGGGGGTCTACCACGAAGACCTCACCGACGAATCCGAATCTGACAGGGAGGAAGTACACCGAGTACAGCGGCGCACTCAAGCAGCACACACACCACAGCAGCCTCGACGAGAAGGAGGGAACTGTGCAAGCTGCGGGGAGAACCACGAGAGGAGGACCTGTCGTTTCCGCAACGCAGAGTGCAGGCAGTGCAGAAAATTGGGACACATCGCCCGGGTGTGTCGGGCTCGACTCACCCGTCGACAAGCATCAGATGACCGACCCAGGAGCCCCAGGTCACACGGCACCATGCACCAAGGCAACTCGACGGAGATCACGGACTACCAGGTATTCCAGTTGCCCCATCCCAGCACAGAGAAAATTTATATAGAGGTACAGATAGAGGGAGCCCCATGCCGCATGGAGCTGGACACGGGTTCAACTCTATCCATAATCTCGGCCCGAACATTAAGGGAACTGTGCCCTAATGGGGGTCCCAAACTAAGGCCGGCCCCATTCACCCTCCGGGACTTCCAGAAACGTAAGGTCCCTACAATGGGGGTGGGGACCTTCAGGGTGCAATATCGAGGGCGAAAGCAACAATTGGACTTGCTGGTAGTTAAGGGCCCCTACGTTAGCTTACTGGGACTGGCATGGTTTGGACCTCTGGGGCTAGCCGTTACCGGGGTGAACCGCACTAGCTTACAAGTGGACGTGGACGCCATATGCAAAGAGTTTCCAGGGGTTTTCGATGGGGCATTGGGACGATATACAGGACCCCCCATTGCCCTACAGCTAGACCCCGCTGTACGACCCATCAGGCACAAGGCCCGCCGGGTCCCGTTCGCCCTGAAACCCCGCATAGACGAGGAATTGGACCGACTCGTGGAGCAAGGAGTGCTGGAGCCGGTGCCCAACGCCCCCTGGGAAACTCCAATTGTCACACCCGTCAAGCCTAACGGTTCGGTCCGCATCTGTGCAGACTACAAATGCACCATAAACAAGGCTCTCACGGCCCATGCATACCCAGTGCCAGTGGTCAGCCATGTCCTCGCCACCCTGGCTGGGTCAAAAATCTTTGGCAAACTGGACTTGGCCCAAGCGTATCAACAGTTGCCTGTGGACGAAGCCACAGCAGAGGCTCAGACGATTGTGACGCACAGAGGGGCATTCAGAGTAAAGCGGCTGCAATTTGGCGTTAGCGTGGCACCAGGCATATTCCAGAATCTAATGGACTCTCTCCTTAAAGGGATTCCTGGCGTCACCCCCTTCTTCGATGATGTACTGATCGCCGGGCCCACACCAGAGGAATTTGAGGACCGCCTCCGCTCCGTCCTGCACCGTTTCCAGACGGCGGGCCTCAAGGTGAAGCGGGAAAAGTGTTTACTGGGAGTGCCGCAGGTGGACTTTCTGGGATTTAAGGTGGACGCAGAAGGGGTCCATCCAACCGGTGACAAGGTACGGGCCATTTGTGAGGCCCCAGCGCCCAAGAGCAAGCCCGAACTTCAGTCATTCTTGGGACTATTGAACTTTTACCATGCCTTTCTTCCGCATAAGGCAGCGGTAGCGGAGCCCCTACACAGACTCCTAGATAAAAGGGCCCCTTGGGTGTGGGGCCAGCGACAAAGGGCCGCATTCCAGGCAGTCAAGGACTTGCTCGTCTCGAACTCGGTCTTGGCACACTTCGACGAGAGGCTGCCAGTGGTGCTGGCATGCGACGCCTCTCCCTATGGCATCGGCGCTGTCCTGGGACACCAACTCCCGGATGGAAGAGAGGTGCCGGTGGCATACTTCTCCCAGACGCTTGCTGCAGCCGAACGAAACTACTCACAGATTGACAAGGAGGGTCTGGCAATCGTGAAGGGCGTAAAAAAATTCCATGATTTCTTGTACGGGCGGCCCTTTACCATAGTGACTGACCACAAGCCGTTGCTTGGCCTGTTTGCCCCCGAGAAGCAGACCCCCCAAGTGTTGTCTCCACGTGTCCTCAGGTGGTCAATTTTCCTTGCCGGCTACCAGTATGCACTAATCCACCGCCCTGGGAAGGCGATGGGCCACGCAGACGCCCTCAGCAGGCTACCACTACCAGAAACAGGCCCCGACCCAGCACCTGCGCAAGAGGTTATGACCCTGGAGCTGCTTCCCGACCGACCCATTCAGGCACAAGAAGTTGCGCACCATTCCACAAAAGATAGGGTCATCTCCCGGGTCCTGGACTGGGTGTGGCGAGGATGGCCCAGCAGCAGCCCCGGGCCAGAATTCGCTGGCTACACAAACCGCAAACATGAACTGTCGGCCCACAAGGGGTGCCTGTTATGGGGAAGCAGGGTTGTTGTTCCCCAGCCCCTCCGCAAAAGGGTCCTCACAGCCCTACACGAGACACACCCAGGGGTAGTGAGGATGAAGGCCCTTGCCAGGAGTTACGTGTGGTGGCCGGGGATTGACAGAGAGATAGAGGCCTGGGTCCAACACTGCCAGACCTGCCAAGAATCCCGCCCGGATCCCCCAAGGGCCCCAGTCCAGCCCTGGGAGTCCGCCCGACATCCATGGTCACGCTTGCACGTGGACTTCGCTGGACCCTTCCAGGGAAAAACATTCTTCATAGTGGTGGATTCCTACACCAAATGGCTGGAGGTCGCACTGGTACCGTCCACTTCTACGGCGGCAGCCATCCGGGTACTACGTAAGCTTTTTGCAACCCACGGGCTCCCTGACACCCTCGTCTCGGACAATGGAACCGCATTCACGTCAGAGGAGTTCCAGACCTTCACAGCGCAGAACGCCATCCGCCACATCCGCTCAGCACCATTCCACCCTGCCACCAATGGCCAAGCGGAGCGCATGGTGCGGACCACCAAGGACAGCCTCCGCCGCATGACACAAGGGGACTGGGAATACCGCCTTGCCGCATTTCTTCTAGCACAGCACAGCACCCCAAGCACAACGACGGGCCGGAGCCCAGCTGAACTACTAATGGGCCGGCGCCTTGCAACTAGACTGGACCGACTTCACCCCGACAGAGCTCAGGATGAGGTAGTGGTGGGGAAAGGCAGGAACCCCCGGACATTTGTGGCCCAGGACGCAGTGTACGCAAAGAATTTTGGGGCAGGCCCAGCATGGGTACCCGACACAGTCACCAAGGTGACCGGTCCCGTGTCGTACGAGGTACTAACGGAAGGGGGGCAATGTTGGCGCCGCCACTGCGACCAGCTACGGCGACGATTCCCAGGAGGAACCCGGGAGGAGAGCGGGACAGAGGGGTCCCAAGGGGACAGCAGGGCAGTGAGGCCTGTAGAGCGAGAGGGGTGGGCAGGGGAAGCAGAAGCAGAAGCAGTAGGCACAGAGGGGCGCCCCGAGGCTGGAAGGACACCGGAACCAGAGCCACAACCTAGTGGTTCAGTGGCGCCAGACCAGACAGCCCCGGCACAGCCAGCAGCCTCGGAACACGAGCCAGAACCAGAACCCCTGACCAAGGAACACCCCAGGCCACAACGCACACGGAGGCGGCCAGCAGACCTTGGGGACTACGAATGCAACTTCCCGGGCAGGACTGGAACTTAGAGGGGAGGGGTGTTATGTACTGAGCTGAATCCTAGAACAATAGGATTCAGAAACAGCGGGAGCTACCCAATCCAACTCCAGGTGGAAGTGAATCCGCAACCTGATTGGCCTGCTGGAGCAGCCAATCAGGCGGCGGGCAGAAGTGAATCTGCTACCTGATTGGCCTGTAGGAGCAGCCAATCAGGCTGCAGGCAGAAGTCAATCCACAATATAATTGGCCCACAGGTGTAGCCCTGAAGTAGCCAATCACGCAAGGCCCATTGTGTAAATAATGTATATAAGCAGATGGTTTTGGGAAAAGAGCCATTCTTCTTCTCCTCTTCTCCTTGATGACTATGAGCTGAATAAAGAGCAGGAAATTCACTCTCGACTCCGAGTACATTTCACTCTCATTACTATTACAAGAGAGCCGGACCAAATCATCACTATATGTTCAATATAATGTCAAGAGCAGGGGGAGAGGGACCACAAACTGCTTCGCTCATTCCACCTCTGGAAACACTGTTTCTTTGCAATTTTCAACCTGCTGGCTATATTGTATTCCCCTCAGGGGTACCAACTTGAATAAAATATTGGGCGGGGGGACGGACGACGACAGGTAAGCCCTGCCTAACTGATCACAAGATGCGACACACACACCTCATTTGAATGGCAATGCCCATCAATGGGGGGGGGAGCATTAAACATTTTATTGGGGGGAGTCGAAGGGACTTCAGCCCCTAGGAGTTGGCTCCTATGATTCCCCTTGTTGGGTTTTAATGCTATTTACTGGTGTTCTGCTGTAGTCTCATTTTTGGCTGCTTTCTGCTAGCCTTTTGATAGTTTTCAGTACCATTTATTGTCCTTGCATCTTATTGGTTTTATTTAGGGAACTGCCGACAAGACATGATTGATCGGGGTGTATAATACTGGCCAAAGTTATCATTTTTGAGTACTTACTGGATGGGAGCTTGGAATTAATCTAATCCAACCCCTTGCTGAATGCTGGAATTTTGGTCATTTTTGACTGGACGTAACCCTCCAGGGAAGGTACCCAGGTGGCGCTGTGGGTTAAACCACAGAGTCTAGGACTTGCTGATCAGAAGGTCGGCGGTTCGAATCCCTGCAACGGGGTGAGCTCCTATTGCTCGGTCCCAGCTCCTGCCCACCTAGCAGTTCGAAAGCACATCAAAGTGCAAGTAGATAAATAGGGACCGCTCCGGCGGGAAGGTAAACGGCGTTTCCGTGTGCTGCTCTGGTTCGCCAGAAGCAGCTTTGTCATGCTGGCCACATGACCCGGAAGCTGTCTACGGACAAATGCTGGCTCCCTCGGCCTATAGAGCAAGATGAGCGCTGCAACCCCAGAGTCGGACATGACTGGACCTGATGGTAAGGGGCCCCTTTACTTTTACCTTTTAACCATCCAGGGGACATTTATCTTTTTTCTTTTTTTTTAACCATTG
The DNA here is from genome assembly GCF_963506605.1 of Zootoca vivipara. Taxonomy (NCBI): domain Eukaryota; kingdom Metazoa; phylum Chordata; class Lepidosauria; order Squamata; family Lacertidae; genus Zootoca; species Zootoca vivipara. The sequence continues at coordinate 14,628,422 of NC_083292.1, read as the reverse complement.
TGAGATTACCCCAATGGTTAGCTGAAATCTCTTTCCTTTGTGGAAACTGAAATCAAAATATCTATACAGTGGTACGTTGGTTCTCTAACTTAATCTGGTCCGGAAGTCCGTTCCAAAACCAAGGCGTGCTTTCCCATGGAAAGTAATGCAAAATGGTTTAATCCATTCCAGACTTTTAAAAACAACCCCTAAAACAGCAGTTCAACATGAATTTTACTATCTAATGAGACCGTTGATTCATAAAAGGAAAGCAATAAACAATGTACTGCAGTCACACAATCAATCAATCAATCAATCAATCAGTAGCTAAACTGGGCTCCACACAGTCACAAAAACAAAAAAGAGCCACAACAACAAAAGTTGTTTGAGTACCAAGGCATTTGAGTTCCAAGTTGTTTGAGTACCAAGGCATTTGAGAACCAAGGTACCATTTGTATTATGAAATACAATACAAATATGTTGAGGGACTACTGTACAAATATGTTGTGATCCAGGTTTCAGACACAAGGGGGAGATGTTGATTCAGCATCTCTTCATTTGAGAGACGTACAGAGTCCCTAGACACCCAGCTGCAGTGTGAATTAACAGCTTGGTAAAATGTGTGTGTTTGGTTTGGGCCTACCGTGTTTCTCCAAAAATAAGACACCGTCTTACATTTATTTTTTCTCAAAAAGCCGCCCAGAGTGGCTGGGGAAACCCGGCCAGATGGGCGGGGTATAAATAATAAATTATTATTAAATTATTATTATTATAAAAAACACACACACTATGGTATATTTTCAGGGGGTGTCTTATTTTTTTCCTTCTCCTCCTGCCGCAGCCGGCATTGCTGCTGCGCCTATTACTATGTCTTATTTTTGGGGTATGACTTATATTCCTTGAATGCTTAAAAATCCTGCTATGGCTTATTTTGTGATTACGTCTTAAAATAGGGGAAACAGGATAACTCCTGAATAGAACTCAAGTGGCCATAGACAACTTTCGCCGCCTTATCCTTAGCGATGGGCAAATCCATCAATTTCACTTTCTTTCACTTTCCTCATTTTTTCCATTCTCTCTCTCTCTCTTTGTAAAATAACTACTAGATTTTCTCAGTAAGTTCACATTGTATAGAACTCAATAAGCAGCTGTATATCAAGAGAAGAAAAAAGTAAAGAAAAGGTTGCCAAAGCCAACAGTACAAAACACAAATTGTTTGAAATTCGCCTCATACACACATTTTTGCAATTAATTTCCCCCTCATACACATTTTGCAAAACAATTTCCCCTGATAAAATGCACTTTCGCCTGCTGTTTTCACCAACTCATGCATTTATAGGCACACTTTATCCAAATACTTGGACAGTGAAGTGCATTTCAAAATTCGCAGAAATGCAAATTTCAAAAGAATAGTTGTGTTTTAGCTCAGGTGTGGAGAAGTTTATTTAAGTCTTAATTGAATCACATTTCTCCCTATGCCTACTTATATTACTTTTGGGGTTATTGGATTAGTCAAGTGTGCAGCCTGAATGGGGCCTGGCACAGACTCTTACTTCCCAATCCAGATTTATAACCTAACACTTTTTGTGTGTGTTTGTGGGGTGAGGAACATCAGACCTGGGGCCAGATGTGGCCCTCCAGTCCTCTCTATGTGGCCCTGAGGATATTACCCAGGCCACACCCCTAACCATCCCTTATTTGAGCCTTCCTCAACTGCTCTTGCCTGTCAGGAAAATGACCGTGAATTGTGATCATCCTTCTTGCTTGCCTGGACGAAGGATCAACACACACACACACACACACACACACACACACACACACACACACATTTTTCTGGGGGTACACATGCCCCTAAACATTTTGTGACTATATTTGGCCTCATTGAGGGGCAGTATTTCAATATGAGTAGTAAAATGTTTCTTTATGGTCATGAGGAGCTGAGAGTCTGTTTGTCTCAAAGTAGACCTAATATAAATGAGATTACCCAGCAAAAGCAAGCTCACACAATATGTACAAACTTAAGCTACATATGTAAGAAGCTCATTTATATTTTTTTTTTTTTGGGGGGGGGGTGATTCATGTTCTCATGTAGCTGCACTGTGTTCTATTTTCCGAATGTCCCATGATCATATTATAAAGTAGTTGTGTTCTATGTTATGAGTCAAGCACCGCTACCGTAGGAGTTGCTTCCTTTAGGTTTCCAATGTATTTCATATCAATAAAAAATAATAATCATGATGCCATGAGCATTCTGAAAGTGTGGCCCCAGACAAAACATAGAGCCTTATCTCTTCTTTTAAACAGTCCCTTTCATGCAAAATCTGTTCCAGGGTAATTTTTCAGAACTTCATCACAGTTCTTCATAATGTCTCCAGAACAGCCAATGGGACTTGACATATTTGCATGATAAATTATTCCCCAACTCCTGGGGTATTCAAAAGAGGAGGGGATATGTGCAGCTAGATTAGACACAGAATTTTCCCCCTGTCTGAGGCTCATCTTCCTTTTGACTTTCATCATGGCCCGGATCCTTGTTCTCTTCAGCTTTTTCACTTACTACTCAGGTACGGTTCTGGTGGGCTAATGGGCCTACAGAGAAACTATTGATCATGTGTATTTATCATGCCCCCCCCCCAAAGCCAACTTCCATGTATTTGAAAATACAGAAAATGATTCATGTGTATATCATTTTCCTCCTCCTTGCAAAGGTGTCCTTTCACAACCAACGTTGACTCAGTCTGCCTCACAATCGATGTCCTTGGGGCAAAACGTTAAATTCTCCTGCTCGAAAAGTAGCGGTGGAAGCTGGGGCAGCTTTCATTGGTATCAACAGAAACCTGGACAGGCTCCTCGCTTTGTGCTCTATCACATCAGCGACAGGGGAGAAGGGATTCCAGACCGGTTCACTGGTTCTTCCTCTGGGAACACCGGCTATTTAACCATCTCCAACATCCAGGTTGAAGATGAAGCCATTTATTATTGTTGTGCCTGGGAGAACACTGGCAGTGTTAAGTTCCACGGTGGTACAATCTAATGGGGAACTGAGACAAAAACCTTTGCTCTTCCTCCCTAGAGCAGGAAACTTGATTCACCCAGCAACTTCATTGAGGCCAAAAGGGACAGCCCTTCCTCCTCACCATGGACAGGGTCCAAGTTAGGGCAGGAGAGCAGATTTTGTAGCTTTGCTGGAAGACGATCACGGGGCAGTTGCCGATCTTGTATGCAACTGCACTGATGTTAAGTCTGAGGACCTCGCTTTCATTGGTATCAACAGAAAACTGGGGAATATCCCTGCTTTGGGCTCTACAATGCCAGCACTAGGGGAGAAGAGATTCCAGATCAGTTCATCGGTTCTACCTCTGGAAACATTGCTCATTTAGCTATCCTAACATCCTAACTGAAAGCAATTAATTACACCACTACAGTTATTCACAAGAAGCATACACACTAACATTTGTACATGTCTAGAGGCAGCTTGTACCTGTGTTCAGTGTCATGTGTGAACAAGCCTATGGTCTCTCCTGAGTGTTGGTACATTCATATGGCAAGGAATGGAACTTGCATACCCAATAGGTGAGATCTGCAAGCAACAAAATGTTGCAGCATACAGTTCAGATACGGCAGAAAAAGATTGCCCAGATTTCTAACCCTTTGAGATACATTGCATTTTTTGGTTTGCCTTGAGAATTTCCAGCCCGGGCAGCAAGGGTCCTTCTCACCATACAATGATATATTCTAGTCAGGTCTGGAAGGTTCCTGAGGGCCAGAAAGAGAGGCTGGAGGGCCCCATTGAGCTCTGGATCTCAGATCCCACCCCTGTCCTAAACAAAATGTCATTCTTCTTTTAAACTGCATAATGCATGCAAAATTATTTCGTTAGAAGTTCACATTTCCTGCCCCTGCCCCTAGCAAAGCCAATGGGTGTTGATATATTTGCATGATAGGTCTTTCCTCATTTCAGGGGGGATTTAAGAGAAGAGGAGGAAGGTGCAGCTAGATTAGAGAATAATTATTCCTCTCAGACTCGCCCTCATTTTGATTTCCACCATGGCCAAGCTGTGTGTTTTGCTCATCTTTCTCATTTACTGCTCAGGTCTGGTTGTGGAGGGAATATGGGGCTGGTGACCATGCTATTGGTCTTGTGTATTTATCACTAGAAAAGAATTAATACTTTTTTGAAATTTGAGAAAACAGACAATGATGCATAGCTGTTGCTTTTCCTTCTTTTTCTTTACAAAGGTGTCCGTTCACAGCACACATTGACTCAGTCAACCTCCGAATCTGGGACTCTGGGCCAGACCCTGATTCTCTCCTGCTCTAAAAGTAGCAGCAGCAAGAGCGCATTTCGCTGGTACCAACAGAGACCTGGAGAGGCTCCTCAGTTTGTGCTCTATGGCACCAACACCAGGGGAGAAGGGATCCCAGACCGGTTCATTGGCTCTGTCTCTGGGAACACTGGCTATTTAACTATCTCCAACCTCCAGGCCGAAGACGAGGCCGTTTATTACTGTTGTGTTTGGGAGGACACCGGTGGCTTCAAGTTCCACAGTGGTGCAATCTGATGGGGAACCGAGA